>NW_028227274.1:70317564-70472564 GCF_978045245.1 Mus caroli
AAAATGAATGGAAATCTGCCACTGATAGGTTGCATACCCTCTGCACATACATAGCAGATATGCATCTTGGTTTCCATGTGGCTCCTGAACAACTGGAGCAGGGACTATCGCAAGGCTGTTGCCTGCCTGTGGAATATGCCTATCTAGCTGGGATGTCTTGTCTGGCCTCAGTGTAAGAGGATGTGCCTGGTCACGCAGTGTCTTGATGTGTATGTTTGGGACTAGCCAGAGGGGAGGGTTCACCCTCTCAGAGGAGAAAGGGAGGGTAAATGGGGGAAGGCTTATGGAAGGGAGTGACTGGGAGGAGGGGCAATGAGCAGTATGTAAAGTGAATAAATAAAAACATCCTGAATGTGTGGTATCTTTTTATAATATTGATATAAATGTTTATGTTTTAATTAAATAATTACTAAATACTAATAAAGTAAAACTAGAGTCCTTTCTGTCAGGAAGAATCACAAGTACATAAGAATGGGATAAAAATGATTGGGATTTTGGTGAACAGTCTTGTTTATCCTTCACAATGTAAAAGCTGTGATCTAAAGACATGGCATTTAGAGGTTTCCGTAGTGTTACCATACATAACCTGTTACCATACATAATCTGTATGTGCTTGGAAAACAGTGGCCAATCCAGGGGAAGGAAAGAAGACAGTTCCCAGGCATGCAGTGGCCACTGCCTCAGGCAGAAACAAATGTATAAATGTGTAATGACAGCTCAGTCCCTCCAGTTGACAGGGACTAAAGCATGCATGTCTTAGTTTACCACCACAGTGTGCATCAATCCAGTTGTCTATAATTTAGCCTTACCTGAATCAGAATTTTAAAAAAAGAATCCAGCAGACCTTAGTAAGGGAAAGCTTAATATCACTCCGGGCATAGGACAGGTATTTGTGAGAAATGGTGGTACCCTGCTGATTAAAATAAAATCTTGACTATTTAATATAATACTGTGATCAAAGACACTAAGGAGACCTTGACCCTCTCCTGTGTGTCCCTCAACAACTTCTTTCTAGAGAAAAACATTGGGAAATGCTTCCAGCTATTACTGAGATAGAGCCACCACTGTGTGGTGAAATCTAGCAGCATAATCCTCACTAGCAAAATGAGGCTTTTCTTTTTTGCTTAAAAAACAATCAGAAGAAGCCAGAAGGAGAAAGATAGCAGTCAATTGGAGCACAAGTATAGACAGAGAAACTGTCACTTGCTTCACACACTCTGGGGAACATTATGGAGAAGAGAGATCTGTGAATTGGGCCTGGACTCAGAGAACAGCTTTCTTCCTTCCTTTCTCTTTATATTTTCCTTTTTTCTTCTCTCTCTCTCTCTCTCTCTCTCTCTCTCTCTCTCTCTCTCTCTCTCTCTCTCTCTCTCTCTCTCTCTCTCCACCTCTGCATGAATTAAATCTTTCTGCGCAGTACTTGGTCACTTTTTAAATCCACTATATTGCAGCTTTTCCATCAGCACCTATGGGAAAGAGCAAATCTAATGCTAGTGTAGTCAGTGTCTTTCCAGAGGGAAGCTACCACTGAAAAGATTTCTGTCCAGAGGACAGGAAAGACTTCTTTCTGAGACATCATAAGCAGACACGGATCTTGTTGTATTTTTTTTTTATAAGAAAGTATTGCTTTGTTGTTTAGTGTGTGCCTCTCAAGCAAATAGAAGTGCTAGAAATAGAAGAAAATATGCATTAAGAAAAGATGAAGTGGAATTTTGGCATGTCATCATTTGTATGTCATAAGTAGGTAAGACCTGGTCTTACCACAATCCCATTAAGAGGAATGTAAACATTGATCAATAAATGGGGAGCAGTTCACATAGGATAGTTAAAGTAGCTGTTGGATTAAGTTTCAGGTGCAATTTAAGTATGACAAAAGAAGGAACTTGTACAAAGAGAATAAAAGATGAATAAACTCATGAAATGTGCTGGAGGAATTCTATACAATGTATATAAGGATCACCTCGATAGCATCTTCAAGGTCAATACAATTATACAAAGCTCTGTATGTCTTTGTCTCTCCTCTTTCACGGTGAGCTAATATTCCGTTTCCCTCTACACAACAATTCAAAACATGATCCCAGATTGATATAGTGATGGTTTGCAGATGAAATGTCTTCCAGGGCCTTGCATTTTAACTGTTTGCTTCCCAGCTGACGGATGGTACTGTGCTGGGATGCTCCAGAAAGCTTAAGATGTGGGAGATTAGAGGAGAACCTGGACCACTTGTAACAGCCTTGGGGCTTATCTTGTCCCTCTGTGCACCTCAGTTCCCACTAAGTGATTCCTCTCTGTCAAGTGATGAATAGCCTCTGTGATATTATTTTTGGGGGGGGGTCAGGAATATTGTGCCACAGCAGGGCGGGCAGCATATATATGGTCAAAAGCAGTTTTTGATTTTGATTTACTTAGGAAAAAATCTGAAATTAATATTTAGAAAAATCTAATTAGTTTTTTTTTTCCTAATCTGTGACTGGGAAATTTTTGACTGAGAAATGTGAGTACTATGTAATACACACCAGGATAACGAGATATAAGACAAGACTGCAGTTCACCTCTTTGTAGATATGGTATCTTAAGATCAGCTTTCTGACAAATAAACCCCACTTCAAATGTTTTAATATCAAATTAATAGCGTATCACTCAGGTAATAAAAACTAGTTGATGGAAATATTAAATATTACATTTTGTAGCATCCTTGAATAATGTATAGTAAAGTGTAATATTTTGTGCTATGAATGCATTCCATGGACAATGTGTTACATGGTACAGTAGAATAGAATATGTAATATGATACATGAAATTTCTTTTGTAAATATTCTTAGTATATTTAGGCTACTATAACAAAATGCAAGAGACTGGGTACCATATAAACAAACATAAGGTTATTTCCCATAGCTTATGGATGGAAATTCCTTGTTCAAGGTGAAGGAAGACCTAATGTTTGAAAAGGGATCACTTTTGATTCATAAGCAAAGATGACTTTCACAAAGTCTCCACAGAGGGGGAGGACAAGGGACAGCTTCGAGTTTATTTTAATTTTCAGTATTTATGTATTTACGTATTATGTACTTATGTGTGTATGTACGTATGTATGTATGCATGTATGTATATATGAATACATACATGCATGTGTCATAGTGTCTATGTGGAGGTTGGAAGACAAACTCTTAGAAGTCCATTCTCTCTTTCTGCCATGAAGTCTGGAGATAGAACCCAGGCCATACAAAGGCATGAGTGGCACGAGGTTTAACCTCTGAGCCACTTGGCTTGTCATGTTTTTTGTTGTTGTTGTTGTTGTTGTTATTGCTTTGTTCCATTATTTTTAATAGAGCCACTCATTCTGTTCATGTGGCTTTTGACCCCATTATATTTCATTGTTTCCATCTCCTAATTACAATACCTTGCCAGGTAAGATTGCAATAGGTAAGTGTAAGAGAAGTAAACACAATGAATCAGAATATCATACCACACATATCTATTTGAATACTAAGTTGAGGGTTCAGGCAGGGAGGTGACCTGCATTAAAAAATCTCTCACTAGCTAAAGGATCTCAGGAGCCACAGATCCTACTGTTATCTACAGAGTTAAGAAAATTATATTATTGAAAGCACTTACAGAATGATTTTTTAATGTAATATTTCCATATTTACAATGGCTTAGTTACTTTCCTGTTTTTTTTCTTCAAAGTAAAAATTATATACTTTTATTCAGCTCTTTCTGGAGAAAACATGTGGCTACATTTCTTGTAATAAGAGTCCTGTCCATATAGTATCAGTTTATCTAATCTTCTTATAGAGGATATTTTCAACATTGCATAAATAAAAATAGTCATTTTCTGTTTTGAAGGTTTTCAATAACAGGTGAAGTTAAACAATGTCCAGATCATTGCATCCAAAGTTTAGAAAAAACAAAACAAAACAAAACAGTCAACTAAGTGATATAAAATATTTGTCCATTTGTTCAAGGTCATAGAACCAACTATGGAAAGACTAAAACATTTGGCAATGATTCCACTTAGGCCTCTCCATTTGCAATGAAAGTGAGATGCTCTCCAGCTCAATTAGTAATTTGTCAAAGCATTAAATATGATAGGTCTCACCTCCCCTTAAGAAAGCCTGATTCCTGGTGTTCAACCATGACATGCAGGCTTAACAAGCCCCCGGCGTCTCATTTCAACCAAGCAGAACAATGTTTTCCATCAGCAACAACTGTGCTTGAATGAACTTTAATTTACTGTCCTGGGTCTGTGTTCTTTTCCTCTCCTCTCTTCAAAAAAACGAACATAAATAAAAGTTGGATGCTTGCTTAAAGGTGGAGGGGATGGCTGGGGTGAGGGAAAAGAATTCGGATTCAACCACCTGAAGCAAGCAGCACATATGCCATGAGGCAAACCTCAGATCTACCATTCAGCAGAACAAATCTCTTTTTGTAGGAATGCATAGGGGATTTGAGGCCAGGCAGTTTGATTTATAGCAGCAAGAGGCAAACAATAAGAGGTTTGAATGAAGTAGTTGAATGGAGTCCTTTGTGGGAAGAGGTGTCCTTATCCTTGAAGCAACAAGAATCATTTTCAAATCTTTGTGGGAACTATTATTGCTGCAGAATAGATTCTGCAGTCTTGTGCTGCTCCTTCTCCTATTTAACTGGCAAAGAAGAGGTGGATATGTAATTGTATATCCCACTCCCGAAACCAATATCCACTTGTCAAAGTTGCAAGACCTGTTACTTAGAAATAAGGATATTTTTGTGTGTGACATAAGGACTTAGGAATGATTTGAATGACACCTTAGCATGGCCCTAGTACAGTCTGACCATCTGACCAATGTTTTGGAAGGAAAAAAAATACCGTTTACCCATGCTCAGTCAAGAAACTAAATTCTCTCTCTCTCTCTCTCTCTCTCTCTCTCTCTCTCTCTCTCTCTCTCTCTCTGACACATATGTGCTCACATGCAATGAGTGCAAGTGCACACACACACACACACACACAGGACATGAATGTTGAGAAGGTTCCAAGAAGAAGCGAATGTATGTTTCGGTGTGAAAATGACTAACAGGAATCTATGAATTAAAAAAAATACAATTAAAATACTTTTAGTCTGGGACTGAGAGTCATAAATACGTGGTCAGCATGTATATTCCACCAACAGTCAATGTGAAAGACTGAGAGTGAGAGACACAAGGGGAAATGTTCAGTAAATAATCATAAAACTTAGGTATGAACCTGTCTGTTGAGTCCTCTCTCATTGCTGTGTCTCCTGTGTCTCCCCAGCTACTATATCCTATCCTTACATTTGGCAAACTTTTGCAATCCCCAAATCTCCGTTTTCCCACTGTTGTTTATTGTGCTTCAATAGTAAGATTTATCATATAATGTTATCATTATTATTTTGTGTATTCTATTTGATTTTAAATGCACTGATATTGCTTAAACTACCAAGAAACCTAAGTTAGTCATGCATAATTCTTTATTGTCACATGCATTTTAATGCAAAAACAAACAAAAACCACTTCAGACTTGTTTACAGATCACATCCTTAAACATTCCATTGGAAAAATGAAAAAAAAGGCAATTATAAGCAAAGATCTTAGTGAACATCTCTAAACATTATATTCCTAATCAAACTTGGTTTTGACCCATAATGAATATTTGTGATTTTTCACATGATTTTACCCTGTGTATATTTGGGAAAATTGGTAACAGTGCATTTCATTAAAAGGGTGTTTCACTATCTAGGATATTAATTACAATCTCTTTGAATGAATTAAGCAGGTCCTTTTGTATTTATGTGGGAGTGATGTGTCTGACAACTCTATCTTCTGAACCATGTCCATTGCCCTTCAGTTACTGTTTCCTGTTAAATCATTGTCTTCAGAACCTTAGCTACTTCAGAGAGGGGGAAGAGGGTTTGACCTTTATCTTATGTGTCCTGTGTTCTTGTGAGTTCTTGTGTGTTGTGAACATCATAAAAGCCCCAGCTACATTTGCCTAACCACTCCTCCAATGCCATTTTCTTCAATGAAGCCACCATGAAAATTAGATTCTATTCAAACTAACTAAACTCCCTTTCTCTCCTCTCTCTCTCTCTCTCTCTCTCTCTCTCTCTCTCTTCTCTCTCTCTTTCTCTCACACACACACACACACAAACACAAACATGTATGTATGTATATATGAATGTATTATGTATGTATGTATATGTATATATGTATGTATGTGTGTATGTATGTGTATATGTATGTGTGTATGTATGCATGTAAATTTCTTGCAGGGTTATTGAAAGGCACTATGGGCCTTTGTGCATCTCTAGGGACAACAGTGAAGAGAATATTGAATGATTCTCTACACCAAAGTGAGGCTGAACATTCAAATTGTCTCAGTGTCAGAAGACTTGCTTAACCAACTCTTATACCAAAGGCAGTGGGACACATCTGTCACCTTGAGGACACTGAGGATATTCTAAGAGTATTAGAGTATTCTGAGGAGTGACATATCTTTACTAGATTTCTCTTACAAGCTAGAAAGTGATTTTCCATTCTTAAGAGGTCCACCTTATTCACACAAGTTATTCTTGTCTCCAAACTTCTCATTATTTGTCCATGGTATTCCACTGTAGATGTGGTGAGAGTATTCCAATCTTTCTTTCATGACTTTTCTTCCACTGGGCAATGAGCATGTGTTTACATAGGGAAAATTGCCCATACACTACGACAACAACAAGCCTCTGTAACAGCAGATGGGTTAGATGGAAATCTGAACACAGGAGGTTAGACTCCTGCTTCCAGTCTCCCAAGCACTGACAAGCTGTATGTAACTGTGGAAGACTCTTTCCTTTGGTGGACAGGAGTCTGTCTCTCTGCGGGAGCTGAGTTGTGATCTCATTACCTTTTATGATGCTGTTGTCTCCCCTCAGGAGGCATTTTTGATGTGCCTTTCATATTTCTCATCTCCTACTTCTGTTCTCCACACTAAGCCAGGCCATTCTCCAGGTGCCTTCTCCTTATCTTTTGGCTTTGCATTCCCGGGGAAGAAAATGGTCCTGCATTTTGTTATCCTTGGACCTTGAAGGCCTAGAGCTCCACTCTATCATCTTAGTACTGAACCAGAATTGATGTTCTATAGCATTTGTGGGATGCTGTGGGAAACAGTACTTCTTCCTGAAGTTTTATTTAAAGATAATCAAAGCAGCCATATTTAGTACTTAGAGAATGGCTAAATGAAATGTATTTATTATATGATAGGATATTACATTCTAGACACCCAAGTATACTTTTAAACATAAACGTTTAGATAAAAATAAGCAGAGGAATAACATAATATATGTATGCATATATGGACAGGAAAAAAATAAATCTAATAGATATACATATATTAGCTGGAAATTAATGTTAGAGTTTGACGGAAGTCATGGAGTTGATAATAATAGGATAGTTCTACATGGGTTTTAGGATTTTAAAAATCTCTTCATTTTCACAAAAGAAACTACTGAAAAAAGACAAAGGTTAACTTAGGTTGAGGATAATATACAATTTTTTAGTACTATAGTATTATACACTTTACTGTACTATATCATATTGCCTTCATATTTCTTGCATTTTTTAATTTTAGTAAAAAAGAATTCTTATCTGGAATGAATAGGTAATATCTTCTACTTCATTGAAATGACACAGTGACCAGCATCAACTCTCTGCAACTATCAACGCTCACTCATTCCCTATATTTAATAGCTTCTTACAGACTTGAAGTCCTTGGTGATATCCTTTCCTAATATATAGATTTTCATAGGGATTCTCATCTCTATATAACCAACAATCTCTGACATAGCAGGAGTCTGAATAGTCTTTACTACATAAATACATGAAAAATAATACTTGAAAAAAAATAACCACAAAATTTACAAAGAATTATTTTTCCCCTACCATAAGAATTTCATGAACACAGATATAGTTAATCCAGGTTTACTTCTTTCGTGCTCTTTTTTGCACGATTGAAGAAGAAAATGAATAGAAGCAAAGTAAAGCTGTTGCCAGAGTAGGTAGGTGTTCAGGTAGTAATGATGGAACAAGCGAGGAGTGTATTACATTTGCCATCAGGTTCCAGACTTACTGAAAAGATATCTATGCTTGCAACCTCAGCATGAAGCCTGCCTGCAGAACTAGATATGCCACTGTGCTAACTAAGGTCACAGCACAGAGCTACAGTAAGTCCCTGAGCAGAAAATTTAATCTTAGATGGGTATAGCCAAGTTAGAAGCAGGGTAGGTTGAAGAATACTCTACACACACACACACACACACACACACACACACACACACACACACACACCTACCTGCACAAATGCATGAAGCAGCAGTTGCAACAGAAGCATAAATGAAAGGTTAATAGGCTGAGGCTGAAGGCAGTGAGTCAAGAAACAACCATGGCCAGACTAAGAAATCATAGACAGAAAGTTGAAAATCCTCCCTGTCCTTGTCAAAATAACAGACCCCAGTACCTGGCAAGTTCACAATGAGTTCCTGTTGGGCTCTGTGACTATTGACACACAATAGTGTAGCATAACTTTTGGTGATTGAGAACAAAAGGCATATATTGGTATTTCTTACTTATTTTTGATACACAAATTTCAAAACCTCATATATTTTTTTAAATAATGAAGATATCTTTACTATTTATGATGAATCACTTTCCTGCAGTTCACTTGTGGTGAATCACCTAGGGAAAAAAGGACTGGTGTGAGGCAGAAACAAATGCCTACAGTTTTGGAAATTTGATTCCATCTAATGACTCCAGGAAATGTAAGGCAGAAGGGGGGACCAAGGCTTACAAAACGCTTGGTTCTTTTCTTCTCTTCCCCTACTCCCCCTGTCCTCTTCCCCCTTGCCCTCTCCCCTCTCTTATTTACTTTTCTTTCTCTTTTTATCCCATGAATTACTGGGAAAAGCTAACATCTTTTCTTAACATTTTGATATGCCTATGACTATATTTTGCTTTTTTTCGTTAAGACTTAGAATATAAATACTTTTTGTTTTAATCCAGTAATTTTATTATCATATTTAGCAAACCATTATTTTTAATTGTTCCTTAAAGAATACCTCATTCACTTTTTTCTGTATTTAAACAACTAGATTTGATGAGCTACCTGGTTTGTAAACAAAAATATGTCATGAGAAGCTGGTACATCCCATCACCATAGAAACGGAAGCTCTTGTGTTTGAGATACTTTTAGACCTCAACCTATGTCTACCTTCTTCTGGATGGTCATCTACTTTCTTCTGGATGGTCATAATGTTCTTTATATCTTACTGGTAAATATGAGGAAATATTTCTTTGAATTTTTGGAGGCTGCCTAACAAGCTGTTGAACATTAAAATGAAGTTTTAGGGATCCTGTTTTGCAGTGGTCAGCTGGGGTCCGTGGTTAACATCAAAAGCCGGAGGAAGCCTTGTCACACAGAGCTCTTAACCAGTAGGATTCTTGCTAATTCCGAGTAATCAGTGTGAGAATTGAATTAAACTGTTGGATACCCAAAGGATTGGAACACTGCTTGGCCCTTTGGGAAACACACACACACACACACACACACACACACACGACATCACAAGTGTTATGAGAAGAAAAAAAAAAAGAGTTTCTTTTATGTGTTTTTAAAAATGAACACATGTAAAACATAGACATTACACTGATGCTAATGTAAGAAAAAAAACAGCATCAAATGTCATTTCAGGATTATGACAAGGGTCATTCAGGAAGGTTCTAGGGTGCTAGAACAATGTCATATGATGGGTCACTATCATGTGACCAAACAGGACACTAAGCTTGAGAAAGGTCTGGAAGTGAAAATGGAATACATGCAAATAATATCCTGATGTGTAAATCTAAATCTCCTGTTTTACTCTGTCTGCAAAGGCAGGGCCTCTTTCCCCCTTTCTTGTGTAGCTTTGGAAAATCTGGAAGGACACCCAACCTACCAGTACATAGCTTCTCAAGTAAAACCCATGAGAGCTTAAAACACATGGAGAAAGGGAAGATTTTCACTAACAAGAAAGTATGTTATAGTTACGGGTCATCTATCTAGTATTGTGACCTCGGGCTGTTGTGTCCAAATGGTGAACTGAGGTCATTCTTCCTTAGCTACAACTATTTCTCAGGTACTCACTGAGCCCTCCACTCTTCCTCTGCCTGAGATATAACACAGTGTAAAGGGAAGAGAGAAACGTAAGTCAAAAAACCACTCTACCACTGTCTTCATGCCAGGTAATGTCCATGGTGCCCTGGCGGTGTGTCCCTGTCCCCTTTGAAAGAAGGAAAGGCAAAGTTCTCTCCCCCTTAGGAATCCTTTTCAGCCCAATGGCTTTTCATTTATTTAATTGTATGTGCTTTGTTAGTTTAATTTCAAATGCAGAGATATAGAATGAGCTCAAGCATATTTTTTAAAGAAAGAAGAGACTTTATAGACTGCCGCTCTGGATATGAACCTTTAGTAGGCAGCAATATTATTTTTCCCCTTTTTAACAAAAGAAAAAAAAACTACTTAAAGAATAGAAAAATACCCCAAAACATACTATATTCTTTAGAAGAAAAAAAAAAGTTGTGATTTTTTTTTTTACTTAGGAAGCAGTGACATTTGCATTTTCAGTTTTAATGCCTAAATAAACTTCTTAGAGTCAAAACCCTATGTGATAAACATACTGATGCCCATTTGAATTTAAATCAATGTCTGATCAACTCAGGATTCCATCTGAAACACCAACAGAAAAACATCAGATAAAATGTCCCAAGACAGTACACAGCAATTGAAAGTCGGTGTGCAGAATAATGCCTCACTTAAGCAAGCAAATAACAAAAGGACATTCTCTAAACTCCTTTAAGAACAAACAAACAAAAAAAAATAGGAAATAATGTTTTCTTTTAATCAAGTTGCCTCTTACATAAATATGCCACTGCACATGATATCAATGCAAGTATCACTGTCTGTTCCACAAAGCTCTTAGCCCAATTCTGTCAATATTCACATTTTCTTTTCAATAGATATTTCCCCTTAACTAGCTCACTGCTTTTAGATGTACCTACAGCTCTGGGAATTAATACTGAAGCAGCCCATGAGTCCGAGACAATGGCAGACACTGCTACTCACAATATGTGCAACAGGCATATTCTCCTAGCAGAGTCAAGACAGACACAACCTGCCCTTGTAACACACAGTCTTGTACAAGTGATTATTTCCAGGGGATGCTTATCCTATGTTACTGTGAATTATTTCTCTGGAGGGACTTCTTCCATGGTATTCTTTTCTAATATGGTTGAAAATATGTTAGAAAACCAAGTAAATTATATTTTCCTGCAGATCATATTTTCATTCTATGTATTTGTTTCTGTACACTGAGAGCTCCCAAAATATGTTTTATTCTTGTTCAAGTACATAGGACTAAAATATTAGCTATTCCTAGAGGTGGATCCTGGCAGGGAAAGTTCTTCCTCCAGTTTTCAAACTCTCAGGGTGTCCTTAGTCATGGAGAGGGGACATGTACATGAAATCCAAATGATTTGACCCCATTTCAACCTCTACAGGGAGACAAGCATAGATGAGGGCCATACGTGTGTCTAATCTGTTTCTTTTCAGTGCCGGTTTCTGTGTGTTTTGCAACCATAAATCACCAGTTAAGCAGTAGACATTGCTCCGAGCTCTTAAGGATCAAAACTATAATTATCTTATAGATCATTAAGATTTTTAGACATTCTATTGTAAGAAAAATAAGAAATTTTTAGAAAAGTAAAGTCATGTAGGTTACTGTGCTTTGGTTCACTTGCCCTCCCACTCTCCATTTTGTTGTGTAAGCATTACGATTAGAAGCTGTGGTGCTCAACAGGTGGTGAGCTTGTTTCAAGAAATATTGATACTTATAATGAATTAGGAATCATTGTAAAATCTACATGTTTCAAATATCTCAGAATTTCTTCTCATCTTGATTTTTCAGCCTCTAAGTTTTAGCCTGGAGGGAAATGTATCTGATTTTCAGTAATTCTAAAGTCCACATATAGAAAATTTTGCCTGTAAGAAATGTTCGTGGCTAAACCTTTTAACTTCAGATATATCTTTTATTCTCTTAAAGATTTTATTGTATTTCTTTATTATTTTATTTCTTATTTAAGAAACTTTTTCATAGAATACATTTTGGTCACATTAGTTTTTCACCTCCAAGTCCTTCTACTTGATCACCTGCCTACCTACTCAACTTTATGTTCATTCTCTTTTTTGAAACAAAACCCACCACACACATACACACACACAAACACACACAGGCATATGCACACATACACACACATACATAAACACACATACACACACACATACATACACACACACACACACACACATACACACACACATATAAACACACACAAGAAGGGTATTCACAGAGGCCAGGAGATGATGTCATACACCTCTTAAGTTATCAACAAACAGATTATACAAAGCTGTCTGAAAGTAAAGATTCCCCCATTAATGAAGGCTTCAACCACACAAGAAAGCCTCCTCAATTGGCAATGATAGCTATTTAAGAGTTTTATAAAACACACTAATTTGAGCAAGTTGGCTAATTAGTCATTTTACTTCCCACTATTTACCATCTTTTTCCTCAAAGGAAAATAGTCTGAGGGAAGCGTTCCCTAAAGAGCATTCTTAAAATTCATATATTTTTCAAGTTAAAAATATTGAGAAGAAAAGGAACGAGAATTGCTTGCAGAATGGTAGATTGGTACCCAGTATATCAGTTTGGGATTTGAGAGAAAAGAACCTGAAGCCTGTCGTGGTCTTTGTATGGAGGCAAACTGTGTCTAACCAAGAATTAGTAGAGAAACCAGGAAAAACAAGGCCAAGTGTTCATTGATTATGTTCATATTAAAAATAAACTATAAGTCAAGAAGGAAGCACTTTGTAAAAATACAGAAGAAAAATCCCCACTGGACACAACTATGAATGAGATGGGATGAAGATATAATTTTCATTCTATTGGAAAATGTGGACAACTCAGTTATATGTAAAAAAAAAAAAAGAGAGAGAGAGAGAGAGAGAGAAGAAGAAGAAAGGAGTCGTTTTGTTTAAGCATGTTGGTTCTATTTTATGTTATTGTTCTAATTTAGTTCAGTCGTTTTGTTTAAGCATGTTGGTTCTATTTTATGTTATTGTTCTAATTTAGTTCAGTTTTATTTCATGCCACATAAAGGGTGCTATTTACTTCTGTCTACTCATATATGGATGGATGTCTATGAATTTATATTTTTGAAAGAAAATGGAATTTTTCCAACCACTTGTTGTATAGCACATGCGGTGTTGAGTTACGGTTGTACAGTTTTTTGTTACGGTTGTACACTTTTTTTTAAAAGTAGAACTGAGAACAAATTGCCTGCTTCAAAGAATGTTGTGAATCAGCCCAAACTCATAGTTGAAGGAATTCTTTTAGTTTAATGGACAGAGGAATTATCTAAATCAAACCCAGTGAAAAGAATAATAGCTATAACATGTCTGACAGTGAGAATGTATTGTATTGTGAAACAGTTTCTAAAAGGAAGAGTTCTTAAGACATTGTTCATTAAACTTGGAGACAAGTCAAGGTTCTAGTAACCTAAGGAAATAATAAAAATTTCAGTGAAAAGGGAAACTAATCCCTTATTAATTTCCTTGGATTCCCTCATGGGAGGAATAAGAAGAGGGAAGACATGAGACTCTCTATAGAGCTGAACCATACAGCTCACTGCAGAATGGAATTTCTTGTGTAGCTTCATCTAAGACAGGTAACTTGATCAAATTATGCCACAGTATATTATTTCTTCTATCTAGGGGACCAGAGATGAAAGGGTTAAGCACTCTTCAAGGCCAAAGGGAAGTAAGAAATTATAGTTCTGGTGTTATGAGTGATGAGTCTGTGGTTCACAGAGTGATCAGCACTGCTCTTTCAAAGGGGACAAAGTTTGGTTCTCAACACTCATATAAAAAAGTGCACAAGAGCATTTAACCCTAGTTCCATAGCATCTGACATCATCTTTGACCTCTGACCTCCTTGTGTACTTACACATACATTATGGGCATACAGACAAGCAGATCCATGCATGTAGTTACTATAACCACACAGATTAGTATAAAAGTTGTAAAAAAGAAAGAATAATGTGGCAGATTAGTATATAAAGATAAATTAATATAAATTAGTATATTAATATATTCAGACAGATCAAATAAAAATCAAACTCTCTACCAGTATATTATACTGTTGAACAAAACCAGTGTCTCATTATCATTTAATCTGTGATGGTGATTGCCATTTCAATTCAAGTTGAACATACAGTTTTCATAGAAACATCAAAGTAATTCAGTTTTTTTCACGTTCACTGCATACTACTGTAAGCTATTATTCACATATACATGCTAATTTTTTGGAATTTAAATTATGTTATTCTCACTTCACCATGCAATGTACAGTGTCTATGAATATTAATATTTTTTCTAATACTTTTTAAGCACAGTCATTAATATGATAATACCTTGGTAATGAATTTACAAATATTCCATACAAATACTACATGTGCTAATACAATGAAATACTGTGAAAATAATATGCATAATGCATTAGACTTTGTTACAGATGCCTGCCAAAAGAAAAAGTGTTTGGCAAACAGTAACATGCTTTAAAAGTGCCTAACCGATTAAAATGTATTGCTACTGAGAGACCCAGAGCAAACAATGAGCAATCTATGATATTTGTGGCCTGGAAGCTCAGTCAATGCTCAGATGATACCGGCAAGCTTATGGTCATCAATAATAATTAAAGAAGGTACTTATTGCAATGTTTATTCCAAAGTAATGGTCTCTTCCCTCCCCCCCCCCAAATGAATACAACAACAACAACAACAAACAACGAAAACAAAAGCAAGAACAAAACAAAACATCAAAAACAAACAAACAAAAACCAAAAGAAAAAAAATACCAGGCTTACTGTATAGCATAATTTCATCTCCACAGATGGCATACATAGACAAGGGTTGTCACAGTCTCGCCTTGTCACAGTACAATTGTTATAAGCCACATGTATCTACAGCATTTATTGTGTGACAGAGAGGTACACCTGAGAGTCAGGGCTGAGCTAGCATTAATGGAGTCTCTTCTATTTCTCATCCTCAAGTTCTGATCTCACTAAGTGCCCTACAACTGAACTTCCTTTTGTATACTTCTTAGTAGTTATGCCTTCTCTCAAATCTGAGATCTGCATTGTTGACTCTGGTGCTGTATCTTTAGATGGAACGTGTAATTCTGTTCTCTGGAGTCATGTGGAAGGGACACTTATTGAAATCTTGAGTAGGGCTTTCCTTTGAAGCTAAGTTTTTACAGTAAAACCAGTAAATATTGTTGCAGATGAGGTAAGATTTACGTATTTCTAAAACACCACAGGGCAATCGCTTCTCTTAGGCTTGTTGGTATTGTGGTTTCTCTGAATTGTCTCCATCATTTTATATATATATTTGGTTTTTCAAGACAGGGTATCTCTGTATTGCCCTGGCTGTCCTGGAGCTCACTTTGTAGAACAGGCTGGCCTCGAACTCAGAAATCTTCCTGCCTCTGCCTTCCAAGTGCTGGGATTAAAGGCATGGACCACCATGCCCGGCACAAATAAATATTTTAAGACATTTAAAATGGCCTGGTCTGACCTGAGCTTATACAGATACTTAGTTGGACAATTAACTTAATAACTTATTACTCAAAGCTAAGATTCAAACTGTGCCATCTCTATAGCAAGAAGGAAGAACTTGAATATTTTAAGTAGCTCATTTTTTTCTTATTACCATGTTACTAGTCCTTGTGCCTACTGCTACTAGCCATGCCTTAAGGTGATGTAGAAGAGAAGTTATTTACAATAACCAGAATGAAAGCATCCTACTAACAATCACCAAATGAGGCAAGTTCTCAAATATATGCTTAAATACCAGCTACATAAGACTTAAAAATAAAAGCAAGTTTTGGTCCTCACACCACAGTGTTTTTTCATTATACATTTAGGTATAATGATAGAATGAATACTAACTTCCAGCTACTTAAAATGTTATAGTAATCTTCAAGAAAAAAAATCTTGATCAGAGATAAAGAAACCATCATAGGGCAGAAATGATTCCCGGGAGTGAAACTGAAATCCATCTCAGTTAAACTTTAGAATTGAAAAGGGCAAGGGAAACCATTAAACTTAGAGACCATTAAACATAGTTGCAAGAAGTACAATCAATCAGATACTTTTAGAAGTATAAACAATATAGCAAGGAAGACAGGCAGCCTACAAAAACATGTAACAAAATCATGTGTCAATGATAATACAAAAATATAGGTCTATTGATCTTTAGCTGAGAGAAGAAGCAAGAGGGAACATAAAATCATATACTCACATCTAGAACTCAGAGATTTCAGGCCTTGAAGGTAACAGTTCTAAGTATATATAGTTTGTAACAGAATTTCTTTGTAGGATCCCAATGTCCAAATCCTTAGAGCCTTATTCTGAGATGAGGGGTGAGCTTCTCATATCAGTGAATAATTATTTGTAATTTGGAAAAGAGTTCAAGAGGGCCTTGTGTCTTGAGGCTGAGGATATAACTAACTGGAAGAATAATTGCCTGGAATTATATAAGAACCTACCTGAGTTCAGTCCACAGATGTTGGAAATGGTGAGAGGAAGGACTGATTAGTACTGAAATGCCTTCAATTCAGTTTTAGTCATGTGTAAGCTTTCAGAAAGCTACCAAAAGTGATCAGAATGAACTATTAAGGAGTAGATGCCATAAATATCCCTATAGACCAAGATAAAAAATGTCCTCTTGCATTTTAGGGGGGGGGGCCAGTATCACCTTGGTTCCTAATTTCCCCCATTAAAGATGCTTAGTGTAATATTTTAGATTTATACATTCAAATTGTTTTAAATTGTTTACATTTTGTACTGAAGATATAGTAATGACTAAAAATGGACACCATATTTTCTTAGACTTCACAATATAGTGTTAAAAATAACAGACATGATTTATTATCAACATCACCCCCTCATACTTATAAACTTTCAGACTGAAATATTCTCTCAAACTCATACTTCCCTCTCATCAGATTTGATAATGAGCAGTATAGACTAAGAATTTGGGGCAATATATCTGAAGAAATGGTGAAGCCTACACTTGCAATGAATGGAAGTTACATAGAAAAGGCTATGGGTAGATGTTATGGGAAATTGTACCTTCACAAAGGCTTCTTATATGAGGAAAAGCTTTCTAGAGAGAGATAGGATCAATGGCTAGAGGAGAATCAACTTTCCTGAGCATCACGCTGTTGTCAGAGAGCTCATTTTCCAAAGGAGTATGATTGAGCACAATTTTATAAGCACCCAAAATGTACTTGACCTCAGTGAGTCCTTCCTTTGGCCAATCAATACAGTCAGACAATTTCCCAATTGAGGTGAGAAGATCAGCAAATTTCAAAGCATAAACTAATTTGCATTGAGTTGAAAAAACAAGTCTCTGGACATACTTCTCTTTCAACCCCATGTGACATGTGACAAGATTACTAAAACATAGCCCTAGCCCAAAAATCACATCAAAGCCTGGCACACCAAGCCACATTGGAGCTTTCTTGTTTTACAGAAATTGGCCAGATATCAAGTTGTTAGAATAGGGTCCAAAATATGATTAACATTTTTTTTCTGGGCTAAGATTCCTTTAATTAGTAAGGCTGAGTATCAGAAAGAACAGCACAATATAACTCAAGAATATGGTCTGGCTGAGGGCCAAGGAAGAGCCACTGGCCGGACACTGCGATGCTATTTTCTAGAACTTATTCATTTTGGAGACCTCTTATTAAATGAGCCAGCTTTATATGCATTTATTCATGCACCTTCCCCCTAAGCTTTGTCTTTTCTTTTCTTTTTCTTTCTTTTTTTTTTCCTTTGTTCTCTCTGTCTTCACTAGTCAACCCTGTGGCTACCATGTTAGTATTGGTAATGTGTAAGGTAAACATACAATTAAATAATACATTATACATTAAAAACATTAAATAATGGTTGGAAAACTATACCACTGAACTGCATTCATTCTTCACAAGACTCATTCTTCACAAGACAAACCTGTGTAGAATATTGAGCTTTCCAGTAGGGGCTGAATATAGGTAACCATAAATGCCAAGGAGGTGGCAGGTGAAGGAAGGTCTTGGTATGATTGGACCCTGAACTCCAGCGCAACACAAAGATATAATGAAACAATCGAATAGTGGCAGCATTTTGAGGTAATTTCACCCAATTAAAAAACACTACTATATTGCAGGCACTTCTCCACTGTTCCTGAAATATTGGCAAGAGGCTATCTCTAAGAATCCTTGGAACATTTCATAACACTGGCATCTTAAAATCCAAATAGGGATGACTTTAAGATGTGTACCATGGTCAGCTCCAGATAATCATAAGAATGATGCTGCATTGTGCCTTCCAGCAATGGCATCAGTCCTGTGCAGGCTCTAGCTGCTTGCTGGTTCTTTCTAAAGATATAGTAAGAATTAACTAAGCAGGGAGAATTGCATCTGTCCTCCAGTGTGTATATGCACAAGTCTCTTCTCCATAGAAGTCAATCTAGAAATCAATAAATGCCACCTTTAGCACGATTTGGTTGGCACTGTGTGTCATCACCTTGCATTTTTGGAACTGTGCTTCATATTTTAATGATCATCATCTTAAAAGTTCTATTGACCCTACTACTAGCCAAATTTACAAAGGAGAAAGTTGTGGCTTCAACGAAATCAACTCATCTGTCGAAGATTGTGTAGTCATACCATAGAAATGGAAAGATTTAAATGTTTTGTTCACTTCTAAAATAAGGAGCTATCGCACAAATGAGAGGGCCATCATTTTAAATACAAAACTTGAAGAAAACACTGTCACAGGATATGAAGTCGGTATATTGAGTGTTGGTCTGCTGTGGGAGTTCTACAGGGATAGATTAATTCAACGTTTTCCTGTTTGTGACAAGACCTTCTAATTGTAAAGATGAACAGATGAACTTTCTTCCCTAGCTTCCCTGTCTTTTACAGCTACAGCAAATTAAATATAATTGTCCCTAGATACAATTAAAAGATTTAGAGAGAGGATCAAATCCACCTTCACCAGAAACAGGGCACAGGTCAAGCCAGTACTCTCAAAAGTGGTCACTAGCCAGTCCATAAAAGGGGAACTAATTGGATGAGTCTTCTTCCTCTTCTCTTCGCAAACTCTGCACTTGCCATGATGTGTTTGAAGATTCTTTGTAGAAAGAGGAGAGTGAAGATTAAGAGTGGGGTGTGATCATTTAAGATTCGTATTGAACAGCCGTACTTGACCTACAACCCCATGGCTACTGATATAATGATTCTATGGAAGGTTCCACACACAAATAAAGTTAAGTTTATTAGGAGGCAATTCTTTGGAGTTCCCTACTTTATTGTAATACAAATACAAACAGCATCTATCTGAATATCATTGAAGCACTGATATACTTAAAGGAATATTTTGCTTACTGTGTAATTGGATGGAAATGCTCTTGTGAGTGACCGGGCCACATATTTTCCTGATAATGGCCTCAATCATATTTGGGAAATTTCATACTAAATGAAAGTTTCTAAGTATGCTGAATATTTCATTAGTACAAGGCACAGTGTTCTGAATATTCTGCTCTTTGGAAAGAAGAAAAAGAACTCTCTAAGGTCACTCCTCTTTAGGAAGAATTTAGGGCAAAAAGAAAGATGGGAATCCTGGTTGTAGTTGATGAAATCTTAGACGTGAAGACAGAGAATGAGCACTGGAAAGGTTAAAGGAAAATTTTCTCAGAAAGTTATATTAGCCCATCAACTGCCTTAGAAGTTTGAGCATCCAGATTACACAGCGCAGCAAAGAATGCAGTAGGAATGAGACGGACAGAGAACCTTTATACACCATGTGTGTGTATCTAGGATTCTAAAGGCTCTGCTAAAATTTAGGGAAAAACAGGGAGTGACTGTCCCAGGATATTTGTCTCTGATCAAAGTGAACACAGATTGTGTGTTGTCAATGGCAGCATCAAATTATAAGTTACACCTTCAAATCATGTCTTCAAGGCCAGGATCCAGGAGTGAGTGAAAAGCTGACAATTGTTTATGGAACATATCATTTTATCCCCAAAAGAGCTGTGAAATGTCCTTTCTCACCTGTCTTTCTAGTAGTAGTGAATGATGTGGGGTTATTTGTTTGTTTGTTTGTTTGTCTGATTGATTTCCTTTACTGAAAGATAAATGTAGTTTTCTCTGAAGTACAAATATGAAAATTCAAATGAACAATGGTCATCTTATTCATTAAAATAATATTAGTTAGTTCTCTTTGTACAAGACACAGAATTATCACATAGTGATAAATAAATCTTAGGCCAATGTAGAATTTAGTCAGTAACTTACATACAGTAAATATGAAATCTCATGCTCACAGATATCACTAAAATTACAGAGGTATCATATTTGTCTAGGGGGTTAGTTATCTACCCATACTACTCCAGCTCCCCGGTATAGGTGCTTATAATACAACAATAACTAGAACAGAAATATATACTAACTTCTGATGATCTTAATGATGGAAAAAGAGATGAGCAATAGCAAATGAAAATATGAAGAAACCACAAATGTTGAGGAGAGCTATGATAACATACAAAAGACTGTATAATAGAGAATTTAGACTTCCCTTCAGGTACCCTCCAAACATCTCACAAAGTGAGAAAGATTGAAAATATGATGTTAATATATGTGCAAAGATATCTTTACAAGACAAAGACCTTGAAATACAAAATAGTTTGGTATATCTGAAGTACAGGGAAGTGGCCAGCACAAGAGAGAAGGACTGAGAAATGAATGATCAGTATTAGCTTGGAAAAGTACAAAATAGATCACAGATCCCTGAAGACATGTAGGTTTGGGCAGTATTTTTTTTTCTTATGAAAGGGAATGAGATTCAAAATATTTGAGATTGGTGATCAGATTCTCAGTTTAAAAGATCACTCTGGTTGTTGTATGAATGGGTTGGAAATGCCAGAATGAGATGGAAAACAAGAGCAGAGAGAGACAGAGAGAGAAAGACAGAGACAGAGAGAGAACCAGACAGAGACAGAGACACAGAAAGAGCAATGGATATTACAGTATTTTAGGAAAATGATTAATGTTAAAAATGATTAAGTAAAAGTACAGATTACACCTGAAATTCACTATGAATGTAGAGCAGGAGATTTTATTGTGAATTCAATGAGAAGAGAGTAATTGAGAGCAAAACAATGTTCTTATATTTTCAACTACCTAGCATCTGGAGGAAGAAGAAAATTGTGTTCTGCCAGTGGACATGCAGGGTGATGAAAGAGAACTTATCTGACATGGTCAACCCACATGTTCTTCCTGCAGCACTTCCATACCATCAATAAAAACAAAATCAAAGCACTGTGGTCAGAGTTTAGGATGTTCATTAGGCATCTACATGGAAAGGTCCAGTTGAGAGGTGGATTCTTTCAAGAAAGCTATGAAAATGGAGGGAGTGAAGAGAGGCATGCTGGTTGCCAACAGTTTCTAGACATCTCACGTGCTGATGCTGATGGGAAGTCTTGAGATTCTAGGCATAAATTTGTGGGAATTGGCAATTGAACAGAGTGAAATGTGTTCACAGAAAACTAGGATGAGGGTAGGCACAGAAGATGAGGTGAGAGTCAGAAAGGCTACAGTGAAGGAAGTTTTCCAAAGAGAATGTAACTGATGCCTTAGGGGTTGGTAGGCTATGAGTCAAAAGGTAGCCTGAAGATTGACATTAGGTTGTAGCACATATCATAACTGATGGTCCTGAGAGGAAGCACTTGATTAGGCAGTGATAAAGGTCATGATGGGAGCCTCTGAAAGTGGATGGGAAATGAATCAATGGAAGCTATAATGAAGGCTCTCTCGAGATGCTTTGCTGGGAGTAGAGTAAGTATGTTTGGTCATTTATTTACTTCATACGGAACAATACCAAGTTGCTTTGTATACAGATGACATTTAGAAAGAGAAAATGGTGAAATATGAAAGGGAGAGTGCAGATTTCTGGAGTTGTTGGATACAGTGGATCCAGGAATTGTGGTTTTTATGACTTACTTTCATAATAGCAGATACATATTCAGTTATAAACAAAGGAAATCAAAGACTGTAGATAAGAGGTACAGAGGAATTTACATAGTTCTTGATTGACAACATGAGTGCACTAATCAATCAATCCAGCTACCATAGCCTGCTTCTATACCAATATCTAAATAATGAAGAAAAGTTTCTCACAAGTTTTAATTTATGCAAAGGCATTGCATACCTACCATTCTATCTCTGAACCTGTATATAATGTATATACTCCATATTGTCATATTCTATAAGTCCTTCTCACCCCAAGTTCTGGTTTTGAATCTACCTCTTGTCTTCATTGGATGACACAGGTTCTGATCTGATCAACACAGCCATAACTTCACACCAGGAGTGCCATCAGGGGAGTTTATTGATCAGTTACAGTGAATTTTCTAAAACTGTGTCCTACGATACTAGGATTAATGTTATTTCTTGCCCTAATGTTTCATCATTCTCAAGACAGTAATCAGTAAACCTGCCATTTAGTCCCAGACCACAGATGTGATTTTAATAATTCTGAAATTGCTAGCTAGCTTCTGAATGTTTCTCGGGGGAAAAAATAAAAGTCAGCTAGAACAGAAGGAAGACAGCTAGTGAACTCACTCTAATAGGAAGAGAAATGGTGACAGATATGTGGTGACATGGTCTCTAAGAGGTGACATGATCTCTATGCAGGTCATGCATTTAGATTCTATAGTTTCCTTTACACACAATACTGTTGCTTAAAACGAGATTATTCTTCTAGTAAAACAGACTTGAAATTTAATTTTCCCCTAGATTTGCTGAGCTTATAAGGCTTTTCTATCTCATGTTAGATTATTTGAAATATCTAGACAGAAAACAAAACAAAACAAAACAAAACAAAACAACAACAAAACCATGACACTCACCCTGCACACACTGTCAGGATGGGGGTGAACTGGGGGCTCTCAGTGTAAAGCTTGTCACGTTTTTAGCCAGACTTTAGTATATATATAGTCTTATTTTTACACCACCGTCTTAGTTGAAAAATAATTGTGGCTTAAAAAAAACAACAACAACAACAAAAAAAAAAAAACAAAAAAATTATGAGCCTTTCCTTAAGATGTCTGTGTTATACTACCATGGAACAGCGAATAAAACAAAAGGATTTTGTTTAAAAAAACAAAGAAGAGGAAGAGGTGCGTTTGCACCATAGAATTTTAAAAAAACAAAGAACTCTATGTAAGTTTCAATAAGAAAATATGCTCCCATCTGCCAACAAATATTGAAATATTTTACACAAATTAATTTCCATAATCTTCATTATAAAACTTTAGAAACTTGCTACAACTGAAAGGTAGTGAGTCTTTTTCTCCTCAACTAGACTGTGCAGCGACTAAACAACGCTTTATTTTGCTGACACCATCTTTGAAGGTGTTTGTGAAAGGAGAATTAATGTATACTTGGGCATTTATATTAGGC
Source organism: Mus caroli (assembly GCF_978045245.1). Taxonomy (NCBI): domain Eukaryota; kingdom Metazoa; phylum Chordata; class Mammalia; order Rodentia; family Muridae; genus Mus; species Mus caroli. The sequence goes on from NW_028227274.1 coordinate 70,341,188, forward strand.
TAATTTACATATGGAATTTTAAGTGCACGATGCAGGGCTGTGATTAATTTAATCTTTGTTTAGGAGGATTCATATTGAGAACTGAGTATCTCTGATGACTGCTCTGTTGAAGACTCTTGTGTGTCAGTCTGCTTTATTTTCTACATATATGATAAATTACTTCCATTACGGAAGAAATTTTCAGGTATCCATGAAGTTGAATCCATGGCTTGGTTGGAGGTCTGGATGTCAATCTTTTCCTATTACCTACTATTGCTGAGGTTCTAAAGAATCCTTATTCAGCTTTCTTGTCATAAACCTTTCCTCAGCTTGTTCAAAACACACATGTAATCCTTGATGACATTACCATAAGCTTCTATAGCCATCTAGAGAGAGAAGGGGAAGGAGGGTGGGAAGGGAAAAGGGAAGGAGGGAGGAAAGAAGAGAAAATTTTAACTTAAAAATCTTAAAATGCATACTAGAAGGATAAAAGGTGAGACAAAAACTTCAGTGAAAAGACTTTAAGGCAGACAAATAAAATAACATAAGAAGCAGGGCAGGGAATTATCCCTGAGTAACCTTGTTTGGAAAATGGCGGAAAATAAGCAAGCCCATGTAATCCCATTATGAACTGTTAGTTTAAGGCTTTAGTCACAGAGAACTGTGTAATGAGATTAAACCACACAAGGCACCATGGCTGACAGTTGGCTGTTTTGAAAGAAGGTAACAAATAAATATATAAACAGACAATTTTAATTCTTTAGTCTCTCATTCATCCAAACAAATAAAATGATTAAGAAGGAAGCTCTCCTAATACCGCAAATATCAAACCCCAGCCTCTCCCAGGTGTACATCTTTAAAGAGAATGCATCTGCCGTCATTATCCCAATCCTAATGCTCCTGTTATTTCAATGGAAAGAAAGATGTAATTTTAAAGGGGAGGACAAGTTCTACATGTTTTCCTTTATAATCTGAATTTCCCTTTCTTGTTATATAAAAAGATGTGTGGTAAACGCACTCAAAAGCACTCTACACTTCAGCACAAATTCAATACGCATGCAAATTCTCCTTTTCTTTTTTAGTTACAACTAAGTACCATGGATCTCATCTGAGATTTTTACTAATTATGCAAATTCTTTGACTCAAGTCTACCTACTAACATACCATCTGATACCAGTTCAGAAAAAAAATGCGTTTTAATAACTGCACATAATCTCTTAATAAACATTTTAGAGTCATGTTATTATTCTAGAGTCTCCTCCATCTGCCTCAGATATTGAGTGTCTACTCTCAAATAGAATATAGTGATTCTTTCTATAACTCAGTGCATTTCCTTAGAGAATGTTTGGTCTTCTTGACTATGTTGAAAATATAATTACATATGTGCCAAGTTCTCGACAGGTTTTTGGGGTTCTGGTTTTGGTTGGAATTACTATTACTATCACTTTATTTTTCAGGGAAAATTCTCTTTTAATTTATTGTCGTCTCTGGAAGTGTTATGTCAAGGACTGAAACCTTATTATTAAAGGTGCAAACAGGGCTATAAAATCCACACCAAATAATGTACATTCTACAGTAAATGACAAAGGAGCACAATTGGGGTCAGGAAGTTTTGTAGAGGAGCTGCTTTCTACCCTCTCAATTTACTGTAGCCCTGGGTATATAACTGGGTACACAGGTAGCTCTTGAAAGAAAGGTGTGAGCAAACCTCAGCTACCGTTATTATCAGCTCCAGAATATCTACGGCCCAAAGCAAAAAGACCTGTAAACATCTAAGTTCACACTTTGAATTGTGTCCAATTGGGAATAAATAGCCACGGAAAACCTGGAGACCTCAGACTCGGCATGCCAGGGTGTGAGAGCCAAGGTCCTTTCTCCCCTGGAGATGGGCAGAGGACGTGTATCATTTCTGTTGGTGAAAATGCTACCCCAGTTCCAGTTGCAGACCCATGTGCTTGTGGTCAAACCCCGAAGCACAGAATGCACTTTGGAGTGAGTCTGAAGGAATTCATTGTAAATGAATAAGCCATTATAAATTGAAGAAAACGGGAGAGTGGGGCAGGACTTCCTCACTTAATTTTCATCTAATGAGCCCTCCAGAGACTCAAACTCTGCCACAGCCTCCCACCTCCCACCTCCTGCTCCCTTTGGTACTCTTCAGCCACAGCGTTTCTAATTCCCCTTTCAAAGATAAGTTCATCACCAGTGTGTTATTTAAGTTGTAAGCAGCTCACAGTGTGGTGTGGCAGTATCCATTTCTACTGGACAATCTTGTTAGAGGAAAATCGATTAATTCAGTTTGCTGGACTTCCAGTATTTGGACCCCAGTGGTGTCTAAACACATTAGCCAAGTTACACAAAAACAGCAGCAGTATTTAACATCGACTCTAAAAGTAAAACAGTAGCTTTGACACGCAATAGTCATGGCCTATAAACCTCACCCATAACAAAGAAATCCGAAGGTAGGTCACCACCATGGTTCCCACTTTCTGTGTCTGCTTCTATAGGGTTGACCCAGGCTTTAAGCCAACAGCTCTGAGAACAGTTCATGGAGAGAAACAGTGATTCTGGGGACAGTGCCCTAGCTTACAAAATGTTTCTCTGAAATTTAAAGTCAGAGATCACTCAGGATAAGGATACTGCACACTTCTTGTTTAAAACATCTTCCATGCAGTTCCTTATAATAGCACAAATAGTAGTGGCTTTATTTTGTAAAGTTTAAAGTCCCGTCGTATAGGTATTTGTTTTTGGCAAGCTACTACTTAATAAGGAGGGAAAACACTGCAAAGAAGCACAAGGAAAACATTAATATGCCTCATTTAACATAATCGACTAAACAATAATTCAGAAGATCAGATAAAGGTAGGCGACATTAAACCAACATAAGTGTATAAGTGTAAAAATAAAACCCACCAGGTGAGAGAGAGAGAGAGAGAGAGAGAGAGAGAGAGAGAGAATTTTACTAAAGAACCATGACAGTTAACTTCTACTAGGAACCTGAAGTGCAATGGTGAAAATTTTTGCTAAAGTACTATTTCAGTACTGAATATTCTTTTTTTTTTTTTTAATATTTTTATTACATATTTTCCTCAATTACATTTCCAATACTATCCCAAAAGTCCCCCATAGCGCCCCCCACTTCCCTACCCACCCATTCCCATTCTTTTGGCCCTGGCATTCCCCTATATTGGGGCATATAAAGTTTGCAAGTCCAATGGGCCTCTCTTTCCATTGATGGCCGACTAGGCCATCTTTCGATACATATGCAGCTAGAGACAAGAGCTCCAGGGTTCTGTTTAGTACATCATGTTGTTCCAACAATAGGGTTGCAGATCCCTTTAGCTCCTTGGGTACTTTCTCTAGCTTCTCCATTGGGAGCCCTGTGATACATCCAATAGCTGACTGTGAACATCCACTCCTGTGTTTGCTAGGCCCCGGCATCGTCTCACAAGAGACAGCTATATTTGGGTCCTTTCAGCAAGATCTTGCTAGTGTATGCAATGGTGTCAGCGTTTAGAAGCTGATTATGGGACGGATCCCTGGATACAGCAGTCTCTAAATGGTCCATCCTTTCATCACAGCTACGAACTTTGTCTCTGTAACTCCTTCCCTGGGTGTTTTGTTCCCAATTCTAAGAAGGTGCACAGTGTCCACACTTTGGTCTTCATTCTTCTTGAGTTTCATGCGTTTATCAAATTGTATCTTATATCTTGGGTATCCTAAGTTTTGGGCTAATATCCACTTATCAATGAATACATATTGTGTGAGTTCTTTTGTGATTGTGTTACTTCACTCAAGATGATGCCCTCCAGGTCCATCCATTTGGTTAGGAATTTCATAAATTCATTCTTTTTAATAGCTGAGTAGTACTCCATTGTGTAAATGTACCATAATTTCTGTATCCATTCCTCTGTTGAGGGACATCTGGGTTCTTTCCAGCTTCTGGCTATTATAAATAGGGCTGCTATGAACATAGTGGAGCATGTGTCCTTTTTACCGGTTGGGACATCTTCTGGATATATGCCCAGGAGAGGTATTGCTGGATCCTCCGGTAGTACTATGTCCAATTTTCTGAGGAACCGCCAGACTGATTTCCAGAGTGGTTGTACAAGCTTGCAATCCCACCAACAATGGAGGAGTGTTCCTCTTTCTCCACATCCTCGCCAGCATCTGCTGTCACCTGAATTTTTGATCTTAGCCATTCTGACTGGTGTGAGGTGGAATCTCAGGGTTGTTTTGATTTGCATTTCCCTGATGATTAAGGATGTTGAACATTTTTTCAGGTGCTTCTCTGCCATTCGGTATTCCTCAGGTGAGAATTCTTTGTTCAGTTCTGAGCCCCATTTTTTAATGGGGTTATTTGACTTTCTGGAGTCCACCTTCTTGAGTTCTTTATATATATTGGATATTAGTCCCTTATCTGATTTAGGATAGGTGAAGATCCTTTCCCAATCTGTTGGTGGTTTTTTTGTCTTATTGATGGTGTCTTTAGCCTTGCAGAAGCTTTGTAGTTTCATGAGGTCCCACTTGTCAATTCTCGATCTTACAGCACAAGCCATTACTGTTCTATTCAGGAATTTTTCCCCTGTGCCCATATCTTCAAGGCTTTTCCCCACTTTCTCCTCTATAAGTTTCAGTGTCTCTGGTTTTATGTGAAGTTCCTTGATCCACTTAGACTTGACCTTAGTACAAGGAGATAGGAATGGATCGATTCGCATTCTTCTACATGTTAACAACCAGTTGTGCCAGCACCATTTGTTGAAAATGCTGTCTTTCTTCCACTGGATGTTTTTAGCTCCCTTGTCGAAAAGCATTTGACAAGATCCAACACCCATTCATGATAAAAGTCTTGGAAAGATCAGGAATTCAAGGCCCATACCTAAACATGATAAAAGCAATCTACAGCAAACCAGTAGCCAACATCAAAGTAAATGGTGAGAAGCTTGAAGCAATCCCTCTAAAATCAGGGACTAGACAAGGCTGTCCACTTTCTCCATACCTATTCAACATTGTACTTGAAGTCCTAGCCAGAGCAATTCGACAACAAAAGGAGATCAAAGGGATACAAATTGGAAAAGATGAAGTCAAAATATCACTTTTTGCAGATGATATGATAGTATATATAAGTGACCCTAAAAATTCCACCAGAGAACTCCTAAGCCTGATAAACAGCTTCGGTGAAGTAGCTGGATATAAAATTAACTCAAACAAATCAATGGCCTTTCTCTACACAAAGAATAAACAGGCTGAGAAAGAAATTAGGGAAACAACACCCTTCTCAATAGTCACAAATAATATAAAATATCTTGGCGTGACTCTAACTAAGGAAGTGAAAGATCTGTATAATAAAAACTTCAAGTCTCTGAAGAAAGAAATTATAGAAGATCTCAGAAGATGGAAAGATCTCCCATGCTCATGGATTGGCAGGATCAACATTGTAAAAATGGCTATCTTGCCAAAAGCAATCTACAGATTCAATGCAATCCCCATCAAAATTCCAAATCAATTCTTCAACGAATTAGAAAGTGCAATCTGCAAATTCATCTGGAATAACAAAAAACCTAGGATAGCAAAAACTCTTCTCAAGGATAAAAGAACCTCTGGTGGAATCACCATGCCGGACCTAAAGCTCTACTACAGAGCAATTGTGATAAAAACTGCATGGTACTGGTATAGTGACAGACAAATAGACCAATGGAATAGAATTGAAGACCCAGAAATGAACCCACACACCTATGGTCACTTGATCTTCGACAAGGGAGCTGAATATTCTTGAAAGTGGGCTGATTTAACAGTGAAGCTTTGGTAGCTACTGAGCCCTAAGCTCAGAAACTCTCTCAGTAAACTCTCTTCTGTAGCAATTTGAAAAGTTTCAACAAGCCACGGCTGGCTGGCAGGTAGTGATGTGTCCCTTTTCCGTGCTCCAATTAATAAGAACTTTGGCGCTGGAAACTTTGATCCTAATTCTGCAACCTCCTCACTACACAGAAGAAAGTGTTTGAGAGGTGAAAATTCTGCCCCAAGTCATAAAACTACAGCAGATATGAACCAGAAATATATTGACTCTCCAAATCCAGGGTTTTCCTAAAGCACACTGGACCAGCATTTGAAAGATAACTCTTGACATACCTTAGCCATTTAACTAATTGGAAAACTTGAAAAGAAATGGGATTTTCAGCTTTTTATATCCATTTGACAAGGACTCTTCCAGTTGCATTTACAGTTATATTGGAAGTAGTAATTTAACTACATATCCGGGTTTCCGAGGTTTTTCTTTTTCTATCTAACACAGGCAGTGGGAGTTTATATATCCTTCAACATATGATGTCAGTGGGATTTAGAGGGCAAAGGTGGTGTAATAAATACAGTGACCAACATTTAGAGTTAAAGACAGGCAAGTGTGAAATACAAGCAGATAAATTGTAAAAGAAAGTTTTGGGAGTTCTATAGGAGAAGCAAAAGCAATTAGATGTTGAAAATAAATCACTACCTAATGTATAGACACTATTATTAGAGTACAGGGTTAGTATTAGAGCAGAATGACAGGTGGGTTGTTCTTTTTTTATTAGATATGTTCTTTATCTGTATTTCAAATGTTATCCCCTTTCCTGGTTTTCCCTCCGAAAACCTCTAACAACCTCCTCCCTCCCCCTGCTCACCAACCCACCCACTACCCCACCACCATTGCATGGCCCTGGCATTCCCCTACACTGGGGCATTGAGCCTTCACAGGACCAAGGGCCTCTCCTCCCATTGATGTCCTACAAGGCCATCCTCCACTACATATGCAGCTGGATCCATCGGTCTCTCCATGTGTACTCTTTGGTTGGTGGTTTAGTCCCTGGGAGCTCTGGGGGTACAGGTTCATATTGTTGTTCCTCCTGAACCTGAAGGGCTGCAAACCCCTTCAGCTCCTTGGGTCCTTTCTCTAGCTCCTCCAATGGGGACCCATGATCAAGAAGACTTCATGCCAGGGATGCAGGGATGGTTCAATATGTGGAAACCCATCAAAGTAATCCACTATATAAACAAACTCAAAAAAACCACATGATCATTTCATTAGATGCTGAGAAAACATCTGACAAATTCCAACACCCCTTCATGATAAAAGTCTTAGAAAGATCAGGAATTCAAGGCCCATACCTAAACACAGTAAAAGCAATATACAACAAGCCAGTAGCCATTGTCAAACTAAATGGAAAGAAACTTGAAGCAATCTCACTAAAATCAGAAACTACACAAGGCGGCCCACTTACTTTCTACCTATTTAATATAGCACTCAAAGTCCTAACCAGCACAATTAGACAACAAAATGAGATCAAAGGGATACAAATTGAAAAGGTAGAAGTTAAAATATCACTATTTGCAGGTGGGCTGTTCTTCAACATTAAAACCTTATGTGACACCAGAGAGGCCAAGGCTTTAGGCCACAGCTTACTGGAAATGAAGCAAGGAGGGGATCCTAAGCTTTGTCACAGGAGGTGTGATTGAAGGTGATGCTGTTTAGTTTGCCAAGTGAACCTGCTCAGTGATCAGAAGTGCTTCTACAGTGACTGATGCGGTTTCTGTAGTGACCAGTGAGGAACTTGAGAAGTGTCTTTACAGTCCCCTGTACATATCCCTGTCATTGTACAACAACAGTGGAACTCAGGAGAATGAGAATTTGTATTAAACATCGCAAAGATACTGCTAAGAAACAACTCTTTCACCCATGGAAGAGGCCACGGAACAACAGCACAGGCATTAAACTACACCATCTCAGGCATGCTCATAAAGGCCAGGGCCGTGATATGGAAACCAAAGAGCAGTGCTGATTCACAAGGAAGTCACAATGGATGTTTGGAAATGTTCTTCTGCCGGAGTATTTAATAGAGGTGACAGAGACTTCCTTTCTAACAGGAATGAAGGCCGTGGTCATATTCACTTGCACATTTACAGTAATATGAAGGTTGCTACTTTAATGACGAAAAACTCTAATGTAAAATATTTGTATAATATTATATTTAACATGGAAACTGAGATTATTTCCCTGTAATTCATTGTCTGATACCTTGTGTAGTTTAGCCTCAATAAAATTAAATGACTCAAGTTAGCACTATTTTTTTTTTTTTGTTATACCTTTGAGCCAAGCCTTAGGGCACATAGAAACTGATAAAGTGAATAAGATGCTAAGTTAATCTGGCAGGCAGTCTATAAAACCTTGTGATGGGAAAGGACCTAAAATAGTGAGCAAGCTAAGCTTCCTTTCATGTTTCATTGACAAACTGTGCACTTCTTATGCTTGTTACATTTTTATAATAAAAAACCAACGCCCTTTACTCAACAGTATTTTTTTCAAGTGAGATCATACATAGTAAGAAAACAAAGGACAATAAAATCAAGCAAGGAAGTAACTTCCTCTCGAGATTGAATCAGAAGAACGCCTTGAGAAAATTTTATATCTACAGGTGTGCTCTCAACCCTTATCTGTGCTTTTGATTCCTGAGGATTTACATTACCCCGAGGTCAACACTATAGAAAATACTAAATGAGAAATCCAGAAAGAAATAACTTCTTCAGTGATGTAACACTATGCCACTCTGAGTAATTGGTCCCACACCAGCCTGCTCAGGGTCTGAATCACTTTATAGTCAAGTTTCTCTTCAAGAATCAGTCTCTGTCCCTTGGTAGCCCCATGGTTAGCAGATTAACTGTTGTACTGTTAAAGAGTGTAGAGTTAAGGAGCCCTAGTGTGGCCAGGGCAGAGAGAAGCTCTAAAGCAATTATTCAAAATGAATGCAATGAATTTTACCTATTAACAAATATTGATAAAAATACTATGTGCTTTATCTGCTAAGAGCTATAGTGAGAGTGAATGCTCAGTCTTAAATTAGGAAGGACACAAAAGAAATTTGTGTTGTTGTTGTTGTTTTTTCTTTTCTAAAAACAAAAAGATTCTAGCTATAGTGTGTGTAATTCTTAGGCAATTACTTCCTTCACCTTATCATGAACACTTGGAATGTTCTCAAGACAGGGAGTTTGACAGTAAAACGGAAACAGAGAAGAGACAGATGAAGACTGGTGCCTGATAGGTGATAGACTACAGTCATATAAATTTACTACCATGTATTGTCCTAATTGCTTGGTATTTCTTAATTTCTCTTCTGTTGTTGTAATAACATACTTGACAAAGGCAACGTAGAAAGAACAAAGGTCAAAGGATATAGTTCATTAAGTGGGGTGCCAATGCAGTAAGAACTGTGTGTAGCTGGTTACATTATTTCTGCAGTCAGAAGAGAGCAAAAAAATATGACAAGCTAGGGGACATCCACTTCTCTTCTTTATACAACCCAGGATCCCATACCTCGAGAAATTTCTTGTCTATTTTATGATGGCTCTGTCCACACCAATTAGTATAATCAATATATTCTCTCATACATTTTGAGAGATTCATCTACCATGTGATTTTAAATTCTTTTAGTTTACCAATTATCACTAAATATCTTACTACACTGCTGAAAAACCCTCACTGTTGTATATTATAAATTAAATATTATGTATAACATATAACATACATAGTGTATAATATATGGATAAGATCACAATATACATGGGAGTCAATCTTATTCACATTCTCAAATATCTATGAAATATATTGGAAAGAATCTTCCACTTAATAGGAGCTTTGGGCTGATAAGTGTGTATGAAAAAGAAGATAAATCTTTACCATAAAAAAACTCAAAAGGTAGAGTTAGTAAAAAACAAACAAACAAACTAACTAACTAACTAACTAACTAACTAAATTGCTAGAATATTTGAATTTGCTTATCTTGTCTCAGATGGACTTTACCAGGGTCTGGTACTACTTATGTTTAATCTCAGATGAAGTAAGTCCTAGTCTCTCCTTTATAGCTATCAACATATTAAAAGAATTAATGAAACCTTCCATAGTCCTCATTTCCCCTTTCCAAAGATCATTTTACCTGCCCAGTTAACAATAATGTTAGACTATCAAAAATGAATCTCTTCAATGTCACTATCCTATAGTTTTATATCTTATTGTTTTCTCTGTGTCTTTAAGCCTCATTACATTCTCACTGTAGATTGACCAGCATAGAACCTAAGCCTCATCTTTGCACTGACATTTTCTGATTTTTCAGCTCAAGCCCTGCCCACTGCAAATGCATTACCTCAGCCTAGTATTTAAAAAACTTAATTCAATATCTACCCAATTCCATTGTCCCTTATGAATTACCTCTATATATCTTACACTGCAGAACTCTCCATGTCTCCAAAAATTAGTCTAGTGTTTTCTTGCTTCTAATCATACAATCACATTATATATTTCTACACTTACCTACCTTCTATCTATAATTCTTTTTCATTACCTTTAGCTTCCAACATACTTAAGATAAAATAAGACTTCTTTCTCAGCTGATTCAGCATTTTATCTACCTGTGTTTTGAACTGTATGGTAATGCACTAGTATTTTCTAATATATTATTAACTTTGAGAGATAAAACGTTCCTGAATGACCTACAGTGTTAGTTTGAATCAATATAAAATATTTGTGTATTAATACTCATAATTGATATTCTGTCTATCCCCTTTATAACACAATTGTAATTGGTTAACTCAAGACTATTGAGATTATACACAGAAAATAAAAACGTTCCTGTAAGTAAGTATTGCCCCCATCCCACCTTAGCGTATCTTCCACAATTCCTTGCCATCACTCATCATCTTTTTATAAAGATTTTTATAAAAATCTTTTTTTATTTTTTTTAAATAAATTTTAAAAAAAATTAAAAAAAAATTTCATCTGGAGCTGATGTGAAGAAAAAGTCTCTGATAGAGGAATTAATACAACAGGACTCTGTGTTCTACAAAATTAAGATACTGGCATAGAATCTTTGAAGTATGAGATGATGATTTACATGACATATCAGTGCTGCCTAAAGCTAGGGACAACTTCACAGCATGACAAAATGCCTTATTCTTCCCATATCACACCCCTGAAAAGAGAATGTCAAGGATGTTTCAATGGGAGAGATGCTTAGGACTGAATGGAGCATTTAAAGAATGTGACCCAAGGACAGGGTAGAAAGTAAGAGTTCTGTAAATGTGTCAAATTCATCAAAACCTAAAGACCATTCATAAAACTTTACTGGTCATGGCTCACCATTTATCTTTGAATGGTTCCGAAGCTTCTGAGGCCCATTCTCTTGGAAATGGTGCTTTCACACCGACAAAATCATGTTTTCCCATATAGTTAGTGTCAGTGGTTTGCAGCTACCAACTTTTAAGAGATATGTGATCACACAGAGAGAAATCTGACATTTCCATGACATTTTCTGCTTAAAGAAAGGAAATCATTTCCCTTTTCTTCAATTTCGTCCATTGCAGAATTAGCCCTGGAGTGAGTGAAGGGAGGGCACAGGTTCCCTCTCAAGCAGCATCCTCACGGTTGTGGCTGTAGATGCTATGTCCCAAGGCTCTTTCTATATGCTCATATTTTCTCCATGTCGCATATCCCTCAACCATCAGCTTAGTGTGGACTAAAGAGATACATAAGCCAAAATTGAGAATTTATTCACCATGGAAATGCCATTCTGGTTATGTTTTCATTATTGAAAAAGATCATGTTTGCCAATTTTTCTCCTGTTCCTTTCTTTCTTTTCTTTTTTCTTTCTTTTTGTTTTAAATCCCTGACAAGTTTAAAGAAGAAATAAGAGGCAACATTAAACATTCTATACAGAATGTGGGGTTAGGTATTATCTTCAATGTAAATGTCAAAATGAATTTCTTAGACAGACCACAGGCCCAGAATTCAGTGTTGTCAGACAATGTCTTGCTATTCTTAGATGCAACTGAAGTGTGTGGGGTGTTAGGTGTAACTTTCCTCTCCAAAAGCAGGATGATAATGGATATCATATAACCCCCTCCTTCTGGTTTAGAGGGAGCAACCAGCTCCTAGTGAAAGTCACATAATTTTTAAGCCACCTAGAAAGAGTATAATAATATTAGCACCTCACAATTGAATACAGGTTGTACTCTGTCAACTTTGAGCCATTAGTTATGTGTATGAATCATATAGAGAATTTGGAAAACATGGTACTCAGATATGGGGTATAGCTTCTGGAATTCCCCACTGTGACTGCAAAAAGTTGGCAAAAAAGGCAAAGAAAACCAATTTGCAAAGTGTTGGTTGCAGATAAGCTCTTTTGGAACAGTAGAGAATCCTTCTGCTCTCAGCTCAGCCTCCTGGCTCAAACACTAACACATTCCCCAACATTTCTGTTCTAATTGGAGGCCTAATTAATTCTATCCTTATGATTATATTACATATTCCATGGTCTCTGGATGCAGCATGATAAAATGCCTTCCCCACATTAGTGATAATGTCATCCGTATTGGAGACCATGTGTATCTGGTTGTTGGCTCTCAGGGCAAACCTGAAGCATCTCTATTGGGCGTGGCCCCATTATTTATTACAAGGAAATTCATAGCTCCTTTAGGGATGTAGAGAAGAAAAGACAAGTGGCTCAAGTGATGTAAGTGGAAACTACACAAATTCTCATGCTAGCATTTTGCTGTACACTGATATGTACTTGTGAGTATCTTACAAATTTCATCATGATTTTGAATGACATAATTTACTATCCTTAAAAATAAGCAAATAAAAATCTTCCTTATACCCACCCTAATTTTCTTGTGATTATCCTATGAGATATAGTATATGAAAATAATAAGACTCCTTTTACACAACATTGAAATTTTTTGATTTAGCATCACAAAGCAGGCATGCCTAGAGATGTGATGTTCAACTCTGAGTCTTCCCTGGTTGTAAAATTAGAAGCAGAAAAGCAACAAGAAATTGAACATTTTGTCAATCAGTTTTCCTGGTAGATAGAATTCTGTATCTTTTCACAGTCTTTGTTTAGTGTCAATAGCAACAGAAATTATGTTAAGAATATATAAATTCAGTGGGATATGTTAACACAGTGTGATAAGTCATATGCAGAATGATCCATTCTCTTTTATTAACAGACTATGTTATCCCCTCAGCTGTTATGTGTTATGCTCAGTTATGTGTTCTGTAAGAGATTGCATACAGTAAAACATCAAAATGTCTAAGGTGCTAACATACATACTCAAGATGTGTATATTCCAAGGGGAGGAGTCATTTAAAGCAAGACCAAGCATACAACTACAAAAATAATACGGGAATCAATGCACTTAGGCATAATTGATTAAATAAAACTATTGTCCTTAGAATTAAGATGGTAGGTACAAAGAAGCTGAAGGAGGATGTAGTCAGGATATGAACCAGCAATGCCTAGAAAGACAATTAAAAATGTAGTCTCCATCTAAAGACCATGAAATTTCATGGTCCTTGTTTTTTGTTCTCTCTCCATCTCTCTCTCTCCCTCTCTCTCTCTCCCTCTCTCCCTCTCTCTCTCTCTCTCTCTCTCTCTCTCTCTCTCTCTCTCTCTCTCTCTCTCTCTCTCTCTCTCTCTCTCTCTCTCTCTGTGTGTGTATGTATGTGTTCTGAGGATTAATATAGAGCCATGTGAGAATAGTTAACTACTTTAGAAAAAGACACATCTACAGTGCATAAAATTAGAAAACAAATAAACAAACAAAAATCTTCACTGAGAATTGTAAGGCCAAATTTACATTCAAATAACAATCAAAACCATTTGATGATGTGATGATGGCCACTGCCATAAAACAGAGAGATGAAAGAGGAGCTGTGCTGATGACAGAAAATGAAACTGAAAGATACAGTTGAGTATGAAACTGGTGGAGATTTTCTCATGCCAGGTTAAGGGAAAGAAAGTGGGGGGAGAAATGGAGAAAGCAAGAAGGATTCCCTAGTTTCTGATCTGTACATCTAAGTACTTTAGTACATACTAAACAAAGGACATAGGAACCCGAAGGCATTTTAAGTGAACAAAACTAAAATCCTTTTTTTTTTTATTTCAAGATATCAAGAAGACCAACTGAATACATATTCATTCTATACTTTGGCAAGGTAAAAACCTGAGTATTCCCATAAACAGAAGAAAATGCAGACAGAGAACATAGCTAGAAGCCTGCAACTGAAATCTACAAGGGATAGAGACAGGCAGCAACTAAAAGGATAAGTGTCCAAACAGATGTTGTTTCCTCTACTCCTGCATACTCTCCAGTGATATAAATGTGTATTTGTTCATACAGGTGTCCATTCCTGTTATTGATATGATCACATGAGCACGTACTGACTAGCACTACTTCAAACCATAGAGGATATCAGCACACATAATTTTATTCTGTCATTAGCAAGCAGAACACTATTTCCCATTTATATATAAGAAAAAATAAGGCTTGAAGAGCTTATTTCCTTTTATTAAAGTCATACTTTTTGTACACTGACAGGCACAAATTAGAATTAAAATCAATATCTGAATATCCAAATAAATGATCCTAGTCACTCCACTCAAAGTTGGATTACATTGCTACTTTTATTCATTTTTTAAAAAAGCATATACCCATACACACACACACACACATATGGGTATATATATATAACTAGAATATACATCCAAGATATCAGATTATATGTAAATACTGGAAAAGAGCAAATTTTGACTATGTTGATCAACCATGGTACATGCTTGATACATGCTTTTGCATTAAAACAACAATTAAATCATAGCTAATAAATTAACTAGGATATTAATGAAGGTATCATATCCATGGGGTGTCAGAGAATTGAAAAGTATGTGGTCATATATAAATGTGTGCTCACATTTTTATTTTTTCCTGTGGTCATATATTATGGATATATCTATTGTATCTTTTAAGGCCTGAAGGAAATAAAAAATAAGATTAAAAAGTATAATTTGGAAAAGTGTATGAACTTTCATTTAAAAAGTTTTCAGATCAAGTTTTGTGGAAACACAGGCACACTTATTAATTTATAAACTTTTTGCCAATTCTCAGACTTCTAGTGTGGATTCGACATTTTCCCCAAGTCTACAGGCTCATGAAACCTACTCAATTTGAAATGTGTTCCTTTAAGTAAAAGTCCACCAATCTTTTGTAGAGGTCTGTGTTTCCATGCTCTTGTTTGTTTCTCTATGGGAAAGAGTAGATCTATCTTTGCATTTTGGAAGTTTCATATATGCTTCTTTTGAACATGATAATGACCCTGAGATTCCACTTCACACCAATCAGAATGGCTAAGATCAAAAACTCAAGTATCATCACATGCTGGTAAGGATGTGGAGGAAGAGGAACACTCCTCCATTGCTGGTGGGAATGCAAGCTGATTCAAAATATCTGGGAATCAATCTGGTGGTTCCTCAGAAAATTGGAAATAGTTCTACCTTAAGATCCAGCAATACCACTCTTGAGCATATATTCAAAAAATGCCCCATCATACCACAAGGAAACGAGCTCCACTATGTTCATAGCAGCCTTATTTGTAATAGCCAGAAGCTGGAAATAACCCAGATATCCCTCAACTGAAAAATGGATACAGGAAAAGTGCTTCATCTACACAGTGGAATACTATTGAGCTAAAACCGAGGACATCATAAATTTTTCAGGCAAATGAGTGGAACTAGAAAATATCATCCTAAGTGAGGTACCTCAGAACAAAAAGGACATGCATGGTCTGTACTCACTGATAAGTGGACATAAGCCAAAAAAGTACAGAAAACCTAAGATACTACCCACAGCCCATAGAAGTGTTACAAGCAGAAAGGCCCAAGTTAGGAGGTTTCAACCTCACTTAGAAGGAGGATGGAAATAATCACAGGAGGCAAAGGGAGGGAGAGACCTGGGTGGAAGAGAGGAGGGAGAGGAGGGGGGGAACAGGGTACAGGATCAAGTATGAGGGGATGGGGGACAGGAGAGAAACTCGGAGGGCCAAGAGAATGAGTGGAAATGAGCAGCCTTGAAGAATGGGAGGTTGGGAGGACTCTCTAGAAAGTACCAGAGACTTGGGAAATGAGAGACTCTCAGGGAGTCAACATCCAACATTGGGGAGAGGGCACTTGAAAAGTCCACCTGCAGTCGATAGACAGGATTACTAACCCACAATCAAATTTCTTACCAAGAATTGTTCCTGTCTAAAAGAACTGTGAGGACAAAAATGGAGAAGAGACTGAAGGAATAGTGATCCAATGACCAGCCCAAACTAGGATCCATCTTATGGTGGGCAGGGAACCAAGGCCTGACACTTGTCTGCTATGCTGTGCTTATAGACTGGAGTCTGACATGGCTGTCCTCTGAGAGACCCTACCAGTAGCTGACTGAGACAGACATGGATACACCCAACCATTGGACTGAAGTCAGGGACCCCTGTGGTTGAAATATAGAAGGATTGAAGAAGCTGAAATGGAGTTTGACCCCATAAGAAGACCAGCAGTCTCAACTAACCCAGAACCCAAGGAGCTCCAAGAGACTGACATACAGGGGCTGCCTGAGGCCCCTGGGACATATATAGCAGAGGTCTGCCTGGTCTGGCCTCAGTGTGAGAAGATGTACTTAATCTTTGAGCCACTTGAGGCCCCAGGGAAAGGGGAGGGCTGGTAGGGGTCTAGCACTCTCTTGGAGGTAAAGGGGAGGGAGAATGGATGAGAAACTGGGAGAGGGGACCAAGAGGTGGGGCAACAACTGGAATGAAAATACAGGACATAATTAAAATGAAGTAAATAATTTTTTTATTTTTAAATATTTCATTTCTGCACATTTTTTCCTAGTGTATAATATTTCTTCATGATCCATTCATTCATAAAAGGCAACAAAAACTTAATATGACTTCCTTTAGGAAGGTGAATATATTTTAAGAAAAAATTTTCCTTAAACTTCAGACAGTAAGGCTGTTCCTTTTACGAAATGAAAATGCCACCTGCCAATGAATGTCGATTTCACCTGTTGCCTCATGAATGGTGATGTCACCTGTTGCCTCATGAATGGTGATGTCACCTGTTATCTCATGAATGATGACGTCATTTGTTATCTCATGAATTATAACATCACCTGCTGTCTCATAGAACCCATTCTAGCAAGTGACACCAGCTCCTCAGAGCCAACTGCCAGACACTGGATTTTTGGCTTTGTTTTCCAAACTGAATTTCTGAGCACAGCACTTGTAAAAACTTAGAATACACTCCACATATACAAATTATGGAAATCTGGCATTGAAAATCATAAAGCATAGTTGTTTGGAGTTAAAACCAATAGCCAGGTGTTATAAAGCATACACTAGTGGAAGTTGAGAATATTCAAGTTTAGTCCTTGTAAGAGGCCTAGCAAAGGATCTCAGCTGGGTTATCAAAGACTCGATCCTTCAGAGCTTCCTGGACTAGACACAAGACTAAAATTCACCTAAATCTCCAGCATTGTGAGTGCATAGCCACCTGGGGAATTATATGGTCCATAGAGAGGACTGGGTCCTCTGTTTCTTCCTCTTGTCCTAACACTCTTCCAAACCTCTAAATACATAGGAATGTCAACTCAGCTATTCTTCTTCCTTGGATAATTCCTAACCCCCCATCCCTGTCAGCCTTTCACCTTCAGATCTTAGTTCCTATTTATAAGAAACTTGTTTAAAATTTTTCTTGGTGTGAGGAGTAACATTCCCTTCGTTTCTTCCCCTATAAAAGGCAAAGCATATTAAACATATGAATCAAACATTCCTTTCTGTCAGGAATGGAAAAGCAACATATCTTTATATTTATTTACACTTGCAAGTAATATTTCTCAATCTGTGTGTGTGTCTGAATTCATGTCTTATTGAAATATGTCACACTGACTCTCAGTCTGAGAAGTACTTGAAACGTTTGCTGGGGAATCTGAGCCTTGCTACAGCATCAGGGAATTCATGTACCAAGAAAATGGGCATAATTGCCTCGTGCTAAGATTTGTTATAATGAAGTTGTGTGATTGGTAAGATGCAAACCAGGGCAGATGGCTACTTGGAGCACAATTTGGCTCCTACAGCACCTCGGTAAGTTTTACATATTGCTTCCCCCTCAGGCGAATTCGAAATGTATGCTCACATCCAAGCATTCTGGCTCACAGTGCAGCCTATAAAGCTACAAGTAGTGGCTTTCAAGACCTGATAGAAATTACAGTTACTTACCCACAAAATTCAGGTTGCTTAGGTTGGCCCTTGATGCTCTTCACTATTGGGCTCCTACACACTTCTCAAACTGATTGGTCCACTGTAAATTAATTTCTTTTGGAGCCTTTTCAAATGTAATTTTTTTGTATTTATTTATTTGTGTCCATGAGTGTGTGTGAGTGAGTGTGTGTGTGTGTGTGACTCAGGGGAAATATTCCAGAAGCTTGTTCTTTCCTTATACCTTGCAGCTTTTAAGATTAATCTCAGAGTTTCAGGTTTGGTGGTAAGTGCTTAGATACATGGTGGAAAATGACCTCATTTGCTTTGCTTTGTTTCTATGGGAATCAGATGAATTTGCACGTAGGTCCTAACCTGCCCAAAGGTGTTCAAAATGAAATGCATATGTAGTATATGGTGTATGAAATATATCAGTAATATGTATGCACACACACACATGCACACAAGAGAAAAAAAAACTTTCCTTTCAAGAGGTTCCTCTGAATGTATAAGAAAATATCCTTGAAAATAGAACCAGAGGCTTCAAATCGATTCCTCAGTGAAGCATGCCACAGCCATTCCTATATTTAAGCCACAATACACATTGCTTGTCTGGTGTCCCAGTACTGTCAATCTTTCCTTATGCTCAGCCAATTTCAAGGCCCAACTTAAGATATTCCACCTCTTGGAAACCCTCCTGTTTCCCCAATTCCCGGACATTTTAGTAATTTTTATGCTTATTTATTTCCCCTGCTTCTTACATCTTTTTTCACATCATTGCACACGGATTCACATCCAGATATTGCAGAATATAAATGCTTTTCTTTACAGGCAAAATATTGTTCAATTCTTAAGAGAAGAGATGGCTATTTTAGTAGTCTGTTTTATTATACCTCTATATTTCCTATGATGCTAAAAAATGCAAGATTCCTGTAAATGATTTGCTTAAGTTCAAGAAAACAAAAACCTTACACTGGAAAGGGTACCGCTTGCCCTGTGGATTTGAATGATTCAGATTTGAGCTGTGAGTCTTTGGCTGAGGACATGGTTATTTTGTTGCCAGGCAGGAGTTGTTAGCATGCCATAAAACTGTTCATTTCCTCTCTACTTAGCCCAATTAGATCTTGATATCTAGTCCTTAAGTGGCATCCAGATGTTGTAGGGACTTCAAGTGCCCACTGGAGCTGGCTCTTATATCTTATCTTAGCCATGTGGGCTTTAGCATTAAGGACCAATGACAACTTCTGATGAAGGAGCCAATCACTGAAGTCATTTCAATGCATGATCATCTTTCTCTACCAAAATGACCATGATGTTCTTGAGTTGGGATGCAGGCATGCCAAGATCATGCAGCCTCTCTAGCTTGCATCCCTTCAAGTCAGAAGCAAAGAGATTCTGACAACTCATATTACACACACCATCTTTTTTGTCTTGAGTAATAAATTTTGGTGCTGATTTTTTAATTTATTCTTTAATTAATAAATCAAAAATAATAAAGGATACAGAATTTTGGGGGATTTTATATTTATTTTATTTTAATTAGGTATTTTCTGCATTTACATTTCCAATGCTATCCTGAAAGTCCCCCATTACCCCCCCCAGACTTCTCTACCTGCCCACTCCCACTTCTTGGCCCTGGCATTCTCTTGTATTGAGGCATATAAAGTGTGCAAGACCAATGGGCCTCTCTTCCCACTGATGGCCAACTAGGCCATCTTCTGATACATATGTAGCTAGAGACACAAGCTCCGGGGGGTACTGGTTAGTTCATATTGTTGTTCCACCTATAGGGTTGCAGATCCCTTTAGCTCCTTGGGTACTTTCTCTAGCTCCTCCATTGGGGGCCCTGTGATCCATCCAATAGCTGACTGTGAGCATCCACTTCTGTGTTTGCTAGGCCCCGGCCTAGTCTCACAAGAGACAGCTATATCAGGTGCTGATTTTTAACTAAATAAAATATAGAACACTTTAAAAAATAGACCAAAATCCTTTATAGCCTTTGATTATGAGTGAAAAATTAGAGACACATAAAATATGATATTCAATTACTTATCATGCCAATTTACAAAAGCATCAAAAAGAGTTGAAAAAAGAAGGTATTTGCAAAAAATATTTCATCCACAAATTATTGTGGCTCTGATAAACATAGCATAAGTTTGCTTTTCAGAGATTTCCATTAACCTCATTTATTCTAAAACATTTCAGTTGCTTTCCACATTCTGGTTTCATAATCTGTTCTTCTGATTTCAGGTCAGTGTCTTCTATAACGTAGCAAACTGGACATTGTTATTAACCTCTATCTGATACAAACATCTAGAAACTTATTCAATTTATGAAATCTGTTAAAGCCTGAACAGGACCTTGCTTCTGTGCATCCGTCCATAGTTGATCCCAGCTTCACAGTCATCAATACTTGCAGTAAAATCTTTTGACATTCATCAGATAGTCCTGTATACTTTTGGGGGGGGGGTTGTTATCTTACAATATACTTCTCTTTAAAATGGATGCCATATTATTGATAATAATGAAATTTTGTATGCATATTTTAGAAAGTATTAGTAAATGATATGGTTTTAGAATATTCATTTTATACTGTGCATTCAGGGTCTTTAACATACCTATTATAATACTGTGCAGACAAGTAGGGCAAATATTATTTTTTTAATAGAGTAATAAACTGAGTCAGTGAACTTGAGCCAATTGTTTATAGGCACATGGGTAGTAAGTGTTAGAATTGTATGCTAGTAATTACCTTGTGTTCAGCAAAACTCATTCCTATTTCATCCTATGAGCATAACTGGCTACATCACTTTTCGTTGGAAGAGAGAATTAGTGATTTCACTGAGTTCTAGAATATTTATTTGTTGGTTCTGCCTCCAGACTGGCTCAATACAACTACTATTTTGGTTTTTACACAAGTTTCTGCTACTCTGCATTCCCCTTCATCCCATAAGGGGAACTCATAAGCTGATCTTAAAGGGTATATGTTGTAATGAGAGACACTATCAGAGGCTAGAATCACAACACTTATTTATGACTATATGCTGAAGAGAGTTTAATCTCATTCATTGACAAGTGGAGTTTACATCATCAAGAAATTAACTTCTAGTTGCTACCACAGAAGTTGTGTTGCTTTTATGATACCATATTAAGCATATAACAAATCTTACTCAATAGTGTTTAACATCAATTTTCATGATATCTAATACCTTCCCATTGTATAGATATATATCATTCAAATACATCATTTGAATGCATTTAATTACTAATGAAATGCATTTCATTTTTAGAAACATGCAACAAACAAACTTAAATAGCCCTTTAGTTATGAGAAATCAAAAGTTTCTAAGTTTTAACTATTTTCTAGACTCCCCAAAGAACTTCAAGTACTAAAATACATGGTAACATGATGTTCTTGTTAATTTTTCTTAGTTTTACCCTTAAACATAATGAATATAAATTTCTTTTAGTGTTACTGATTTCTTTAGAGTCAGATAACTTATGAATCACTTGGAAATGCTAGACAAATTTCAAAATGATGTCATAATAGTCACTATTATGTTTGATGCCTAATTTGAACAACTCTAGACTCAATGACAATATAATCAGAAGTGGGACATGGATAATTTTTATATCTCTTTAATGAGATATAGATGCATCAAAGAACATCACATTTTAATTTTTTAAATAAGACTTTGGATATGGTTATAGGATATTTTAAACCAAGTTGTAAAAATAAACAGTTGGTGCTGTCCTTGTTAGTTCTTTAAATTTAACTAAGGCTCTTAATGTCTTTATGGTTTCTTCTTGAGTAAAAGGACATAACTAGATGTATTTTAATCTACTTGTAACACAAAGGACTATATACTTTTAATATGTTTTAGTATGGGTTTACTTATTCTTTGTATTTCCCTAAAATTTTTTCTAAATTTTAAATAAATTTAGCATAGTAAATACTTTGTTTAAATATAAAGCGATTATATTTATTCTTTTACTGAAATTTTATTTAAAAATATGTCAAGCATATACTCTTATTTGAACCATTGTTTTAAGAGTAGCACCATACATCTTTGCACTTAAAATAGATATTTTTTCATACAATATATACTGATTATAGTTTCCCTTCACTCAGCTTCTTCCAGATCCTTCCCACCACCCCACCCACAAAATTCTACAAGCTTTCTTATTCTCTATAATTAGAAACAACAGGCATCTAATTAAAAAACAAGAGAAAGATAAGATAAAAGCCAACAAACAAATCTGAATAGTGCAAAGCAGCAAGCAAGCAAACAAACAAACAAACAAACAAACAGTATAGCCAAAGAAAAATCACAAGAAACAAAGATAAAATGAAGAGGCATAATTTCACACACAGAAAGTGCATAAAGACACAAAATTGGGAACCATAATATATAAGCAAAAGACCTATAAGGAGGATGGAGAAGGCCACAAAAGGCGTAAAAGAGATAAAACAAACAAATAAATGAACAAATAAATAAACAACACACACACTTTGAATACTGCCTGGCATGAGACCTATCCTTCAATCAGTAGCACTGACATTCTTTTCTTCTTCTTTTTTTTACTGTAGGAATTTTGTTTTAACACCCAATTTTATTTCCATGATAAATGATTAAAAAGCATGTTGACTTGTTTTGGCCAGTGGTCAAGCCTGGATTCAGGAATCAATTGTTCTGCAATCAGTTCCCACTATATTTTTCTTCATCATGATTATTGTATCCATGTTGACACCATGGGATCAAAGGTGCTGATGTTCAGTTTCTGTGTAGAGCAGATGCCATCTAGAGATGTGTTTGTTTAAAATAGATGCTTCATGAGACAGACTACAGGTTTTGTCATATTAGGCCATTGCAAAAAACTATAAATACACAAACAAAGCAAAGAAAGAAAACTGTTCCTTTGATCCTTTATCCTTGATTTATGTGAAAGAGTCCATTTATTTAGATAAATGGACTCATTCTTTTACGACATGTGTTTAACCAGGTTTTCCCATGAGGAAGTGGGTATGGAGCTAACCATTGAAGCATGTGGGATTCACCAGTAGCTTTGTCACTGAAAACAATAACTTCCCAAGAATTCAATGATAGCGGTAAAGTTCAGCAAGAAAAGGCAAGCTCCCCTACCCCCCACTTCCGACATCACTCTCTTCATCTGTGCCTGAATTGAGTGCCCAGTTATTTGCATGCTCTGGGCATGGAACCATATGTAGCATGAGTCCATGATTGCAATGGCCATGTCAGACCTACTACATGATAACATCCTGCATCCATTTTCTCCACCATTAGGCTCTTAGATTCTTCCTATTGTCTTTTGGCATGTGTCTGGGAATTGGAGTAGATTGTGGAGACAGTATGGCTAGGTCTGAGCATTCAACAGTCCCAGCACATTGAGCAGATATGGGTTTCTGCACTCATTTTTAAAGTATCATGGAAAAGGTTATCCAAAAAGGAGTTATCTAAATCACATGGTTTTGTGTGTGTGTGTGTGTGTGTAGATACATTTAGATAGAAATATGATGTTGCACTTTATTTAAATAGTAGTTCTAAGATAGGTCTTGTCTCATCAACAAGCCACCCATCAGGTTTCATAAGATTATTGACTAGATTTTGTCAGGTATCAGCTGCGCATTAAACATTGAATTAGAATGTATCTGTATCTATTAACCTTTGCAGTATCTTTATTTAGGAGATATCTAGTCTGTGGCATCCCACATCAGAGTAGTAGCATTATCCAACTGCAGTCAAGCCTGGCCTCACTCATTCTCTATTCCATCTGTATCACACCACCAATGTCAAGCTGAATGCTCTTTTCCAGATTCAATTGCAAATTCACTGTAGCCTGCATTCTACATTGCTTACTGTGGAGGACTTCTTATTAGACTACATCTTCTGGAGTTCTACATTTCTTCTGAAGTGCCTCATCTTTCCATGCTGCCTGCTGCTACAACAATATGAGAACAAGCACGAGTTAATCTTAGTAACTGTAGAAGCAGCCGGGAAAGCCTAACGAATTGCATGCAATAGCTTATTAGCTGTAATTGCTCTCATTGCTGGTTTAGTTGTTCCATTTTTAAAAGAAATGCCCTATAACAGTAAGAAAAACATCTTCACTGCCTCTTACAATCCTATCACCTGATCCATGGTTTTCTTGCAGAATTTCAGAAGTGTTATATTAAGAATGGTGCTTATGTTTGCTTCTTCATGCTTGTATACTTAGGACATGAATTTCCAGATTTATATTTTCAAACAAAACTAATAAAGTGGTACTATTGTCCTTAATATTATTCAACAGGAAACCAGTATCACAGGTGTTGAACAAGTCAATGGCCAGGATATAAATATTAGATTAAAGTTTAATAGTTCAAATTATGTACTTAAAAAAATACCAGAACCGACGTTCTTCACATTACCCTCCTGCTAATCAGGTAAGAATGTGAAGTGATTGTGTGTCAATGAACAGGTCTTAAGAGCTCACTTTTGACTAATCACATTGATGAACAGGAACACTGATTTTTTTTATCTTAAAAAGCACACAAACCAATAGAAAAGATAGTTCAGACTTTGATGGAGTAGAACTGGTTGCAAGCATAAAAGGAATGTGTAACACCCAAAGAACTGCAACCCAGTTCCTAATGGCTTTCTCCTTTGCAGCTCAGTAAATCTTCTCGGAAAAGCGTAGCTCCTGTTGTTTTAGCTTTGCTCTTTTAGAAGTTATACTGTATGGCCAGGTATTTATATTCTTTACTTATGTTTGTATGTTTTTACGGTTTCAATTTCAAAGTGTGTTTGTATTTGGGTATGTATGTGTATGTCCACGTGCATGTATGCATGTCCACATACATAATTATGTTAGCATATAATTATGCCCATGTGTGGTGCACATGCACACAAGTGCTTCATGTGCATGGGCTTAGGGCTGTGTGTGTGTGTGCATGTATGTGCTTGCGTATGGATATATGTGTGTGCATGTACATGCACAAATATGTCTTTGTTACTTCACTGTGTTTTCAAATTTCACAAAATTATCTGGGCTATTAAAAGTCTGAGCTTTCTTCTTTCCTTAGTGTCTTTTATGAAATATAGTGTCTATCAAATTAATGGTCCCATCCTTGCTCTTTCTGTCTTTGTGGGATTCAGCAGGTTATATGTAAACAATTCTGGAGCTGGGAGCCATATAGAAAATATGTACTTCTGTATCATAAATAAATATGAGAAAATAGATGCACAAATAGTGGCCCAAGGTCTCAGTTGTTACCAAGAGTAGGGCCTACCTCATGTGTTATTACATGATTTTTTAATATAATAATCCTGTCCCTGAGGATTTTGACTGAGTGTCCCTAAATATCATCCCTGGACACTAGAATCTCCAAGTCCTTCTCAACCATGTCTGCATCCATGTTTTGTGTGCGATAAGGGTTGAGGAATACTCATGGAAAGAAATCCTGGTACTCTCTCCTGTCAACAACAGTGTATTCTTGTTTACTCTATTGATTTACAAGTAGCAAAATCTTTTCTATCCTCGGTACTCTGTGCCATGCCAAGCAATGATATAACCATCTTTAAACATCATCCCAGGTTAATTGTTAACACAATCACATTCACTAAGTAAAACAATGCTGTGCAAATACCAATAAATGCTGTGGAAGAACAATACTCTTCCATCAAGCAGTAGCCGTCTGTCAGGGATAAACTAAAACCTGCCAAGCACTGGATCAAAGGTAACAGCATATGTCAAACACTGCCAGCTGCAACCCCTTCAAGCCTAAAAGACACATGATTTGTATTTGCTTTGTATTTCATTTGAATATTAACCGGAATAAAAACCATCCATCCTTGGACATGTACATTGTAATTAATGCATATCTTTCTTTTTTTAAAAAAAAAAAAGTTTAAATGACTGCATTAGATACACAGTGTAGTAAGCTTTGCAGTTTTCGTAGAAGGTGGAGTGGAGTGTGCACACTGAACCAAGTGTCTCTGATGCCTTGTAGGCATAAAGTTGACAGGGGTAAGTGCGAATTGAAAATAAATATTTTACAAAGCAAGCCCTATTTCAATTTAAAAGCCTTACCCATTGCCTTTGGTAATACTTGGGAGAGAAAGAAATGAGGTGAAAGCCTTGTGTCATTAGCTATATAACTTGTATAAATGTATATATTTAAATATGTGTCACATATGAATTATGACATTATATTCACATCTAAATTTAACTTTAATTAATTTTATTATTTATAACTTTTAAATTTTTTATTTTTTTATTTTAGTTTTGAGGATTATAATGTAATAACATCAATTTTCAATTCCTTTTCCTCCATCTAAACTCTCCCTCATAGCTTTTTCTCTTTCCAGAACCTTTCTGGGATGAGAACTCTGACACCAACAAGACTGAAAGACAACAAATGTCACTGGCGGACTACTGAAAAGATAGCTCCAGAAAGCCCTTGATATCTGATACAGAATGGAATCTGATTCTATACTTTAAATCCCAAACTTTGGTGGACAAGCTAGAGAGGTTTGACAGCAGTGGATGGGGCAGGCAGTGGGTTGTTACACACAGTGACCTATTGTTTGAGCTATTTCTCCAGGTTATTCTAGGCCAGGCAGCAAGTGATGTCATGCTGAGACAGGAGCCGTGGAACCAGCACATTAAGTAGATCAATAGATAAATCAATCAATCAGTATCTAGTCATTCAACCTTTCTACCTTCTTTTACTTCAATCCCTCCCTGTCACCCTCACAATATCTTAGGAATCTATCTTAAAGAAAATGATGGGTGTTGCTGCTGTATTATCTGTAATTTTATTGCTTCCATTCCAGGTCTGATGAACCTGGACAAGGTATTCACGGTGCATGACTCTGATCAAAGTGCTAGCATTATCATTTATAAGAGGCACCAATAACAGAGCCAGCCAGGGTCCCCACCTCGACCATGCTGTACTTCATTGTCTGTCATTTGTACTCTTATCCTTCATCCTTCCTAATGACTTTTTGGCATTGTCTCATACTCTTTTATTGATTAGCATGAAAACAGCACTCTCCATTTTAAGACGTTTATATAAAAATGGACCCAATATGAGGCCTTTGGGGAATTGTTCCAGCGTAGTCTCTGATGGCATCCCCATCCCTTCACTTCTTCTTCCATTGGAGTGCATGCTCCAGGAAGGGTCCTGCAACATATTTGGTCTCCTTTCAAATTCATGGCCTCTCTTTACATTTATAGGTTTATTTTTGAAAAATTTTGACATGAGTAATGCATTTATATAATTTGAACACTCTATCTCCCACCAATGTCCACTGACTCCACCTCAAATTCATAAATCTAATCTATACTTTACTACTGTTATATACAACCTGCTAAGTCCCATTAATGCTGCTGTGTATATATGTCTTTAGAGCACTCTGCACTGTTAAAGAAAAATAAAAGATTTTTTTAGAAAAGAAGAAGAGGTTTAAATACAAGTGTTTTTGTCCATCAGACTAGATGTCTCCCTATCATCGGACATAAAGTGATATTTATTGAGGAATAAAATATAATGTATATGTCTCCACAAGATTTGCACATTGGAATGAACTCCATTACCCTAAGTGACTTTGCAAAATATCTATGCCTGATATTGTCCCGAAATAAGGGAGACTCATACAAGTGCTTTGTGCAAAGGAGAGGTGATGAAACTATCATTTTACTCTACAGAAAATGTATGGAGTTTATAGACAAATGTTCTCAACGGCCATTCCACAATTAGGTATCTGATCTGGTTGTAGATTCCAAAGGTGTTAGGTTTGGTCAAAAAATGACCAAAAGGTCATTTTTTATCAGTTATAAACAGTAAACAGACCAAGACATCCTATGTGGCAAGATAGGTAAGCAAAAATATCTATGAGACAAACATGTAATATGAATGTTAACTAGGGTTTTAAAAGAATACTGTTAGTACTCAAGTTTGAGAGTTACAGTGAATTTCAATTATGGTTGCAAATGGGCAGCCATAAATACCAACTGAAATGCAAGAGAGGAAGAAGTTACAGGAAGAGAGATCAATGAAAAAAAAAATAAAGAGAATTCATAGAGAAGGCAGGAAAAATCATTAAAGATTGAAAAATATTATTATAAATTAATAATTTAAAAGCTACTAAAATATAATGACATTATAGCAAAGAAAATAAGAAACATAGAACAATGGTATAGAACAGAACATAGCAACATAGCACAGTCCTGATGAATACTACACTGCCTGTTTGCATATGGCATTTCAATTGAGAATGTGCTTTGTTTTGCCTCTCTGTTTTGCATCTTAAGGAGCCGTAAAGAAATTGAAATAATCAAAAGAAAATAGTGTTGGTTCACTTATTGCAATCTTTGGATTTTAATTTTGTGTCAATTGGCATTCTGCCCCACGTTTGTTTCATGCTACAATGGAAGAGTTAAGTAATTGGGATGGAGACCAGATGGTTCCCAAAGCTAAAATTATAGACTATCTGACCATTCAAAGAAAAAGTTTGCTGACAATAGTTTAAAAAGAATTTACATTTTTTTTTTATCACATACTACATTCCTGGAGAGACTATGAATTCTAACAGTCTTTTCTTCTGGGTGGCTATCAATTTATTTTCCAACCTAACAATTGAGAACCTGTATTTTTGACTCCAGTCTTCTTATGCTCTGGAATAATAATAATTTTATTATAAGCCAAGCTTTTTTCCCTTTGATTTCACTGTTGGGCCCACTCAAAATTTACGTTAGAACTTATTTCCCAATACAATATTATAGAGAAATGTGGAGTTGGATAAGTGGTAAGATAGTGAAGATTTTTCATAGGAAGTTGATGTTTGATGTCCTTTACAGCCTTCTACCATGTGAAGATGAAACATCCCTCTACTTCAAAGGATGTGGTATCAAGACATATAGGAAGTAAAGAAAATTCCTCACCAGAACTTGCTGGTGTCATCCTCTTAGATTTCTCAGTTTCAGAAACATCTTGGAGCATATATATTCTCCTCTCAATATATGCAGTATCATATATTAGATTATAGGAACATCAAGCTACTAAAAATTACCATGCACATGTAAATTCATGTTTAACTCCCAACCTTCTGATTTGAAAACACTACACGGACTGTCCTTCAGGAAAGCGTAACTCTGATCACTTCAAATAGCTTAGCAGACCTCCAGGTGGCTTTCTATACACTCTTCTGGTTATTGTCCATCTCCTACCACAGAGCTGTACTCCACATTATCAGCTACTCATGGGTCTGCTTGGGTCTGTGTCTCCGCCAGAGCCTAGGCCTTCACCACTGCTTGAGTTTTTTTCCCTAGCATATTTTCCTGCTGAGATATCATACAATCTTTGAGATAATTTAATCTCTGATTTCCATCAGGTAATCATACTACAGTTCTTGAGTATGGGGTTCTTCTGATTTTTCTAACCCTCTTCCTAAGGAAGATGATTTCTTATTTATCCTCTGCTCCAGCATTTAGTAATTGGTACGACATCAATAAACAATTAACACATACACAAGAAACCTATGAAAACTAAGTGTCAATGCTGTGATAGTTTTACAATTTTATCTTCAATTAGCAGATTTAAATTGAATTGGGATCTGAGAGTATTGCTTCATTAGGGGCCAGAAAACACAATGAAACTACAAATCAGGGACTGATTGCAGTTTTCCATGACTTTGCAATGCATATAATTTCCAGTGCCATGCTATCCAAGACACCAGTGATGATATTGTCTAGACCAGTGCTTCTCAACGTTTCTAATGTCACAACCCTTTAAAACAGTTCCTCATGTCAGGGTGACCCATAAAACTGTTTGTTACCCCTTTATAACGGTAATTTTGCTACTGCTAGGAATTTTAATGTGAATATCTGAGTTTTCCAATGGTTTTAGGTGACTCCAGTGAAAAGGTTGACTCCCACAGAATGAAAATATCTGGTCTAGACACAGATGACAAGAGTCAGGGTTAAAAGAAAAAATACAAGAAAAGGGTAGACAGATAAATGAAGGGAGGTAAATGGGAGGTCATCAGCCAAATTGGCCATGGAACTCCCCAGTATCTCCTTAGTTCATCATTCTGCAAATAATCTCACAAATACAGATCAGAAAGCAGACTATTAAGCTGACACTAGAGCCTCTGCTCAACATCCTACTTAATGATAAGCTACTTCAAGTCCAAAGGATTGATCATTGCCTTTGCAGCCCATGAACACAGATGAGAGAGTTCACCGTTTCCCACTACTCCTAGCTTTGAAATTTGCCCTCCAAAAGATTCTTGTATTTTACTAGGCTAATCTTTCCAACACTCTCTACCAAGGGTTTGCTTTCTCATTATTCCTTTTCCTCCCCTTTAATACTAGGCCGGGTTTGGCAACTAAAAGGAAGATTGAATAGGAAAAAGAAAGATGCTTAAACCACCTAATTGGTGTGATGGCATACCTTCTACTTTGTGATGAGCAGTGGACATGATATTGACCGGTCACAGGCAGGTGACAGTGAAATGTCAGGACAGAGATGCAACAATATTCTCAGTAATGAACCAACTCTGAGTACCAAGTCGAGCAGGCTAGGGAAAATCAAGTGCAAATGAAAGAGGATAAACACATCTGATTAACAGCCAATAGCACCAGCTGGAGCAAACGCTGTAACACAGAAGGGTCAGCTCCAATGCTGACAGGTTTGCCAAGGCAACCTCGTTAACAGCAAGATGAAACTTCATTTACTGGAAATTTTGTAGGTTGTTTTAAAGATGCCTCCTGCAAATTGACTTTGGGAGACAGGATTGCATTGTAGCTTGACTTTTCTGGCAGAAACCAAAATATATTTAAAATGATAATAACCAAAACCTACAATAATTAAAATAAATTTACCAATCGAATCTTGAGGCTTATGGGGATTCAAATTCAAAAGAGAGCACCTGGTAAAAACAAGATAAAATGTCCTACAGCTTACAATGCAAAAAAAAAAAAAAAAAAAATCCTGTGGAAATTTGTAAAGTAGTTACTGGCCACATACTCTGTGATCTATTGAATAACTGGTGAAATTCAAGTTAAGATTATTGACCTCAGCCTAGTACACGGTTATGTAGGACTTGGCCATAGTTATGGAAATGTTTCTACAAAGGCAGATGTAGATTTGCAATCTGGCATACAGAAGTAAAGATCCCATATAACACAGTGTTAGTCTGATATATATCTATATATGTATAGCTCTCTCTGTCTCTGTCTCTCTCTGTCTCTCTCTATGTATATCTATATCTATATCATCTATATCTACATCTATATCTATATACACACAATGATATATATATATATATATATATATATATATATATATATATATATATATATCATGGTAATATTGTTACTAGTCCAGGGACCACAGTGAAAACAACTCCCTCAGACCGTTTTTCAGGTTTGTGCCAGATTTGTTATGATCCAAAAATGTTGATGAGCTTATCTTGTTCTGAACACACAAAATAGCAACGCACAGGCTGGATTAACTGGAAGTGGTTTGCTGGGCCTGCTGCTGCGGTAAATCAGGTCTCTAATCCTAGCTGTTAGGTAACTGAGGCAGGAGAATTGTTGTGTATTCAAGGCATGGCTAGGCTATAGAAAAGGTCCTAGGCCAACTGGGCTACAGAGGAAAAGTTTTGTCTAAGAAAATAATAAGTAACAAAAAAAGGGTTCTAACATGAATATGTTTTTCCCCATGTCCTGAATTCAGCAGTAGAATATCAATTCAATGACTTAGAAATTCTTATGAGTAAGAAGTTTTCTTGTTAAGGTTCCTAATAGGTGATTGTTACAAATAACTAAGTGAACATGAGACCAGTACCTTCTAGATCTATGCTGAATATGCAAATGAAGCCGGTGGTACTAAAACATGGGTCATTTCCTAAGTGCTCCAGTCTGTACAGGCTGTAAGCTTACAAAAGTGCCTGGATGTGAATAGCAATGGGCTATATTAATTCTGATAACTGAAAGAGAAGCCTCCAAAAGAAAGAAAATGAACAACCCTCATGGCTGAAAGTTCTCACAGATGAGCTAGGCAACTCAAAATCTCTGGTCCAGGCACGACCTGCTGTCCACTCTTTCCTTTCTTCCTCTTCAGAAATTTACCCAAGCTAGTGAAAGTCAGTGTTCTCAGAGATCTCATCCCAGAAAATAGCCCGTATGCAAATGAAAGAGAATAGAAGTCAGTTGTTTGTGAAAGCTGTGTCAAAAAATGCTGCCAGGTAGTTCTGAGAGGGTAACTGACAGTACAGCTGAGTCCCTGTGTGAGGGCTTACCTTGGAATGTTAAATGGGAGGATGGCAGGTTTAGAGTAAGTACTTGATTTGGAACAAGAATAATAAATGCATCTATAATGAGCAAACTGCAATTGGAAAATAGAAATGTAAAGTCTAGAATAAAGAAAAAAGCATTTCTAGATGGTTACCTAAACAACATCTCCCGAACCAGAACCACACTCATAAACATATTAATATGAAGTGGGAAAGCTCACGAGTCCTCCTACCAGACAAAGGACTAGAGGCGCCTAGTAACGAATGGCATTAGAACAGTAGTCTTTCCTAGGTAAGAACACAATTGCTGTCCAAGAGCAAAAGGTCAGCCCTGAAAACACATAAACAGGAGTATTGTATAGGCTGTCCATTTTAAAGGAGGGCTGGCTAAGGACCTTGAAGAAAATTAGATGAAAACACCAAATAATTGTGTCAAATCTATTTGCAGAACATTGGATAAAGACTGTAGCATTCTTTGAACAAACTCCCTCTTCAATATGAGGTAGAACTAGCAATTTGCTCTTTTGCATGATTATCATTTAAACTCCAAATAGAATTCAATTCCACAAGAGGAAATAATCACTAGACTTTTAGGGAACTCAATTCCTTTTTATGTCAAAAACTTGCCTTTGTCAGCTTAGATTAAAAGTGATAGACTGTAAACAGAAAAACAAAAATAATCCAACAATTTGTTTGTTTGTTGGTTTTGTTTTTGAGTTTTGGAGAGAAGTTTCTCTGTGTAAGAGAGTCTTAACTATCCTGGACTTGCATCCTAGACCAGGCTGGCATCAAACTAACAGAGATCCACCTGCTTCTGCATCGTGATTGCTAGGATAAAATTGCACACCTAGTACAACTTTGTTATTTGAGTTGTCTAGAAGATGAAAATGTATTTCTATCTTCTTTTCCTAAGAATGTGACTGTTAATTCCAGCACTTGGGAGGCAGAGGCACGCAGATTTCTGAGTTTAAGGCCAGCCTGGTCTACAGAGTGAGTTCCCAGACAGCCAGGGCTACACAGAGAAACCCTGTCTCAAAAACTAGAAAAAAAAACAAAGAACGTGACTGTTTCATTCCTTCCTTTTTTGAGAATCCAGTTGATGGTGTAATGTGTCAATGTTCAATGAGGACCTTGAAGATCTGTATATGTTTTCCATGCAATCACATTTTGATGACCTGTATCAATAACTAATTATACAGGTCAGAATGCATGAAAAAG
Organism: Mus caroli; assembly: GCF_978045245.1. Lineage (NCBI taxonomy): Eukaryota > Metazoa > Chordata > Mammalia > Rodentia > Muridae > Mus > Mus caroli. The sequence continues at coordinate 70,374,785 of NW_028227274.1, forward strand.
AACTTCATAATTAAAGTGAATTTTTTCATAAACAGATATGATAAATTACTTTCAAACGTTCATTAAAATATTTGTTAATATTATTAAATAATGTGTTAGTATTATTAAATGTTTGGTTGTAATAAATCAATATTTCTAATCCCAGCAAAAAAGTATTCTTTCTAAAATAATCATATGTTTTCTAAGACAAAAATTATAAAATTTCAAAATTTAAGAAAAATTTCATAGCTCTTTTAGCTTGTATGTATCATACAGCCTTGTTTTCTTTCAATCATCCACTGCCTTTTAATACTTCTAAATTGATGCCATGGTAGATCTTTTTCCATGAATAAACACAGTAAACTTCTCAATTAGCACTGTGAAATAAAATTCCAATGGTTTGATAATATAAGTTCACAATACTTTCAATGCCAGATAAAGTGCTCTCACTACTGATTTTTAAAGGAACAACCTACTTGAACACATTTATCTACTTGTAATCAACAGTGTATAATCCATTACTCTAATAGCTTAATGGACTTTTAACTAGGAAAAAAAAAAGCAATCCTTGGAATATAAACTCCGTATTGGTCAACTAGAGATGGTAAAGGCTTATCTGTGTATCTTACTTTGTGGAGATTAATTAAGCTGAGACATATTTATCAAGTTCTTACCTGGTGCCAAGTGTTATTGGTCCTTGTACAAGGAGAATTGGAACAGGCTACATGCATTGTTAATGATCCCATTCATCCTGCCATAGAGGACTAGTTCTCAGTTAAACAGCCTGAGAACCCTTGCTGGATGGCCTTGTTGCTGTGCCCTCACCCCCCCACAACACCCTGCTTATGAAGCAAGCAGACCCATGTCACCACCACCTGCAAAACTCTCAAAGTGTCAAATTATGATCAGCATAGCATTAAAAGTGTTATTTACTCAGACTGTCAACTTCTTCCCAGCATGTCAAATTATGATCAGCATGTCAAAAAAGGTGTTATTCCCTCACAGACTGTCAACTTCGGAAGGTCAGAAAAATGTTTACAAATTTTCTGTAGCCTTTAATGATTCTATCCTTTGAATGAGCATATGTTTTCTAGCCATAAGCATTTGGTAATCCTGTAAGAAATATTCTCCATATCTATATTTCATAGATTTTGTTTGAGGTAGATGAAGGCTCTGGGCATCTAGAGTGTACTTCACTGTGACAATGTAACAGGGAGATATCACTGATGAACATAGAGTGTGGTCACACTTGAATGAAATTTATGTTTTAAAAATATATTTACTTTATTTTGGATATGTGTGCCTGTCTATATTTATGTAAAACACAGGCACTTAGGGATGTCATAAGGCATTGGTTTCTAGAACTGGTGTTAGAGGTATTTGTGAGCCAAGTGATGTTAGTCTTAGAAACCAGACCTAGGTGTCCTGCCAAAAAGTACATTCTCTTAACTGCTGAACCATCTTTCCAGCCTTCAAATTATGTGTGTGTAGGGGGGTGGGTGGGTGTGTTTGTGTATGTGTGTCTATATTATAAAGAGATAGATGTACTTTGTAATTTAAGCTAAGCCACAGACACAGGCAATTTTCTACAAATAGTCAACAAAAGTTGCTTCAAAATATCACATTTCCATTTTTTCATTGGATATTTTATTTATTTACATTTCAAACGTTATCCCCCTTCCCAGTTTCCCCATTATAAGATCTTTATACCCTCCTTCCTCCCCCTACGCCTATGACAGTGCTTCCCCAGCCACCCACCCACTCCTGCCTCAGTGGCCTAGAGTTCCCCTATTCTGGATGATCAAGCCTCCATAGGAAAAAGGGGCTCCCCTCCCAGGGATGCCAGATAAGTCAGTTCTCTACTACATATCCAGCTGGAGCCATGGCTATCCCCATGTGTACTCTTTGGTTGGTGGTTTAGTCCCTTGGAGCTTTGGAGGATCTGGTTGTTTGATATTGTTGTTCTTCCTATGAGGTTGCAAACCCCTTCAGCTCCTAGAGACCTTGCCCTAACTTCCCCACTGGAGTCCCCATGCTCAGAATAATGTTTGGCAGCATACATCTTCATTTGTATTGCTCTAGCTCTGGCAGAGCCTCTCAGGGGGACAGTTATACCTGGCTCCTTTTATTAAGCACTTCTTGGCACCAGCAATAGTGTCTGAGTTTGGTAACTGTATATGGGATGGATCCCTAGATGGGGCAGTCTCTGGATGGCCTTTCCTTCAGTTTCTGCTCTACTCCTTGTCACTACATTTCCTTTAGGCAGGAGGAAATATGGTCTGGCTTGTACCTTGTTCTCAGAGCACTATAGTAATTTATTATAGAAGATGAATTAAAAAGTCAACAACGCATGGGTTTCAAAGCATATCTGTAAATCTTGATCAAGTGAGCAGATCACCAGTAAAGATTTAACAAGGAATCACAGTTTTATTCTAATAAACTTTTTCCCAAGATATTTGTCAACATTGAATAATATCTTAGGACTCCTTTATATAAATTCCATCAGCAATAGTATTATACAAGGCAATGTGGTGCAATTCCACACATAAATCCCTGATAAATTCTGTTTTCCCTAAGATAACTATTAATTAGTCAATAATTGCTGAAGGCGCCAATTGATTGGCACTATAAACACAAGAAGGCTTATATGGTCCTTTTATTCCTGAGCTGTATTTAAGATTAAGTAAAATGTTAGCAGCATGTTATTAGGGCTGAATGAAGAGGACTGTACAAATCCCATGAAGAGGAGTGATAAAATGGAGCTGGCTCATCTCTCTAGGCTCCGGAGACTGACAAGTAATAAACAAGGCACACACATCTTAAGAACAAGTCCAAATATTACACATAAATTGCTTTTTCAGAAAATATCAAAACAAAAGACTTGAGAGAAATCCAAGCAATGACCCTTAAAGCCCAGTGCTTCATTCTTGGGAATATTCAAACACCCCTCATTAATTTTACAATAGAAATAAGTCCTCTGTGTTGATTTCATTTCTGTAATCAACCTCTCTTCCTTGCTCCCTCCATTCCCTCTTTTCCTCTCTCACTCTCTCCATCTCTCTCTCTCCCTCTTTTTATTTGATAAGCAAAAGCGATTGACTGCATGTAACAGTTGAGAGCTACCATCTGACTGTTGGTAACTGGGGCTAGATCCTCCATGTGAGAGGTCAGTGTCCTTAACTACAGAACCATCCCTCCAGACTTGTCTAAAATCTCTTAATGTTTATTAACGTCAAATCAAAAGCTTTGTAAGCCCACCTTTTCTAATATTTTTCATTAAATATATATTTGCATGGAGTTTGGCTGTTTATTTTTAGTTGCCCCATTAACAACTTACATAACCTAGCATCCCTGCTGCATGTTGCTGGCAAGTGTTTGAAGTTAAAATAAGTTAAAGTTGCCAGTTGTGAATACATAGGTTAACTGAGTCACCCATGATCTTCAGAAATATCTTAAAGCTCATGTAATATTTGTTATGTGTATTTATGGACATTGAACTTTTAAAGTAAAAGTGGTGAGCAAATTGTTGTTCTGCTGGAAAACAAATATATTATTATATTATCGGGATTCACCAACCCATGAGAAAGTTAAGAATGACTTTCTGATTAGTCAACCTAGTAGAAATGAAATGCATTATTTAAGATGAATCCCACTTCTTGGCCTCTCACGGTGCTTAGAGTGAACATGACTTGAGTCATGTTCAAGATGCCCTGAGTTTGTTTTCTTCCCCTGTGCTCATTCTCCTGGATATCACACATGCATATTCCTCCCATCTGCTCCTCTGTAGATGTCATTCTTCATGCCAGCCCTCTTTGAAGTCTCAACTTGAACCTCTTAGCATAAAAAAGTTTAGTGGCTGTATTATATGTCTTTCTATTTCTGCAGTCAGTATGACTTGTAATTATTCATTGCTGTGGTTATTGGTTTAATATCTGTCTTTCTCATGAGGCAATGAGAACCAAAAGGGGAGGCAGCATTCTTAACAGAGATTCTTCCAGTATCTTCTACAAGCTTATATACTGTACTCATACAGTCACATTTATTAAATTATTAAAGAAAAATAAAATCTTTTGCATTCCATCCTTTTACAAGGAAACCTTACATCAAGAGGGAATAAGACTCCAGCTTTCCTGGAAGACATAGACTTTCGATATATCTTCCAATCAAGCTGAAAAACAATTCACTTAATGTGACCTGGCTTAACACTAAGCTATAAAGGAGTTTTCTGTCATTTAAAGGTTTGGGAGATTGATAGAAAACACTGGTAAAAATTCATTTTTCTGTGTGGCATGCTGCAGAGTTGACATAGTGGAAAATCCTTCCTGAATATGAGGAAGTGCACAGACATTTCCAGTGAAAGACCATGTTATCAAGGAAATTATCAAGAAGTAAAACTGCACTAGATGTGAGGGAATAGAAACTTTAGAAGAGAAATATGTAATGCACACTGGATCCAGGTGGAGCAAAATCTACACAAATCACTTTAAATATGGCAGAAAAGGTCCTTTTAGCCCATACTCCATAGTTGTTCATACTTATTTTACTATCCCATGAAACTTTTCCAGATTAGATTAAGATTTTGGGCAATTACTTTAAAAGTGGGAGATCTTTTAAACAGCATCACTGAACTCCCTTGTATGAATTGTAAAGAGAAACAATAGAAAGTTCCTAAGCTTTCATTTACTCATTTACATACATAACTCCATATTAACTATGAACATAATCATGATATTAAAAGCTTGGTAAAGCTTGGTAAAGTTAGGATCGTGATATAAAATAGCAATAAAACATTTTGACTGTTACATGTATAGAATTTAGGCTACTCTCTTTTTTAAAAAAATAACTTTTCCCTCTTTTTAAAATTTAGGCGAGTGTATTGGGGACTTTTTGGATAGCATTGGAAATGTAATTGAGGAAAATACCTAATTTAAAAAAAAATTTTACTATGTGTAAATGCTTTGACTGCAAGCCTGTCCATGTGACACACGCAGGCACTGTTCCTTGACTGAAAAAGCCATCAAATACCTAGAAGTGGAGTTACAGGCTGTTGTGAACCACCATGTGGGTTCTGGGAATCAAATCAAGGTCCTGTGAAAGAGTGGCCTGTGCTCTTCACAACTGAGGAATTTCTACCACCCCATTAATATCTTTCTTAACCAAATGTAAATCTGCGAATCATAATAAAGCCAAAAGTTCTCATTTTTAAACAGAAGAATATATCCCAGTTGTAAAACACAAGTGAGAATAAAGAAGTTGATTGATCATTAGTCAATACCACTTATGTGGAATTTCTGAGATTCAGTTAAATATTGCTTATGTGGAATTTCTGAGATTCAGTAAAAAACAAATGTACTGATGTATCATGTGGCTACCCTACTGTTGGTAATGCAATAGAAGAGAATTCTTGGAACATATGGTGTGTAACTGCATAATGAAGCTAATAGCACCTATTTTTTTTGCCAGACTGAGATACTATAGAGAGTTTTGTTAATCCAAAAAATAAATTATTTTATAATAAACATTCAATAAACTATGTACTAGAATTTAAAAAATATTTTATAAGTAATAATTAGAATCCAGATATTGAATTTTTCTTTGTCTTCTCTTATATAATAAGAGATATGTGCAAATCTATATACTTAGAAGATGAGTAGCGGAGAATCATAAAACAGTAAATGTCTCATTCTTTTGGTTCATTAACTTGATACCTACCATTATCTGAACATGATGTCACCAAGACTAACATTTATAGTGACATACTGAGCAATTTATTTAATTTTTATCTGGAGTCTTATTTCTAAATCACACATTCCTTTCATTTTTATATATGTGATTGTTTGTGAGCTTTCACATATATGTATAGAAGCAGATGTCAAATTTTCTGTAGCTGGAGTTACAAGTGGTAGTCTGTCGTCCGATGTGGGTGATAGAACTGTAACCCCAGTGCCCTGCCATAGGAAAAATCACCCTCAACTCCCTCTCCCTCTTTTCACCATTCTTTTTGCTCTACTTCAAATTAGTTAAACTAAAATGAAGGACCAAGAAATCGAATTTAGTATGACTTTTTACTCTATGTGATTACACAAATACATGCATGGTCAATTATGAGTAATATCACAAATAGATAAAATTCCATATGTAGGTAAAATGTTCAGTTTTCTGTTAAGAAATTCCAGTTTCTCCTCTGTAGATTGGGGTTTGTATCAAGAAGATGTCTCAATATGAATCTTTTCTTGCCTCGAACTCACAAACTTTCTTCTTTAGCCACTAGAGTGCTACAATTACAGAGAAGCTCATCATGTCTGCCCCCAACCCCACCTCCTTTTTAATGTAACTGATAAAGAGACATAGTAATTTCTTTATGTCTTAGGCATTAAGTTATTCCCCAGGTCATGAATAGTTTGCATAAAAAAATACAACCAAAACATGTGATAGCTTTCTTTAGATAGTAGGCTTTGTATGAACCCTTAGTAATTGGTTTGTCATTTAGTCGTTACTGGTTAATAAAAAATATTTTTTTATTTAATCCATAGAAACATAGCATATATGTTCTTCATGATCCATTACGATCATTTCAAAGTTCAGTATAAGGCTAGTCTAGAAGGTCATGGAGCTATCATTTGTCATATGTATGTTTTACAAGATTTAATCATTAGTTAATACCTCCAATCTGAAGAATATTGTCACCTTTAGATGAGTGAACTCAGAATCAAAGTCCAGCCATATTTCAAATTAATATCTGTAAAGCTTTGATTAAGAGGTTTCAGATCTTATAATCGATGTGAGCAGTGGAGTCTTAGAACACAGTTATGTGGATTGCTAAAGGACAGGAGGGAGAAAGGAGTACCATGGTTAAAACTACAGAAAGGAGGCTGTGGAGAGAGCTTTGTATAACTTGTGTTTTCCCACTAGAAAGATGTGGGCTCTAAGTAAGACAAGACTGTGGAGGGAGGAAGCAGTCTGGAGAGATAGGAATTGGAGACCATCGTCCAGGATGTTAGAACCAGTGCTCATGTTTAAACTGTGACATAATTATAGATGCCTAGAAATCAAGTATTGATTAAACAATGTGTAGGTTTATACTCTATTATATATCATAAATCAAACAAGTCAATATTAGAGTATTGGTTGTAATAACCGGATTTCCTCTAACAAGTTGCCTAAGGGGAAATTATATAGAAGAGAAATGGTCCCTCTAGAAATGAAGGTAAGGGGCAGCTTTCCTTACACCCGTGGTATGAAATTCTGGGAGACTTCACTAAATGTTGTTGGTTTTCCTTTAGCTAACATTCAACATTCCCTATTTTTCTCACCCCTGCAAGAGTAAAAACTCATACCATGACTTCCATGAGCGCTATCTGTACAGTATATGACCTAGATGCTTTCACTTACCATTTATATATCATGCAAAACAGAAATGTCATGGTTCTCATTATTGAAAACACTTAAAATAAAGGGCGCTATTACTCATTCATGGCTATGTGGCTAGTGCAGTGGCACTGTGGTCTAGCCCATGATGGCTCATTAATAAAAATATAGACTAGGACCTTACAGAGCAGTTTTTCTTTGATTTCTCCGAGACAGACATGTCTTCTATACAAATGTACCATGCTATTTATTCAAAGAACATCCTAAAGGATCCTACAGACTCACAAACATTTGGCTTTTAATTCAGTTTAACCTTGATTATCTAGTTTTTTCCTTAACACTAAATGCTTATTATAATCAGAAATATTACTGGTCATATACTTTTATTGTATTTTAGTTATTTGCTTTTTCTCTTGTGTGTATGAATGTTTGGCAGCATGGATGTTTAAATGGTGGTGCCTCAGAGGCCAGAAGATGAACTGGATCACCTGAAATTATCATTTCAGGAAGTTATAAGGAACCTTTTGAGTGTTGAGAGCTGGAAACTTGGTCCTAAGAACTCTAAATCCTCTTAACTGCTAAGTCATAATTCTTGTCGCTGGATCTCATTTTCTTATTGAATGAATTATTCCTCTGATGAACACATTCCTCAGATGAGCTGGTGCCTCTACAAGTCTCTGTCATTTTGAATAGAAATGAGATCAAAGTTCTGGGCTGGACGCCATGTACCTTGTATCTTATGCTCTCCTGGTATTGAGTTGACCTTATGCATTTCTCACATTTGGTGTACTCAGCACGGCAGAAATATTAGCTCTCGTGGTATAGATTTTAATGTTGGCCTATAAAGTTTGTTCTCTTCTTCTAGCTCATTGCCACTTTCAGGTTCTTCAGGTTTCCACTGTTACAGTTCAACCCAGGAGAAAGGCTGCCTCAAGAAGCACAGATGTTGAGATGTTCATTCTGGGCTTCTATGGAGTAACTACAGAATGTAGGTAGTCTTTGATGGAAAACACAGCTTAAAAAGAATAATGCAGAGATGGGATGGAGTATAAGAGGAAGAAAAGCAAGTAATTAAGGTTATGGAAATGTGGTATCACAATACAAGGTGAGTTTTATTTGGAGGCAGGTTGCCAAGTTAATTTACTTTCAAAACCTTTTCTTGCATAATATATTACAATGATAAACATGACAAGAAAGATCTGATAAGAACCAGATTTAATGATATTTTAGCAGATTATACTCTATTTTTCACTAACTTTGACTTATAAGCATCTTCTTAAATTGTTACTCAAAGTATAAGGCACAACGCTCATGGTAAGCTAAGATGATGATGGTGATGATGATGATGATAAACTCTCTAAAGGAGATACTTAGTAACTGGACATAATTCAAATGGTCTTTGAAAAGAAAAGACAGAAACAATAGAGGAATGGAATGACAGACGAATAGGCAGATGATTTAGTTTTGTATAACTCATATTTCAGAATTATAAAATAAATGTTAAATTAGCATTCATTTTGCTAAATGACTTCTAGTCACTTTTGAAGCTGACATCATTTAAAAAATGCCTGACATCCTGACATAGAAGACAGATTTTAATTGGGGAATATCACTCTGAGTATCTCTGAAGAGTTCAGACCCAAGGAGCAAGCTGTACGACTTTTGTTCTGGAGTGTTTCATATTGCAATTGATCAACATATATTTATGGGGCTTTATCATTTCTGTTCACTTCTGTTGATACTGTAATGATAAGAGAGGAACAGTAGCATGAAATGTTTTCATTGTCCTTCCTATAACTGTTAATTCATAAAAGACGTCACATCAGGACATTTTTAAAAGAACGTTCAGAGACCCAAAAGTAAAAAGGTTTGTGTCTGAGTTCTCTATCACTCAGGTACTCGACAAAGATGTTTGCACTGTGGACTGCATTTCTAAACCTGGTGTTTAGAAAAACATACAGCTATTGACTTTGACTGTGTTCTTAGCGCTATACCAGCTGTATCTCATCTGGAAGAGATTTTATTAGACTGTGAAAGACATCAGGAAGTAACATGGTTATGCCTGCGTTTCTCTTCTCTATCCAGGACCACCCCAATCCTCACTGTCTCAATTTCACAGCCGATAGTTAGCCATATCAGAGAGTGTCCACATTTAGGTGACTTTACAGGAAAGCCTGCCCTGTTTTGATATATTAAAGCCATCAAAGAAAGTAATGGCCCTGTCCTGAGTCATCTTTTATCTAGCTTCCTCAAAGTGATAGAGAATTAGATAGTAAAAACGTGAGGCGAGCAGGCACCATTCCAACCTCAGCTCCTTTTCTCTTATTTGAAGTCTTAGAGCTGATGACCAATGCTTCCCAGGCACAGCCATACTGCACACAGACACATTAGCTTATTGGTTTGCTGCTATAAATCAAGTCATCCCATATTTCAACAAGAACACCATCCCTAAATAACCGCCAGAACTGCTAGCAGGGAGATAAGAGAACCCAAATGCAATTAAGTCTCACAGGATATTTGTACCAGCAAGAGAGAATACCCCAAACCAATGCTCTCTAAGAAAACCTAAAGAGGATAATAAAAAAAAAATAACACAGGACTGGTAATATTGGATAACTATTAAAAACATCCTTCATTAACCATCTACCTTTTAACAACTCTGCAGATTAGGATATGAGGGAAATTGGGCTGAAGAATTTCAATTAAGCTTAAAATATTTAGAGTTCAGAAGTAATAAGTGTGTATTTATGATGAATTAATAGAGCTCTCTAGACGTTGCCTTCTCTAGGAAATTATTTACATTGCATTATCCTGATGGACTATAAATGGAATCATAAAAAATTGCATGTGGCAGAAGATAATGGGATGAAGTCCTTTGGTTTGTATATTGTTCTCTGGTGCATATTAAATACATTAATGGCCACCATCACTTAGCTCCCCATTCTCAGACCAGTAAGTACTTTCTGGCAACAGAAGAACTTCCTCTGGGCAAAGGCATCTACCTCATAGGTCAGAAGTTTTTTAGTGCAACTTCGAAAGATAGTCTGAGCATATCATTACTGTTCAGGAATAATTTGCAAACCATAATTCAGGTTCACTGGCCTCTTAATACTAGTGTCCTTCTGACACGCTCATGGATTTTGCTGAAGAAATCCAGGAAGAAGAAAAGGAAGGACATAAAATAGATTCAAAAAGGTTGAGACCGAAATGCAAAGGGCTAAGTCTACAAAGTGTCAAGAAAGAGGAGATGGCGTGTTTCAGAGACAGCAGTGAATTCGGGCCACATTTATAATTTTGCTACCATTCCCCAGTTGGATCTAATCTATAAATATTTAGAGTGCCAACAGTGTATACAACTTCAGTGTTGTGGTAATAAAAAGTATAACCATCCTATATTGCAGATACTTTTACAAGCTCAAAAAATTTTTCTGCAGATTATCTACACCTCCCTGTAATACTGTGCTTTGGGTAGGACATTTGAGTATTTATAATGTGTAAGCTAAACTCTTTTGACCCTTGTCTCACAATAACCTTCTGTTGAGAAGATCTAGAAGCCAGTGCCTTCAGAGGTTGAGACTAAATTTTATAACCTAAATATGGTAATGATCTCATGGATGCCTCAATTGCTCAATACTACTAAATGTCAGAAAGGGTGATTTCACTTGAGTGTGGAAAAAAAGGGCAGGTCAGCGAGAGAGTTGATAGAAGCTTTAGAATTAACAAGTTGGGTTCAATTCAATAATTAATGAAAACACCTTTTAACCCAGAAATGTTCCTGTTCTAAGAAAAGACAGAGGCAAAATGGAACAGAGACTGAAGGAAAGGCCATCCAGAGACCACCTCACCTAGGGATCCATTTCATCTGTAGACACCAAACCCAACACTATTGCTGATGCCAGGAAGTGCTATGGCTGTTCCCTGAGAGGATCTACCAACAATTGACCAATACAGATGCAGATATTTACAGCCAACTGTCAGACTGAGCCCAAGAACCACCATGGAAGAGCTAGGGAGAAGATTGAAGGAACTGAAGGGAATTACAGTCCTATAGGAAGAACAATATCAACTAAACGGACCACCCAGAGCTCCCAAAGACTAAACTACAAACCAAAGAGTGTACATGGAGGGATTCATGGCTCCAGATACATATGTAGCAGAGAATGGCCCTATCTGACATCAATTGGAGTAGAGTGCCTGGGTCCTGTGGAGGCTTGATGCCCTCCTGCATAGGAGGATGCTAGAGCAGTGAGGTATGAGTGAGAGAGTAAGTAGAGGAGCACCCTCATAGAGACATAAGGGAGGGAAAAGAGGGGGGATTGGATGAGGAGTGTGTGGAAGGGTAACCAGGAAGGGGGATATCATTTAAATGTAAATGAATAAAACGATTCGCAGCACAACTGCAAAGGGACACGGTCAAGTCTCCTTAACAGGAAAAACAAAATGGGATGACTATTGTACCAGATTCAGTGTAAATGAGGAAAGAAAAGGAGATTGTCTGTAGACAACTGAGAATAAAACCTAGAGTTTTGCAGTCATGATAGTGGCAGAGACAGAAACACTGGGTGCTGTAGCTCCTATTGCACTACAGCTAAGGTTTGCTTATGTCTTCCAGACACATGTAATGTTACTAGGATATGCAATGTGAACAATATTCTATTGCTCAGTGACTCAAAATTAATTCAAACAAAACAATAATGAAACTTGTTATTCATTAGCTTATGTAATTTGTAAATGCTATAGAAGATATGACTTAATTCAGGAACTAAAACTTTTGTGTTCTCTCCCCCCCCCCCCCCTCTCTCTCTCTCTCTCTCTCTCTCTCTCTCTCTCTCTCTCTCTCTCTCTCTCCCCATGTGTGTGTGTGTGTGTGTGTGTGTGTGTGTGTCTGTTTCCAGCAGTCCTCCCTTTGTGTATGTGTGTAACCCTTGGAACGGCGAAATTTCCAATATATCTGTCAGTCTCTTCAGAGATACATACTGTCAGAAACATCTATTTTCAGCATAAAACCAATTTTTAGAGATATCTCAAGAAAAATCTCTCCCCCTCCCCTCTTCTGTCTCTCCCTCCCTCCCTCCCTCCCTCCCTCCCTCCTTCCCTCTCTTCCTCCTTCCCTCCCTCTCTCCCTCCCTCCCTCCGTCTTCCTCTCCTTCCTCATGCCCCTCTCCCTATCACTTATTTTGTGTCAGTGTTTTATACATATACATCTGTGTGGGTATGAACCCTGATCCATGAGAATTAGAGTTCCAGGAAGTTATGAGCTGCCGGTTATGGGTGCAGAGTTTGAACCCAGGTCCACTGGAAGAAAAGAACTCATTCTTAATCTTTGAGCCACCTCTGCAGCTCCACAACACCTTCTTGGTTCTGTTTGAATCCCAATTCTATCACTAAATCAATCATCCTGTGCTATAGGATGCTAGTGTAGATGCAGGCAGGTTACATATTTGGTTCATCCATGTACAAGATGAACCCATCTTTCTGCACTGAGCCCAAGAATGTGGTATTCAATTTCTGCAGAAGAAAACTATGTGCTTTCATTTCAGTTTAATCCCAAAGGACTAGGATATTGCAAACACACATATGGCATAAAACACAAAATAAAGGACACAACTCTATTTTTATAATTTCCAGAAGCACAAAGAAAAAGATATCATCTGCTGTGCTTGGCTGTGTGACTTGCTATGGTATGATATGTCATGATATTTAGGGTAAATTATATTTAAAACGATAAGGGGAAAATAACTTATAAGATCATTTCAGCCACTACACTTTGTGAGTCCCCACACTCCTAAGAACTTTCTTCATAATATTTTTATATTTTTAGGCTTAAAATATTAGCATCCAAACAAAATAATGACAAAATAATGGGAAGTCAACTGGAAATATTTGTAGAAGCAGACAATATTTTATTTCTGCTTACCAAAAAAACCCAAAAAAAACAAAAAAACAAACGATTATAACTACTCTAACCCTATATTAGTTTTTAAAGTATATAAGCAAAGATTAAAATGAACTGTTGTACATTACAATATAATCTGAAATATATAAATATTTGTTTCCATTACTGACAGTTCAGCTGCTAAATTACCTAATCTCTCTTGTAATTTTGTTTGCAATATGCTCTCGAAGTAATTTACCTTTACAGTGCACTTTCTCTAGACATAGTAGCATAGCCCTCAAAACACAGTGACTTAATTTAAAGGAAAATAGAAGAACAAAGGACAATAAAAACAAAATGAGAAGTAATGGTAGTCACCATGGACACTAGTTGTTTTAAAAGACACGAATTTCCATTCATGCACACAAACCAAAACTGAAAAGAAAAAAAAAATAATGAAGCGATAAAAGACCTAATATACATAAAATTGCCATCTTCTCTAAGATTTCTCTGATTTTATTGAACAATAATCTATGTGGGTAAAAGCAAGAACATCATTTAAGCTCAGGAATAGGTACTGATAAGATTGAGGTTTAATATCTGACAGAATTTAGGTTATTCAAGAAATATAAGCTTTACCAAGTTCCTGCCACAATGATGCTCATTGCACATAAACAGCATAATTTTTGTTTCTCTAATAAATAATAACTAGCTATATCAAAATGGACATGTGTAGAGACCAATAGCTTACTGCATTCTGCTCCACCTACACCTTGACATCTGTGTGTACATATCATGTTAGAAGGTAAGGCAAAATTGCATCAGAAGAGGGAGATGAAGCCTGAGGATATGTGTGAAGAATCTTCCTTGTTGCCTTGGTGATCCTTGGTGATAGTCAGGGGCATAATGAGTTGATGGCATATAAATCATTCCAAAGCCAATTTTAGCATTGGTAGAAGAAATTACCTCTCAGCTCCTTACCTGTCATCTTATTGCTCAGTTTCAATAATCCACGCTGTCCTATCACTTGTGTCTTTTATATTAACTCAAACATTACTTGAAGGTCTAGGCTTTTTTTAAGTCTAGTTCTGCAGTATCAAAATTTTAAACAATAATAATCTCAGGGAAGATTTTTTTTCCTTTTCTGTGTTATTTCCTAAAGCCAAAGGCCAGAGAAAACCTGCTTGTGTCTTTTCCTGCTTTAGACAATCTTTTAAGTTCTAAGTTACAAGCCTTTGCTTAGTTTATTTAAAGTGGATGGCAAAGATGAGGAGAAAAGGAGCTGTCAAAGACTTTATCTGGAAAAGAAAAAGAAATGGGAAGGGAATCAAGGTTTTCAATTATATGACAGTTAAAAATAACTACTGAACCACCAACTTAACAACTCATCTTTGGGGTCTGATTGAATTGCCTTTTTGCAAACATTAGCAGAGAAACTCGAAAGTGCTATTTTATTTAATTTAAAAAAAAAAAGATAGAATGCTGTTCATCCAATGGAAGGATAGCTATAACATTTGAAAAGGCAGTCTAAAACCTGAAAGCTTTGGCCTGATAAGCATATGAAAAGGTACCCAAGCTCATTAGCGATTTGTAAAATGCAAATTAAAAATTACCCTGAGATATCATTACCCAACCACTAGATTGACAAAGAGGAAATCTCTGACAATGCCAATGATTGCAAGGATGTGTGGCAAAGAAACTGTCATTTCTTGGTCGTGGAACTACAAATAAGAAACTTAAAGCTGTATAAAGGCTTCATAAATACTCCTGAGTATAGTTCCTGAAGATACTCCTGACTAATACTGTTTTGATTCATGCCAGCAAATATTCAGAGCAACCCTGTTGTCATGGCTATAAAGGAAATACTAAAATTTAAATGTGTTGGTAAACTGTAATGCATATACATATATATCCATAAAAAGAGTACTATACAACTAGAGAGGTGCAATAAAATTACACCCAAAATGTACACAGGGCTCGTAAATATAATGGTGGTGGAAAGGCAGAAAGGAAGGATACATACATCACGCGTATGAACAAGGACAACATTGTGTTACTTTCTTAATGAGTTATCCAGAGGTAGTAATTCTGTGGGCATATACACTAAGGACTAGACAGTTGGTGGCAGTCCCATCACTGCCTTGGCTAAACTGTGTTATTGCTCTGCTTATAATTATGCTTGGCATATGCTAGAGCTCAAGATGAGAATGAAACACCTACCCACTTCCATCTGACCTTAACTGTGCCAGAGAAATCCTCAACCACACCAATGCTACCTGTTGGGATTGAAGAATCAGACTTGATTACTGGATCATGGTGATCTGTGCATTTACTATTTATTCTCTGTACAATATTCAACAATAACTTCCTATTGGTGTAAACTGGCATTTTTCAGTACCTTTTCTTTTTCCTTAGAATTTATCTACCTTGATTTTTATTGATTAATATTTTTGAACCTCAGGCCATGAAAGTCTTGAATACTTTTCAAAAAGCAATACTGCTAAACTAATGAACAATGTACACTAAGAAAATCCACATTTATGACAAGCAACTGTGAGAGAAGCTCTTGTTGAACTTACTCATCTGAATGCAAAACATATAATGCCTGCATTAATAGCTTGCAACATTCTCTCTCAATTACTACTTCTCAACCTCATCCGACTTCTTTAGTGATATGTTTTATCAAAGGCAAAGACCAAAAGCAAATTCAACCAAGTAGACTAGTAGGGTCTCCTGATCCTATAAACACTTCAAAACGGTAACAACAGCCAAGTTATTCTTTCACAGATGGGATGATCATGTGAGATCACATGTATGGATGATGGTAGCCACAAATCACATTCCTTCCTCTTTTTTAGGAACTCATAACCATTATTTTTCTAGAATTTTATTAGAGGTATCATGGATTTGCAAGGGAAAGGCGACCAACAATAAACAAAAGCAGTAATATAGTTTTCTCATTAAAAATCTTCTACATTACCTACTATTGTAGAGTACTTTTATGGGATATATATGGAGACTATTTTTACTGGATGGACTATAATACAATTGTTCCTGGAACATGGAGGCTCAATACATTTGAGATACACACCTCCCTCACAGACACCAAAAATGTCATTAAACATGAGTTAAAGACAATGGAATAATTTCTGATATCCCAATTAACTTTGTCTTCTAATTCTTATAATAATCCAATGAGAGTAGTGATCATGTAAAGACAATGAAGACAATGCTGTTTTTATAAAACTTAGAGATTTAAATAACTTTCTCAAGTTCATGCATATATTAAGTGATGTCTATCTCAGTTTACAAGGCATTTGAGTATGTATGCCTTTCTGAAAACACATGTATGTGCGTGTGTGTGTGTGTGTGTGTGTGTAAGGAGAGAGGGGGGAAGAGAGAATGTGTCCTTACACACATGCACACAGCAGTACCCCTGTGGTGGTCAGATGGCGATTTATGTGAATGCATCCTCTACTCTGTGTGTCCATGGGATCAAACTTAGCTCAGTTGGTATGGTAACAAACCCCTTTATCTGATGTATACACCTCTTTAAACACAAACAAACAAATAAATGAATAAATGTAAAAAGCAATTTTGTTCTTTTCAAATATGAAAAGTTCTAAGATAACGCCATCTTAGTCATCTTATTTTCTTTGTTACCTTCTGATATATTAAAGAAATCACAACATCAAAACCCACCAAAATCTAATGAAATAATGACTCCAAAACCTATACATCGTCTACTGCAGAACAAAGTAGCACAGTTATTTAGAAGAATTCCTTCCTTCCTTTCTGCTCATGGCTTAAAACTATAAAGGTTTTATACTTTCAAACTACATTAAATCTATGATTGCACAGACTCGGCAGATTAAATTTATTTTAGAGCAATTTTTTCTTACACTTAAATAAGTCCATTTTTATAATTCACTTTCCAAATCGTGGATTCCTCTACATTTGGTTTGAAAGAACTACTCCATAGCTCTACCTAACAGCTTTATGAAAAAAGGTTATAATATTATGCTTCAGTGGCCTTAAGAAAAAAAGTGTGTTGCCGGAAAGAAATATTGCTAATATTGAGAGTGCCTAAGAATTCTCACAGCTGTTATGAATTCTCTTATATCAAATTTTGTGTTTTCCCAATACTGAAATGTGCACATTTATTTTATGCACACTCACTCTCACGGCTTCGAGCTTCCACACTCACTTACTTATTCCCATAAGTGGGCAAAAGAGTCATCAGTTAAAAGAAGGAGAAAGTACCAGGGCAGCAAATGAGGATGCACAGATTTAGTAGACTTTAAAAAGAAACATCATTTCAGTGAAAGAATTTTTAAAAATCATATTAAAAATTGCAGACATTTAATAAATGTAGTCATTAAGTAAGCAAAGACTAATTGAGACAATATGGAGAATGCAGGATGAATGAGGTAGAGTTGATGGTAAAGGTGCCTCCTAGACCTAAGTGTAGATTATTGTTTTGATGCCACACTAAGACAAACTACTTAGAAATGAAGAAGAGAAGGAGAATATCCAGAGGATGAAGGAGCATACAGGAGAGCAGCTGTTCATCTTGGTTTGTGTACAGTGAAGGTGATTCTTAGGACATGATATTCTCAGGGCTGAGAGTGAAGAAATTCCTGTCAGACATTCGTAATCTGAATGGGATGACCTGGAACTCTGAATTTGGAAAAATAGAAATTTCTGGTCAAAACTCAATCTGTAACAATTCACTTTGTTCTATTATTTCTGTGTCCATTTAAAGAGGGGAAGAAATATACAAGCAAATCTTGATGTCATTGTCGAATTTAAAAAAAAATCCCTCCTCCTAGATACTCAAGAATCACTGTGTCAAGTCAACCAAATTAAACATAAATTTAGGTAGGGTGATCCCATAAAAGCTTCAACCTTTAGAAACAAAAATATATACAAAATTGAAAACAAAGTAAATGAAATTCTGTAAAAACCTAGATTTAGCTTCTAAGTTTAGAATACTTTTACATCACTGAATAACGCTCCATATTATATTGGTGGTGAGAACAAAATTAAAATGTATGACAATAATTACTGTGATTTAAAAAAATAATCTTTGAGGATATATTCCCATAGTCCATTGTACTTACAAGAAGAAGTAACTTTGGTAATGGACTAGTTAAGGTATCTTACAGGGTAAAGCAAAAGATTAGACATCTTGTCTACGCACCCACCACCATTTTCATTAAACTCATTAAGAAAGTTAATTTTTCTATTATTATATTATTCTATTATTAATACACTATTTATTATGCTTCCTTGAAACATTATTGCTGAAAGATTAAGACACTGTGTGAAATGCTTCTCAATGTTCCAATATGGGAATGTGTGAACTTTTCCTTAACAAGACAACAGAGAAATGGAGTTTCCACTGTGGAACCCACAGCTTCTACTCAGTTCAGCCTTTTCCTAGACAACTGTGCTTAATAGGTTTTCTGGCAGTAGACACTAAACACTTTTAAGAGGCATTTAATGTGAAGCTTTTGTTTACCTGTGGGTTCATTATTAATGAAAAACCAGGCCATGCAGTTTGAATCAGGCAGACATTAAGTGGATCAGTCACTTGCATTATTAAAATGTACCCTTGGGGAATAAAGATTATTCTCCACATTCAATTATTCCTAATGTAAGGACCCCCACTCCCACCCCACATCACTCCCAAGAAGACAGCTTGTTCTTTCCTTGACCTTTTTAAATGTGCACTGTGGTCTTGTATGTAGCAAATGTACCCGCATCTCTTAGCAGGGGCCCACCCCTTAGCATACCTTCAAAGCCAAGTCCACTGCTTCTAGCACAGTTGAAACCTTTGACTGCAGTTCTGTCAACTATAGACAGGCTTGGAAAACTATGACACAGGATTCCCCCCAGAGCCTGTGTCTTCATTGCCAGCAAGCAGGATTTTGTCAGGGAACATGCTTTGGCTGTCATCAGCTCAGGCCTCAGAAATTAGGTAAAGACAGGTCAAAACTGTCTTGCAATCTCAGTGAAGCAGTCAGAAATTCTGAGAGGTAAAAAAAAAAAAATGTGGCAGATAGAAAACTTATGAGTAATAATTCTTCCCCCTGCCCTTTCTTTCCTCTGTGATCATGTATGCACAAGTTCACTGGGTTCTTGCTGTTATAGGAAATGGTCATAACCAGGTTGCCCAATTCTTCTATTCTTAAATATCTCTGTTTATTGTTAGTAAACATTCTTTGGCAATTTAGATTGTGATGACTTACAAAGTCCAAATTATCCTGTAGATTTTTCTACATAGGACAGATTTACTCTGCCTTCTGATGTTCAAAATTATCATCTTATGGTGCTAAAAATATTAAAGCCTCATTAGATGCTCTGTGTTATTTTCCTTAATCATACTATAATTTATGTAATATACAAGAGCTAAGTGGATTTTTATATTGCCACTAGACTTATCACTCAGGAAATTCTGTAAGTGCTTTACAATAAATAAGTTACTGCCAAAATTCCATGGATCCATGCATATTGCCATATATATATATATATATATATATATATATATATATATATATAGTGAAAGTAGGGAAAAGAATAACTCATATTTTGAATGAAAGAACTGCAACTGAACCAATGACAATCATTATGGAATTTTGTCTAAGGCTTGAAACAGTCCTAAGATTGGGTCTGGTAATTAACATCATGCCACCCTCTCCCACCGCATGCCTTCGAAGTGTTTTGTGCTCCTCACCACAAAGATGAGGAAGTGATGGGGAGCTTGGGGCTGATAATAGGATCCTCTCACCAACAAGACTCACATATTGGAAACTCATCCAAAGTCCAGCGATTACTGCTCCTTTGTGATGGAATACCAATGAACAGGTACACATTTTTTTCATGAGTGAGCTTAAGGGAAAGTTTAGATGATCTCAATATATTTTATCAAAGAGATCTAAAAAGAATTCTGGGTAATGAGGTGGAAAGTAGGAATGATTGTAAAAGCAGGTAGCTAGGAGCAATGAAAGAATCAAGCTATGGATGAATAATTTTGTCTCTGTGATTCCTTTGCCAACAGCAACTACTGACCCTCTGATATGGATAAATGTACCTTCTCCTCTCTCTTTCTCAGACTCTTCTTTCTAAACATTTTTCAATAAGATACTACACACAGGAGTTGGAGAAGATCTATCATGATTCTGCCAGAGCTCTGGATTGTTATCTTCAAGATACTCAAACTAAATATATTTACAAGAAGTAAAACCCATGACCACCTAAAAATAACAATGATACCATGACACCAGAACAAGGCTACTAAAAGGTCATCTGAATTACAAAAGAAAGAGCTACATTTTTTTTAATTGTACAATTTTCTTAACTTCTGGCTCCAAATACATCCCCAAGGAGAGTTAAAATTGTCTTGCATTACACATCAACTGAAAGAAAAACTATTTTCTAATACAAATTGAATAAACTATGACATCAAATGAACTTGAGTTTACAAAATAAAAATCCAATACATTGTTTTTCCAAAAAATGTCTTCTTAAAAATTATATTCAGCTGATGACGTTTCCACAGCAATAATCACTGTACTTGGAAACCTGAGACAGGAGGATTGTTGTGAGTGTGATTTTCAAAGATTCTTACCAAGCATGATCTTGTCTCAGAAAAATATATTTTATGAAATAATCATGACCCATATGAAGGAATGTAGGGGAACATGCAACATGACTTGGGTTATGAAAATGTGAAAACCTGCTACCTTGGAATCCAATTGAAAATATAAAAAGATTTTAAAAGGAAGGTACCCCAAAAGTTAAATAATACCAGGTCTGGAAGTAATGGCTCACTAAATAAAAATACAAGTCCTGAGTGAATTCTGATGGTATACCACGAGAGATTTTGGCTTTTGAGATATGATAAACCCTATGAATATGGAAGTGTTAAGGGGATCTATTATTTACTCACAGTTTTAAATGGATACAGCACTAATACATTACTTTCTAAATCTCTATATCTGAATCTCTGTCTATCTACTTTATCTATCTATCTCTATCCATCTATCTACAGTTATACTAACCAGACAAATATTATCTACAGCTTTAATCAGAGAAGCATCTCTTTGTGCTGAAGCCCATGGCCTCACAAGATGCTGATAATAAGGGAGAGTTGAGGGCCCCATCCTAAAGAAGACATTTACTCTACTTCTTAAAATTCAGGGAACAAGGGAAAAAACAGGTAGAAGGAACTTAAGAGCAAGAAGATAAGGAGGCAAGCTATAAAGGGTGTCTTCTAAGTACCATGTGGACTCAGTGTGGACTCACTTTGGCTGTAAAATGGCCTACTCAAGGAAGGCACACCCAGCAATCAGCTATGGATAGAGAAGGAGCTCAGAGGTCACCACTTATTGCTGACAAACTGTCTTAGTCAGGGCTTCTATTCTTGCACAAACATCATGACCAAGAAGCAAGATGGGGAGGAAAGGGTTTATTCAGCTTACACTTCCACAGTGCTGTTCATCACCAAAGGAAGTCAGGACTGGAACTCAAGCAGGTCAGAAAGAAGGAGCTAATGCAGAAGCCATGGACGGATGTTCTTTACTGGCTTGCTTCCCCTGGCTTGCTCAGCCTGCTCTCTTATAGAACCCAAGACTACCAGCCCAGAGATGATCCCACCCACAAGGGGCCTTTCCCCCTTGATCACTAATTGAGGAAATGCCTTACAGTTGGATCTCATGGAGGCATTTCCTCAACTGAAGCTCCTTTCTCTG
The DNA here is from genome assembly GCF_978045245.1 of Mus caroli. NCBI lineage: Eukaryota > Metazoa > Chordata > Mammalia > Rodentia > Muridae > Mus > Mus caroli. Next base: position 70,396,763 of record NW_028227274.1, read on the forward strand.
TGATAACTCCAGCTGTGTCAAGTTGACACAAAACTAGCCAGTACGATTGACCCCTTGTCAACTTGACACACAAACACATCACTAGTAAGCCTCAACCCTTACATTCTTATTCATCCCCAAGATCTAAATAACTTTAAATGACCCACAGTCTTTACATATTCTTAAATTTTCAATCTCTTTAAAATATCCATCTCTTTTAAAATCCAAAGTCTTTTTACAATTAAAAATCTCTTAACTGTGGGCTCCACTAAATAGTTTCTTCCTTCAAGAGGGAAAATATCAAGGCACAGTCACAATCAAAAGGAAAAATCAATCTCCAACCATCCAATGTCTGGGATCCAACTCACGATCTTCTGTGTTCCTCCAAGGGCTTGGGTCACTTCTCCAGCCATGCCCTTTGTAGCACACAGGTTGTCCTCTAGGCTCCAGATGTCTGTACTCCACTGCTGCTGCTCTTGGTGATCATCTCATGGTACTGGCATCTCCAAAACACTGTATGACCCCTTCAGTCCTGGGTCATCAATTGCAACTGAGGCTGCACCTTGAAGGTGCACCAATGACCTTCCATGGCCTCTCACAGTGCTGAGTCTCAGCTGCTCTGTGTGACCCCTTCATGCCTTCAAAACCAGTACCACCTGGGTGACTCTTAAACATTACCAAGTCCAGCCACAGAACAAGGTACAACCTTGGCTATCTCTGGAACACAGCCTCTGTGCTTTCAGAAAACACTTCCCAGAAGATGTCACCTCAATGATGCTGGTCTCTTCTTAATCACTGCTAATTTCTTAGCTCCAGCTAACCAGCATCAATAGTCCCAGTAATGCAAAGTTTTTGCTTTTGTAGTTCTGGTATCTTGTTAATCACAGCTGATTCTTCAGCCCCAGCTAACCAAAACAACAGAATCTTCACAACCAAAGTAACAATGATCCTGAAAAGAGTCTTTAATTTTCCTTCTGAAATTTCACAAGCCAGGCCTCCATCTTCTGCACTGTTTTCAACATTTTCTTCCAAGCTCCTACACAACATCTGACAGAGCTCTTAACACTGAAAGGATTTTCTATCCCAAAGTTCCAAAGTCCTTCCACAATCCTCCCCAAAACATGGCCAGGTTGTCACAGGAATACCCCACTCTGCTGGTACCAATTTGTCTTAGTCAGGGTTTCTATTCCTGCACAAACATCATGATCAAGAAGCAAGTTAGGGGAAGAAAGGGTTTATTCAGCTTACACTTCCACATTGCTGTTCATCACCAAAGGAAGTCAGGACTGGAACTCAAGCAGGTCAGAAAGCAGGAGCTAATGCCGAAGCCATGGACAGATGTTCTTTACTGGCTTGCTTCCCCTGGATTGCTCAGCCTGCTCTCTTATATAACCCAGGACTACCAGCCCAGAGATGGTCCCACCCACAAGGTGCCTTTCCCTCTTGATCACTAATTGAAGAAATGCCTTACAGTTGGATCTCATAGAGGCATTTCCTCAACTGAAGTTCCTTTCTCTGTGATAACTCCAGCTGTGTCAAGTTGACACAAAACTAGCCAGTACACACACAAACAAGTCAAAGATTTGAGCAATGTAGTTCCACTGTAGTTCAATGGCGATCCCACCTGACTCTAATGGATGTTTCCAAAGCTATAGACAAACATATGTCCTAGTTCAGCTATAAGGGACACAGACAATAAAAATTCATGAATATAGGATGAGATTTGTAGGGACAAACTGTTGGCAGGAGTGGGAAGAAAATAAGCACTAGGTGAGAGGAATAATAATAATGAAATACATACATATATGAAGCATCAATAGCCAATATTTGTTAATTAGTAAGTCATAAATGTTAGGAAAAATGAGCCAATGGCTGTTTGTGCTCAAGTTTTTAGTTCTGCCCTATATATTGCGAGGACAGAAATGTTGGCTAAAAGGTAAAACTGTACTAACAGAACTACCTTAATTTTCAGCATTTCCAACCCTTTGTGATTACAGCAAGATCATTAATTAATAAAGCCGTGAATCACTTACTGGAGGGAAGTCATAATTTAAAAGAAAGTCTCTTCCACAAATATACCAAAAAGATGGTCTATTTAAGAATTATTGAAGCAATAAGTTTATAGGCAAAAGAGAAACACATACACATAAACTCTAAACTAACCAACTATATAAAAATGCGAACCAACTTGTTTTCCAGTATCAAAAGGTTTCCAGGAATTGCAAAAACACCTGACCCCTTGTTAGCAGACCAATGGGAGTTTTGATTGAAATGTCATTTTGTTTGTTTATAAGTCGTCATCCAGCCACAGCAGATAACTCAATAGACAACATTTGTCAAGACTGAGCCTCAAAGTATCAGTCAGAGCATCCCGGGTGCACTCACTCTGCAGAGTTCTCTTTATTCTTTAAAATGTTAATGTGCACAATAAAAGTAAAAATCAGGCTAATAATGCCCTGTGCATACTGCTTACAGTCAAACTATCATAAGCTAAACTGAGCAAGAGACTATGTGTTTTCTTTAAAGGAAAGACAGTCAGAAAATTGAAGCAGTTGGGTTCTGCAGTGAGTTTAGTTTGCTGGTTCTAAGATCTTAAAGTTGTAAGTATTTTAACTTCTAGTCTAACATAACTTTTCAAGTGTATTTTCTTCCTTTGAATTCACATACAATGTTCGTATTTTAGACATTAAAATTGTTCTGTAATTTATTTGAGCCTGTATGTATGCGTAGGTACATTTCTATGTAATGCACCACACACACACACACACACATACACAGCCCACATTTCAGCTGTATATATTAAACAATACTTGTAGGTAATAGATACTACCATTATCCTTTCAAATACAATGTTTCCTTAGGAACCATTGAAAATTAATGTAAAATGTAAATAGTTAGTGTCAATTTTATGAGATCTTTGTTTCATCAACTTGTTCCACCCCTTTCCTGTCTTCTGTGCTAAATGACATTTTTGTTTGTTGTATTCTATTTATTTTTAGCACGAAGTCAGAAAATAAATGTCCATTTCTTTCTTCCCTGGATCAGTCAAGAACCTTTAATTGCTTTAGAGAGACTACCTATTGAATGGGAATCGTAACCTTGACCAGAGTATTTAGAAAGTGTCTGATGGGGTGATGCTTTCAAGAGTTTCAGTGAAAAGAGGCTGTTATATACCATGCAACTTAAAAAAAAAATCAATGTCATATGTTACTCCAAAGAACGGGAGGACATGTAGTAAGCTGTGGTAGTAAGTAGCTAACACTTAGCCATGGTAGTAAGTAGCTAACACTTCCCAAGCACCTGATGGATGTTACAGCATGCTACGCTGACTTTAAGTCTCCATGGTTAACAATTAGGACTGTACTAATTTCAAATGGGTAATGAAACAGAGGATCAGGAAAGCTGAATCTTTCACACATGTTAATCTGGGGACAGTGGCAGTACTTGGACCCAGGCATGGTTTACTGCAGACTACAGAATCAGATAACACACAGCCTCCTTTTATTAGCCCAACACTTCATACCCAAGACAGATTGATAGGTAAATGCTGGCTGGCTGGCTGTGTAGCTGGCAATAAAAAGCCAGTAAATCCTGTTATGATATAACTTGTTATTACACAGACTTATAAATGATTCAAAGCATGTTCTGAAAATATAACAAATCTATCATAAAAGTTGACTTTGCATGGTCAGCACATATGGTGACTATTAGCCGTGCCTATATCTTCACTCACATACACACACACACACACACACACACACACACACAAACTCTGACGCAAGTCACACAATAACTCTAATTTCACTGCATCTTAATGAGACAGAAAATTTTAAACATATATTTGAAAACAATAAAGCCTTGAAAAATTACTTTTAACCTAAAAATGGTCATACACAGATATAGAGAACACATCTTGCCCCCAAGACTGAATTTAATTGCCTGTGTATCCTTAGTATATAAATGCACATAAGGGAGGGCATATCTGCATTGCTCATAATCATGACAACATAATAAACTCATGAAACACACAAGATACATGCTAGATTCAAAAAAAAAATAAAATGTAAATTTTCATTGAGAACTATAAACAGAGTATTTTAGACCAAAAAATAATAGTTGGCACTGCTGAAGCCTGAAGCATCACTTCTGGGTCTAGGGATGGTTTATCTGCATGAGTGATAGCAATAACCTCATGTGTATCCACATTTGTTCCTTTATGTATTCTAAGTTTTTTTTTTTCAGCTTACACCCGTAGTTTGTTCTTGGATTGCTAAGGAATCTTTTGGATGAGGTACAGTGTGTACCCATTTGCTAGTGAGTGTGGAGAGTGATCGCTTCTGCATTGAGATGATTATTATTAGAACGCCTGTGGCCACCTTCATACATTCTCTGAGTAAGTATAAATGTCACTTCCTTAGAGAAAATATCCATGAGTGGGACTGTAGTACCGTTAAGTTTATATTTAAACCTTGTATGTAATGATAAGCCCGTGTCTTCCCCCAGCACTCAAGTTTAGCTAACCAGCATTACCAAAATAAAACATTATCTAAATCACATGCTGCTATTTTCACAGTGTAATCAGCTACAAACTGTATTTAGACCTGACCAGCTTTCCACATATTGTCCTCTGTGAATACATGTATGCCTATGCACATGAGTGCACATAAAGTCTAGTGATATTTCACCACACGAGAAGGTTGATATGACTGCCATCTTAATCACGCTGCAGAACTGGATTTAGTTCCACTCTACTCTAGGTGCTTCCTCAGGTTTATTTTTATCATGAACAATTAGAAACCAGATAAATGATATAGAGCTTAACACTGACTTTAAAGCACGGATTCAAGCCAGAGTTGCACCTGCTGATATGAATCCAAAGTACTTTCTCTAACAATAATGCTTCTCTCCTTTGCCAGCTTAGCTCATGTCCCCCAAAAGCGGCACCTATAATAGCCCTAAAAAAAATCTCAAAAAAAAAAAACCAAACAAACAAACAAAAAAAACCACTATAGCTGGGCGTGGTGGCGCACGCCTTTAATCCCAGCACTCAGGAGGCAAAGGCAGGCAGATTTCTGAGTTCGAGGCCAGCCTGGTCTACAGAGTGAGTTCCAGGACAGCCACGGGTATACAGAGAAACCCTGTCTCGAAAAACCAAAAAAAAAAAAAAAAAAAAATCTCACCTGGAAGAAAATTGTATTGGTAGGTATAATAGTGTTAAATCATTTGACAAATATCTCAGAGTTATATTAAATGAGTCTTTATGGTATTTTCAGTATTCGATTTATACTTCTGTTGGAAGGATAATTAAACTCTCCCTGGATTTTCAAATAATATCACATTGAACTTTACAAAATTACAATTTCAATTTAAAACACACACGAATGTCACAATTTTTGTAGGGTCCAGTTTAATTTAAATATCAATTCATACCTGGATTTAGCTGTGTGAAGTATTGTATAAAAGTTAATGATACCCTTTAGCTCATTCTGCTAAAAAGGAGCTCTAGGATTCAGGCACAGGCAGAGACCCTGCCCTCCCTCCTGAGCTAATACATGTTTTTCATGGCATATGGTATGGCTGACATAAATGTTCAAGCTATGTTTTACCCACTCTTTTTAGCTCCCGAAACACAATTCTATGTAAATACTGCTAGTCTGCATTTGCAGGACTCTGGACTTTATGTTCTTACATTGATATGTGTTGCCCTCCCTCACTTCAAATTCAGAGGCTATGTGAAATTTCATCCTTTTTATCCTTCCCTCCTCCATGCTTCATAAAAAAACAGATGTCACTAAGGTATTAATTTGGGTCGTCCCCAAATGGAACAGATAGTGAATTTTATGACAGGGTTTCTGCCAGATTTGAAACTATTATAAATGTAATTCTGTAACAGGGTTAAAGGAGCATAAAATTAACTACATCAGGTTAGAAGAAGAATCTCACAGTGTTCTCCCTACATCTCGTTGGGTAACTTGTTCAACTAAACCCAGAATTTGCTATGATACCTCCTATTGGACACTTATAAACTTTGCAATTTCTCTTCATTCTAATATGAGCCTCTTTTGTCTACATATGAGAAGTCAACTCCTTGGTCCTCACTGAGGTCTACATGGGTTTCTATGTATTTTGTCTGACTAGTTTATCTAAAGACCCCTAAGGCATCTCTGTGTCTGCATAGAAAATCTTCACTGTAAATGGAAAGGGGCAACGCCTGGTGCATTGCAGGGTTTTGAATGGGCTCAAGAGATCTTGGAAAATCTCTTAACATTTTTTACAGTGTACTTGAAAGATTTCCTTGTGTTTCTGCCTCTAGTTGTTACCAGCTACTGAAAATGATCCTTCACCTCCAAATGTAATATTAATAAAACATTTGGGATCTTAAGGTTTATTAAAAACAAATCACCTCAAATTGGTAAATTATTTTTCTTGCTGTAGCTGAAATTACTCCTTTCAAACATCTTCGAAAGATATGAGATATACACTATGTCAGAAGTTTATGTCTATAACGTCTTGGAAATATAACTGCTTGAGCAGCAGCTGAACAAGAATGACACCAATGTACATGCTAAACTGAATGGGGGAAAGCCCAGGAGGCTTCAATCCCAAACAGGGAGATAGAGGCAACTAAGGAAAGCTGGGGACGGCAGATATGCTCTTCCCAAGGCAAGAGCATAGTGATTGGCTATCCAGTGTAGGCCCTAAAACATGCATACATGTAACCAAGTAGCAATGCACATAATCATATGTTATATCGGGGAGTATGTACATATATAAATGTACACATATGCCCAGAACTACAACTAGTGAAAAACATTATGTCATGGAATTGATGGAGAACCTGTGGGGCATGTGGGTGGTTTTGGAGGGAGAAAATGGAATGGATAAATATAGTAATAAAATTCTAATCTCAACAAATGCTAATACGACTACTACTAGTACTACTAGTACTACTACTACTGCTACTACTAATACTAATAATAATAATATAATAATAAAAATAGAGGGTAAGATAAGATTAGGTATAAATTAGTATCATGGTTATAAAATATATAAACAAGCAATTAGAGAAAACAGATTTTTAATCTACTCAAGAGAACTACATGACCAACACATTTGAAGAAGTGCTACAGAAAATCAGCCTGTTACTTTACTTTTTATTCTCATTTTTCCTCATTAATTAATTTATTTATTCACTTTAAAGTCTGATTGCAGCCTCACTTCCTCCTCTCCTCCCAATCCCACCATCACAACCATTTCCCCATTGCTCAATCCCCTTTTTCTCTGAGAAAGGAGGCTCCCCATGTATATTAATTCACCCTCGTACATCAAGACACAGCAGGACTAAGTGCATCCTCTCCCACTGAGTCCAGACAAAGGGAGTCCAGCTATGGAAACGGGATCCAAAGGCAAGCAACAAAGGACACCATTCTATCTGCAAAACCTTCTACTTAAAGTTTTTTCTGCCTAGAAGAAGTATAGTGATAAAATGGAGCAGAGATCCAGGGAATGACCAACAAATACATACAAAAGAGAGTTAAACCCTGACACTATTTATCACACTACTATGAGATGCTTTTAGCCAAGAGCCTAGTATAATTGTCTTCTGTAAGGCTTCATCCAGCAGTTGATGGAATCAAATGTAGAGACCTTTAGCCAAACAATATGTAGAGCTCAGAAGATCTTGTGGAAGAGTAGGGGGAAGGATTAACAGATCTGGAAGATTCAAAAACACCACAAGTTCTATACAGTAAATTAACCTAGGATCATGGGACATCAAAGAGACTGAGCCACCAACTGAAGAGCATGCACGGGCTGGACTTATGCCCACTACACCTTTGTAGCAGATGTGCAGCTTGGTCTTTAGGTGGGTCCCCTAACAATTGGAGTAGGGGCTGTCTCTGACAGTTGCAGCCTGCTACTTTAATTCAAACTCATTTCAATTTATTGGAAAGTGACCAGAATAATTACTAACTACTATAAAGCCAACAGTTACACAGAAATGTATATAAGTGAAGGTTACAGTCACTCATAATTCTCTGTATTTATTGTATTTTCCTGGTACATTTGAATTGAATTAGTTAGGGCTTTGAAAGCATTCCACAGAGAAAAACATTACAATGGTCTTGAGTCCAACCAGTTAACACAATATATTGAATTAAGGTAGGCTACAAGGAAGAGAGAAACACAGCATAATAGGTAAATGATTATAATGGGCATGAGGGACTTGAACACTTGCAGAGGGTCCAAATATGAGTCTCAGTATCCATATGGTAGCTCAGAACCATTGGTAATTCTTACGGAATCCAATACCCTCTACTGACTCAGAAATACCAGTTATGCACATGGTGCACATGCATACATTCAGACAAAATACTTGTACTCAAATAAATAAGTGAATAAATGAATAAACATAAACCAGCAAACATATAAAAAGACAACTAATTTATTTTTAAAAGGAAATAAAAGTGGCAGAAAAAGACAGCGAGGAACACAAACTATATGCTCATTAGTCAGTATTTCCTACAGAGGTCCTCAAATTTTGGTTTATGCCAATGAGACACAGAGGAAGTAGGAAAATATTTATGGGATTTAGGTAGAAAAATATTTCTGAGTAACACTGCAAATGATGGACAGCAGTTTCTAATTACATTAGCTTTATGGGATGTAAGAAATAAAATACTTAATAAAAAGAGGTAATGAGTTTCCTTGGAACCTGTTTTAAAATTAGCTGAGGACAAATATAGAGAGAATATTTTTAAGCAACGTGGAGAAGCCATTTAAATTCTATCCAACTCAAATGCCACACCAACTACATTAAAGGCATATTCTCAAGAGATTCACTGACATTAAATGCATGTTCCTGCAAGACTCTAAAACTTTGTTTTAAATGGTCAGTTTTCCAGTGTTCCTTGTTAGTTTTCTGATCAGATCCAGTACCAAGTAAATTACTCTAATATTTAGATATAGCTCTCCATTAGATTTAAGGAAGTACCTCATCAGGGACTTTTGTCAATTTGTCAATTTTGCTAACTGGTCTTACAAAAGAAGCTATATGTTTTTAGAGGTTAACAGATTTGGAAAATGTGAATAACTGAATATTTCATCACTATTCTGATGCCTATGCATATGTAAGGTAAAATGACTGAAGACTTAATGAATCATCTGGACTAGGAGTTTTAGGTAAAGTGAAAACATTACTTATGGTAAACTGGGATTTTTAGTTAGTGATCTGTGTTTACACAAAGTCTGGTTACCTAAGTGGGCATGCTTAGAAAAGCAAAAGTTGATTTCATCCATACTTTGAGTTCTTGTCCTCTGCCATGATGAAAAAGGTTTTCTGTTACTTATAATTTGATGATACTTCTACATCAATGAGGGAAAGTGAGTTTTGTATTTACAAAGTGATATTAGAGTTGGTCTGTGTACCATAGGTCACAGGTCATAGGTATCAGAATGCTGTAGCTGTATTTTCTGTCCAAAACTTGAACACATTTAGAAAGCAGGTGCCAACTTCAGAAATCTAACTTCTTCCTTTTGTTTCAAGAAAATTATCAAGATGCTATATGTTTATTTAGAGACAACCCCCTACTGTTTCTTGAAAATAAGCCTCTCTCCACTTTTTCCTAATCATGCCAATATAGAATTATGCTATGGAGTAACAGCATTTGGAGACGCAAAATTGAATATTGTCAGTTTGTTCCCTGCCAACTAAAAAAGAAATGAAATGCTCACAAGATGATTGTGTGGCCACTCTGCATTCCATCAAAACTTGACAAGGTCACTGTTACTTGTTACTTGTCGTTTTATTTGAATGAAATGTGAGGAGGCTCACAAGCAAGGATAGCAATTTGATACAAAGATTCTAATACCTTTGCATCCAAAGTAAGGAATCTAGGGCCTGCCATCCCTCATTTTAATTGTCAGCAATGCTGGCTTTGGCTTTGATAGTGATGCCAAATTTATCTCTACATAAAAGTAATATCTGTTGCTTTAACATAAAATCACTTAAGAAGTTGTCAAGTTATTAAATTTTAAGCACTTATGTTCAAGACACATTCCACTCTTCTTTAAGAAGAGAATAGGATCCTAACCTGCCTGTGCTTCTGATTGTTCATTCTCTTTCTCCCCACCTGCCTTGAGTACCACATGACCTAATGCTTCTTTGCGCATTGGGATCATTGCCTGGACTGGTCATTAGTCCCTGGAATACTAATGCTATTTTGATAGCTATGCCTTTCTTGTGGCATTTTATTCATTGGTAAGGATAGCAAGTCTGTAATAAACCATACTCAAATAATAACTGCAAGACGATGAGAGAAGTGTCATCCATAAACTAGTAAATAATAAACAGCAATTAAGCATATGTATGCCTTCACTTGGGCTTCTGAAGATGGGAGAATGGATTGATGGGTTACCAGGAAGCAGAATAGAATGACTGACAGTAAGGGGCCATTTTCTCCGGCCATGCACAGTTATTTCTCTAATGTAAAACTCATTATAGAGTGGATAACATCACCTTAACTTCTCCAGGGGTCTAAGATTAAATTTCTTTGAAACAAAATCTCTGGGATGAGTGTGAGGAGAAGATGTAGGGTTGGGATGTTCATAACGGTTATCAGATCAAAAATACGATTCTGTGAACTCACGCTTTCCACGTGGTTTTATTGGGCACAATTAAAACATTCAAAACACATATAAAAATGTATGCATAAGAAACAGCCAGGTCAAAATCAAAGTGTGTCATTATGTAAGTACTTAAAGGACTTTAAAATTAGGCATCTGTTTTCATTCGAAACACAGAGATTTTATTCTAAAAATACATAGGCATTCATAACTATAGCATACCCTTGAATTTAAATTACTGGATAATTTTTGTTAATTTTTAAATTTTTATTTTATGAACTATCAAAAAAATTAGTAAACCTTAAACACAGCTGCCTCGGCATATTCTTTTTCTTTATGTCACGAATTTGAATAACATCAAACATCTGGATATAAAGGGAAATGCTTTTCCTTCCATATGTTTCCAAATATTCAGATGTTTATCTTCATACATAGCTTGAACTATATGAAAAGCGACACAAAAAACACTTAAAATAAAACATAATCTGAATTATTTTTCTGTTAAACAACTTTAACTAACTAAAATGTTTATATGAGTATATTTGTGAAAATAAGAACTTTTTAAAAATCACAATCTACAGTTTTTCTGTCACATACCACAATGCTTGTTCATGTCTAAATAAGACACAGGAAAAATATTCCAAAGGCATAAAGCGATGAATTCTAAAGCGTTGCTGTACAATGATAGATTATCATAAAGTAATGATGGCCTCAAGCTAGACAATAGAAATTATAAATGGAGCACTAACTATTTCAGAAAGATCAAGGTCAAAGAGTGCTTGAGAGGGACACAAAGAATCTTATTTCCTCCACTTTTTCCTGTTCTACAGGAGATGAATTGAGCATGACAGTTTCTTAGAATCTTACTCATTCATAAGTGTGTCCCCTTCTTTTGTTACAGTTACCAAAGGCACATAAAACAAAGACCTCAGGATAAGCTCTTCAGGTTTGAGGAAGTCAGTGAGCTAGGACCTGTGGTATAACCTGTCTACTTTCACACATAAGGGAGGTGAAATGGTTTACTGTCAATTTTAATAGTTGAAAAATTATCCAGAATATTGTCTGGCATATAAAATTGCTCCAAATTTAATTCAAATTATTATAGTTTCTTTTCATACCGGCAGCGATTTACTTACAAATCTCAGTAGCTGGGTTCTCCCAACAGCAGCAGACCAGAGTGATGTAAATAGACAACCACAGGAACAACATACATGCTACTTATTTATATTGTGAGTCATTATAGAAAAAGTTTCCTGGTTCTCAGTTTAAATTAATACTTAACTATTGAAATGGGAATTGTCTTTATTACTCAAAATACATACATCCCAATCTATGGATAAAGGCAGAGTGTACATGAAAAAAACAAAAAGCTACTAAATTCAAAGGTAGAAAACACTCAAGATTTTGCTTATCACTTACTATCCTGCGGAGTGTTTGCTATTAGGAACTGAATGAGAAACAAAAGCTAGCTTCTCGTACATCTATCAAGTTACCTTCATTATTAGTACACCAACTCCTGTCCCTTCCTCTCCTCTATTTCTGGCTCCTTGCGCTCATCCCAACTTTAAACCTCTCCAATCCCCACTCCTTCCCTCATTTTTCCTAGTCTCTTTTTCTTCTCTCCTTTATCATATTGTACACACTATGATAAATATTTGATGCTTATATCAAAGCTTTGGCAGCATTATAAAATGTAATTAGTTAAGGGAATACTGAGATTTCTTTTTTTTTTTTCCCTAAGGATGTTATTTGTGACCAGAATAAACACTAAACAGGAGAATCAGGCTGTGGCAGGTTTTTTTTTTTTCTATCAAATTCAAGTTTGTTGTGTATTATTTATATAATTTTATATTGCAGGATCCTGAGTTTCTATCTCTTAATTTGATTTTGATCCTTTTGTGTCAGCATTTTATGCTAGGTTTTATAGCTGCCAAAATCTTTTATGTCATAAAAAGTGAAACATTTTTTTTCACAAGAATCTTTCTATCTTTAATACATTTAAAGAAATAAAATAATCAAATACTTCTCTTAATAAGTATTATGATTTGAATAGGAGATATCACTACAAATGTATGTGTTTACATACTTCACCTTCAGCTGCTGTCACTATCTGAGAAGGTTTGGGAGGCTTTGGAATAGTGGCTTACAGAGTCACATAGGTGGGTGGAATTGACAAGAGAAACTTGCCTTTCTTAATTAAAATAAGAACTAGGAGATTTCATGTAAGTCTTGTAGATCCTACCCATTTCTGGTTCCAGGCTAGGTCCTCTGCCTCAGGAGCAATTGTAATGTGAGAAGATTGCCAGTGCTCCTTCCTTCTTGGAACCTAACTGTCCTATCATCACTCTCATGGTCGACTAGGATTTCTTGAAATTGTAAGGTAATATAAATCCATCATGTCCTCAGTTGCTTCTGTCAGGCATTTTGTCACTCTAGTGAGTAAAGCTGCATCATATAAAACTGAAGCAAATTAACCTTTGAGTTGAAGATAAACAAAGGCAGTAGCTCCATTGGAGTAATGGAAAGAATAGGAGTTAGAAACCAAGAGTCATTCTCCTAGTTACCACTTGTCCAAACCACATCTTCTCTCCAACCCTCACTTACTTTGTTCAACAAATAAGAGATGGCAGATGGCGTTAACCAAGATAGCTAAAGATGGGTACTTTCCTATCTCTAAATAATTTAATTCATTCGAACACAATAGAAAGTCTATTCATTAATGAAATGTCTTTCCTACTTAAGAACTTTGCTGAAAACATGTGTTTATTTTATTTTATTTAATATTCTGATGGCAAGGATCAACTCCACTAACAATAGTCTGGTAAAATATCATGGAATGACTTTAATCAAGGAAGTGAAAGAGTTGTACAATGACAACATAAGACACGGACAAAAGAAATTGAAGGAGATGGCAGAAGATTAGAACACTGTCTCTGCTTATTGATTGTAAGGATTAACAGTGTGGAAAGGTCCATACTAGCAAATGCATGCTACAAATTCAGTGCAATCCACAACAAAACATAATACAGTTCTACACAGCAATTTGAAAAAAAACAAACTTAAATTTCATAGTGTAATGCAAAAGATTTAGAATACTCAAAAACAATAATATCAAAACTGAAGGTATTAACACCCCAGATTGTGAGTTAGAGTATATAGAGTATAGAGCTATAATAAATAATAATAATAATAATAATAATAATAATAATAATAATAATAAACAGCATTACACTGGCATAAAAATAGACTCATTCATCATCAGGCTAAAATTGGTTAACAAAATATAAATCCACATTCTTGTACCAACCTGATTTTTGACAAAGAAGCCAACTATTCACACTGGAGAAAAGACAGAATCTTCTGCAAATGGTGATGGCCAAACTAGATAGCTAAATATAAAAAGACAAATCTGGGGCCTTATCTTTCACTAAGCATAAAACTTAATTTCAAATACATTGAGGACCTCAACCTGAGGCCTGATTCCCTGAATCTAGTAAAAGAGAAAATAGATATAGGGTTAAATTGATTTCTGTAGAAAAAACTTCCTATATAAAACCCAATGGCACAGGCATTAACATCAACCAATAAACGGACCTCATGGTACTAAGACATTTTCATACAACAAAGGAGACTATCACTTCAGTGAATTAGCACCCCAAAGAATGGAAAAAAACTATTTAACAATATACATCTGAGAGAAGGTTGCTATCTAGAATATACAAACAACTCAAAAAAATTAAACATCAAGAAAATGAGCAATTCAATTTAAAATGGGGCATGTTACATAAAGAAAGAGCTCTCAAAAGATGAATTGCAGATATCCGAGAAACATTTTTTTTCATTTTATATCCTTAGTTATCAAAAAATGCAAATTACAATTATCTGAAGATTTTATTAGATGTCTGGGATTAAAAAAATAACAATCCAAGCAAAACCAAATAAAACCCAATAAACAACGAGCCAGAGAGTTCCTAGCATGGGCGTGAGGAAAGGGAAATATTTATTTACTGCTAGTAGGAGTGAAAACCCATAGAACCACTATAGAAGCCAGTGAACGTTTCTCAGAAAGCTGACAGTCTACCACAGCATTGACTTCCACCATTCTTGAGCACATACTCAAAACACCCTATATTCTATCACAAAGACTGGTGCTACCATGTCAGCCCTACCCTGGAAAAATCCAGGAAATCATAACAGTCTAGACACCCCTGAACTGATGAGTGGATGTCGAATGCATGGCATCTTTTCACAATGGAATATTACACAACTAAAAATTGAAGTTAAGAGGCAAGTTGATGGAATTGGAAACCAGTATTCGTAGCATGGTAACCCAGGCAGGCAAAGGCAAAAGTCACATATTGTCACTTATTTTTGTATATTCGCTCTCAAGTTTCATCTTATGTTTAAAATATAGTATATTTTAAATTAAATATTTATCAGGATGTAAGTAACCAGGCATAAGAAGAACCTTATAAAAGGAGACCAGACAAAATGCACTAGTATAAATGATTAAACTGTATTATGTAACAAGAAGGGAAAATTGGGGTGCTCAGGGAAAGGAGGGTAGGAAACAAAAGCAGGAATATATAATTTTGAGGAAGTCATATATATATATATATACATATGTATATATACATATATATGTTAAAAGTTATATATATGATATATATGTTATATATAAGTTAAAAGGTGTGTGTGTGTGTGTGCGCGCCTGTGTTAAAAGTTAGAATTGAATTATACCACAGTGGGGCACCAATGCCCCCGCTAGGGACCAGAGACTATCAAATAAAATTGCTGGTCTTTGAAACAGCTTTCCTTTTTGGATTTTCTTGCCAGTAAGATCCCAAAGACCTTAAGAGGTTACACTATTTTTGACCACATTGTTGAAGATGCCATGTACTTCAGTCATTGAACATGAAGAAATCAACCTGGTGCTGATGTGGAAACCTCATCCTAAAGGTTAGCTTTTATTGGATGGACAGGGATACGCTACCAGGGGGGAAAGTGAACATCAATCTTTACCAGCTATGAACTCTGTGAGCTACAATTATAACTGGCTTGGTAATACAAACTCACCAGTACAATAGGAGCAGAAACATCTTGGAAGTAAAGAACCACTTTCTAATTAGACTTAAGGAGCACTCTACAAGATGAAACCATGCCTGGCACCATTATCAGATAAAGAATTTGGGATTAGACAAACTATATACCATAGGACAGCATCTACTTCTATTACTGTACTAAATGTCCATAGTGGTAAACTACTTCATAATAACTTATCATAATATTCATAGATGAAACCATCCCTCAGTTCTTATCAGATGAGCTTCTGTTTGTAGTCAATGTACAATTCACCAAGGTATAGAGAAAAAGAAAAGGCATAATGAGAGTTCTTTAAAAGAACATATACACCATACCACTGCCTACAAATGCTCAGAGATCAATGTGGAAGTATGTGAGTGTGTGTGTATGTGTGTGTGTGTGTGTGTGTGTGTGGAGAAAGAGAGAGAGAGAGAGAGAGAGAGAGAGAGAGAGAGAGAGAGAGAGAGAGAGAGAGAACTATAAGGAAAGAGTGGCTTATTAAAATGGCAGGGAAATTACACATATGATCTCAAAATAGTCGTGACTGCATGCACAGGCTCTACATTAGTTGAATCCATACAAAATCGCAGCATGGAAAGCAGAGTTGGGCAAAGGTACTATGCTCAGCCAAGGAACTGTTGGCAAGTGTTAGCTGCTGGTAGATGAAGGATCAATATTCTTCAAAAATTTAGCCCCTTATAAGACCAGGTACTAGGCCTTCCACAAATCAAAGACTATTTGAGTAGAAAAATATTGGCCTTGGTAGAGAAATAAAAGACACAAAGTTTGGTGGAAGAGTTGGGTGAACATAATCAAAATACACTGTTCAAAACTGTCAAACAAATAAGTTTGAGAATATGTTCAAAAAGAACTAAAAAACTATTACAATGAAGGAAATCAAAGCAGCAACCAGGAGCTCTGGTTTCTCCTCCTCATTGGCAATTGATCTCTACATTGTGTCAGTAGAAAACACTGTCACCTGGGTGGCATGAACTTTGGGGTTTGTCTCAAGTTTCTAGGAAATGCACAGGAAGCAAAAACGTGAACAGACAAGATGCACTTACTCTACTTCAAACATGAAAGGAAGAGAAGAAAAGGTCTACTCAACTAGCAATTTCAGAGTGCTAATTAACAGATCTTTTATCTATAAGTTTAGATAATAATGCATATGTGCATAGAATTTTTAATAAATTACATTGTTTGTACAAATATGTAAGAAAATATACACAGAGCAGTTGGTCAATGTGTGTAGAGGAACTGCCAGTAGTACGGGGAACTTAGGCACAATATAGCATTGTTTACATTAACTATTTCATGTTTTGTTTCAATAATATTTTTTTCAGAATTCGATTCATCCTTCTTTGAATATATGTTCAATATTGTATTATGTTCTAGATTACATGTCACCAACACATTACTTTGATAAATAAAGTAATTATAAGAGTTAATAACAAATAGCATTTATACTAACAAAACTTTATTAATATTATGATTATTATTATTTTGATTTTGATTTTTTGAGACAGGGTTTCTCTGTGTAGTCTTGGCTGTCCTGGAACTCACTCTGTAGACCAAGCTGGCCTCAAACTCAGAAATCTTCCTGTCTCTGTGTCACAGATGCTGGAATTAAAGGCATGTGCCTCCTTTGCCCAGCTAAAACCTTGTTTTTATCCAAAAGAAATTTTAGGGTTTTTCTTAATAATTGTTAAGTTGTAAACTATAGTTTGAAGTGTGTCTTACGAAGGAATAGTTTGGTTATGTAAATGATAGTCATTAAAAATTCTATAAAAATAAGAACACAAAATTAGTACATAGTGTGTTACTTAGAAATCAAAAACAAACACAATAATGTGATATTAAACTTAATAAAATGTAAAAGAAGGTGATACCTTCATCCTCATGAAACTGAAAAGCCTCTGCAAGGCAAAGGACACTGTCAATAAGACAAAATGACAATCGACAGTTTGGGAAAAGGTTTTCACTAACCCTACATATGATTGAAAACTAATATCCAAAATATCCAAAAACTCAAGAAGTTAGACTCCAAAAACCAAATAACCCAATTTAAAAATGGGGTACAGAAATAAACAGAGAATGCTCAACAGAGGGATCTATAATGGCCAAGAAATGCTCAACATCTTTAGTCATTAGGGAAATGCAAATCAAAAATGACCCTGAGATTCCATTTTACACTAATCAGAATGGCTAAGATCAAAAACTCAAGTGACAGCAGATGTGGAAGGGGCAGGAGAGGATGTGGAGAAAGAGGAACACAGGATGCAGAGGGAAGGAGGGAAATGAGGAGAAGAGGGAAACAAGAGGAGAAAGGGGGAAAGATCAGCTTTGGGGGGAGGGGAATTAGGGGAGAGGGGAATAGGTGGGGAAAGGGTGAAGAATCAGCTTTTGGAGGGGGGACAGGAGAGAAGCCCAGAGGGGTGTGTGTGTGTGGGGGGGGGGGGACCTTTTAGAAAGTTCCAGAGATCTGGGATGTGAGATATTCCTAGGACTTAATGTGGTGGAAGACCTTAGTTGAAATGACCAACAGTGGGAGGTAGAAACTGAAGAGACCACCTCCAGTAAATATATGGTCCCCAGTTGAGACATGGGGCCACCCACCCACCATCGAAATATTTGACCCAGAATTGTTCCTGTCTAAAAGGAAATCAGAGACAAAAATGGAGTAGCAATTGAAGATAAGGCTGACCCATGACCTTGGGACCGATCCCATGCTTAGGCACCAAGTCCTGACCCTATTACTGATGCTACATTTTGCTTGCAGACTGGAGCCTATCATGTTTATCCTCTGAGAGGCTCTACAGGTAGCTGATTGAGACATATGCAAATACACATGGCCTGATCTGTGGCCCCTGGTATGTATGTAGCAGAGGACTGCCTTGTCTGTCTCAGAGAGGAAGTGCCTAATCCTTTAGCAACTTGAGTCCCCAGGAAAAGGGGTAAAGTGGGAGTGGGAGGGTGGGGGAGTACTCTCAGAAGCAAAGGGGCAGGGGGTATGGGGCAAAGAACTCATGGAGACACCTGGGCCTGGAATTGGGGCAACATTTGGAATGTAAATAAATAAATTAAATTAATTTTTAAAAGGTGGTGCCTGTAAACTGAGGGATTAGAAGTATTTAAAATATTTGTTATTATTGCTACATTATCTTTCAAAAACATCATAGTCACTATTGATTAAAAAAAAGCAGAAACACAATGAATCCATAAAGTTGTAAAATACCCTGGTAAAATAAATAAATAAACCCTTGTATATTCTTTTATAGCTTTAAATTCTGTTTTTAGCCTTACCATACTCATTATATAACCCTTGTGAATATTTTTTAAATTAATGAATATATTTTGTTATCTATTTAAATTATGACTATCCAGCTAAATAAATAAATGTTCTGTCTTCTTCACTGTTTTAAAAGTAGCACCCCTTGGTCTTGCAAACTTTACATGCCTCAGTACAGGGGAACGCCAGGGTGAAGAAGTGGGAGTGGGTGGGTAGGGGGTTGGGGGAGAAGGGTATGGGGGACTTTTGGGATATCATTTGAAATGTAAATGAAGAAAATACCTAATTGAAAAAATTGGAACTTAAAGAAAAAGTAGCACATAAGTATTATTATTACTATTGAAAATAAAACATTACAAACACTTTTTATGGAAACAGATAACACTTTTGTGACCACAATGAAAGAATAAAAAAAAAAATTCCTGATTTGCTAGCTAATTGGCTCCCAGCCAGACTTATGTCAATCACCAAATGAATAATGCATTTCACCAAAGTTCACAGTAAGATAATACATGTGTATGTTGCTCTGTACAATAGATATTTTTCATCAAGTTTTGAAAGATATAATTGTTGTTTTTTGATATGTGATGAGGATGGCAGGTTAAATATTTAATGCAACTCACGGCTTTATTATTTTGTAACTAAAACCCATTTGTGCAATGAATAAATATGCATGGCATATCTATATAGTGGCCTTCATACTTGAGCTTTTCTTAAAGAAAGTTTATACCTACCCTTGCTAAGAAATGAGAAATGAATAAATGTTTGAAAGTGCTTATAACTAGATTGTCCCCCGAGAAGACAATATTAAACAAAACTAAGGATAAATTTGAAAGACAAAACCAGCCTTAACTCAAGCAAGACGTTCACTGGCCAATGAATGTCATTGCACAATGCAATATTAATAGTCACAGTTTAATAACAACAACAAAAGCACAAAACAAAACTGTTAAACCAGATATGGTTGCTGAAAAGAAATGGAATTCTGTATAATTTTGACCTTTTTTTGTCTAGGTCTTATCACAGACCATTACAGCCATTAGTAATGGAGTTGATACAGTCAAAACAATCAGGAATGGATATAATAGTCATGGCTATAATTCTGTTGCCTGATGTTATTATATGCAAATATTTGGGTCCTACATGAGCAATACAAAATTCCCTAGCTAAGCTGGAAAATTGCACACGAGATCCCTTGGCATTGGTATCTAGGAACTCTTCAGGTATCATACTTCTTTGAGTTTCATACATGTTTGCAAATTTCTTGGAAAACAGAGAAATTTGATTTAAAATCAATCAGGCCTTAACTAAAGGCACACACAGATATACATGTAAGGACTCTAATGAGCTATTGATATCATAGCATAGCAAATACTGACCTACCAAGCACAGAGGCTGTAGATTTTACAGTGACAGTGATACATGAAGAACTGGTGATGAATAATTATAACACATCAGTGTAAAGACAAGTAAATGACTTCTAAAGATATCATAAACAGCATAGTCAATCATATACTCGTGAAAGAACGACTTGCCTTTTCCATTGAAGTTAAACAAATCAAGCCACATGCTACCTACCATTCCCCTTGCTAGAATCAAATGAGAATAAATTTTCAAAAATCAAAATCTCCTGAGCTGAATTACCACGCCAATTTGTTTTTATTAAAAACAACCAACCACAACAAAATAATAATTTGAGTCCCCATTTCCTCTGTGCACCACTCATGGCCCGAGGCAGCTCTCCAGCCAGTTGTGTTTCTACCTAAAGACAAATGGTGCAGAGGAGAAGTAAGTCTATTGGTCATTTAGCCAATTCTCTTCTGGTATATACTGCTCTTCTGGCATCACAGAAGACAAAAAGTATTAATTGCTCTCTTCTCATATGTCGGCAGCCAGCGAATAGCAAAACATGCATTGACTCTCTAGTGTGCATTGGATTAACACTTCAATACTGTCATTAATAGCGAACTGTTAACACTCAGGACTTCTTTGTAAGTCACTGCAACAAAAGACTACAGGAAAGTTTAAGTGTGGACAATCACCTAGACACTGTTGATTCTCTTTCAGGTGTATATTTGTGCATATTTTCTTAAATAAGGCGACGGGTCACATCCAAAAGTATTCATTTTCTTTTCTGGTTTGCCATTTTTTCATTGTTGAAACAGTAATTATGAAGGTTTGAAAGATGTATTTATTACTCATCTTGGCATTGCAGTATCTGTGTAGATGCATGTGCATGCATGTGTGCAGGAATACATATCTGTACATAGTCTTAGTGGCTACAAGGTATTGATTACCCTACTCTAGTCTCCCTACCCCTTGAAGCAGGGTTTCTCCATTAACCTGAGCTAGGTAAGAAACCAGCAGGTTTCAGCAATCCTCTTGTCTGTGCCCACCACACATACCCTGGGAAATGGAATTGCAGGTGGGTGCTAGGTTCCCACTCTGTTCTTACTGATCATATAATAAGTTTTCAACTGCTTTGACCACCGCTCTAGTTCCTACACATTTCAAGATTTTTTTAGTTGTATTTTTATTTCTTTTGCTTTTCCTTTCTTGTGTTTGTTTCTAATCTCTGGATTATTTGCTTTATTTTGTTTTGTTTGTTTGTTTGTTTGTTTTTTGTTTTGTTTTGTTTTTGTCCATTTGTTTCCCAAAGAGAGAGAATGGGGCTGAAGTTGAGTAGATGCAGAGGTGGGAATGGCCTGTGAGGATCTAGAGGACAGAAAACCTAGATCAGAATAAATTGTATGAGAAAAAAATAAAGATACATAAAATAGATATTAAAAGCAAATGAGAAATAAAGACAGAAATGAAAAGAAAAGGTAAGGAAATGAAAGGAAAAAAAGAAAGGAAAAGAGAGAACAAGAAAAGAAAAGAAAAGAAAAGAAAGGAAAGGAAAGGAAAGGAAAGGAAAGGAAAGGAAAGGAAAGGAAAGGAAAGGAAAGGAAAGGAAAGGAAAGGAAAGGAAAGGAAAGGAAAGGAAAGGAAAGGAAAGGAAAAAAAAAAAGAGTTACAAAAAAAGTAACTCTAGTGAAGACCAGCTCATTCCCACAACTTCTTGTGTGATTTCTTCACCCAGCACAGCCCTGGATAACAACTGCAAAGCCTGAACCATTCATTCCCTCACCCAATGTCCTCTGACTTTGATTTTACTGAGAACAAATCTGAATTCACTTTTTGTCTTCCATTCATTCATTTGTCCTTAGCTTCAACTCAAACTTCTCTGATTCCTTTTTTTTTTAAATGCTTTCTAGTTCAGATATTTACACGTAAATCTACATAAAAGACTCTAGCTTCTTATATTTATTTGCTATCCATCGATTAAATAACAAGACTTTTTTTCTTGCCAAGCAGACCATCTTGCCTATGTATCGTATGAATGACTCATAGAGTTCTGGGAATTTGTAATGACTGAAGCAGGAAAACAAACAAACAAACAAACAAACAAACAAAACCTTTGCCTTATCAATGCCTGTGTGGTACACGTTTATTTCTTTTAAGTTTTATTATTTCCAACTTCCTGTTGAATACCAATGAAGGAAAAACGCCAACCAAAGAATTTGTTATTTATGTTTCATATATATTGTGCAAACACAAGATTTTTACTATTTTTTTTAACTGATTCAGGACTTTCTATTATTCATGTTCAGACTTGAACTTCACCTAATCACATTTGAACTATGGTTACAGATAGTCAATTAAAACAATGAAAAAACAAAACACAGCAAATTATTGCAGTCATGTTTACTTCATGTCACCCAGGGCTTTCTTGCCTGGTTAAAGATTTAATCAGAATAGGTAGAAAACCGATAGCATGTCACCAAAGACCGTCCTTTCAAACTGGGAGGTACCCAAACCTCAGGGCCTTTGTGCATTCCTTTGGAATCGAATACCCAAGCTATCTGTCTTTCTGGTTTGCCTCTTGCATAGTTCCTTTAACGTGAGTCTATTCTTATTTACTACAAATTCTCATAACACCTATTATTTATAAAGCACATGTATTCCATGAGAATCCTTTGAAATAGTCTTCATTATTAGCCTTATTCATAAGAAATAAGAAAAATTGCTATTAGCAAATTAAGTTCCTTAGATGACCAACCAGTGAGGTGTAAATCTGGAGATATTCCTCCAACTCTTGTCCTGTTATATATATGTACAATATCCTTCCCTCCAGTTTTTCTGCTTATACTAATCTAGAGCCTCCAGAATTATATAATTGCTTTCCTTATACAATCATTACTGGCTTCTTTTTTTAGATTCTTTTCTAGAGGGTTCACTGGCAGCATGAAAGTGGGGTTTCTTCAACACAAACCTCTGGGTTACATAATTAGCACATTATCAGCCTCTTTGAGAATAAAATGGTGAATTAGACTTCCTGTTGGATAGCAGGTCATTTATCTCATCCTGAATGCTCATTTTTATACCGTATTAAAATCATTCAAGGCATCTAAAATACATTAAAACACTTATACCTTATCCCTTGTTACCACTTCAGTCCCTGAAATACCTATGTTTTTGTTATGTTAATTCTAAGTTTTCAAGCTAAACTAGAACTGCTTTTTGTTGGTCTAGCCTGTTTCTTATTTACAGGTAGTCTCTCTCTATCAACATAGGTAAAGAATGCAGACTACAAGTCAAACCACTACCTTAATTACAGAGATAAATGATGGTGGTATTTTTACCTTGGTTCCTTATTGCACTCGCAGTATAGAAAACACCATAGGCTATGGAGTTACATGCATAGTATCACTGAACCCGCTAGATTCTCTTCTTGTTCTCTAAGTACTTTTATGAATGAACAATATTTTGTTTACATATTATGCCTGCAAATGAATTTTAATGGTTTTTCTGTGTGTTCACATGTGAGTGGCTCAGCATCTATATGTGTTTCTTATGACTTTTCTTGTTATTTTACTTGTTTTGTCCTACTCTTATTTGTTTGCTTTCATTTTATCTTCCTTTATCATTCTCATATGTTATTTTTAGCTGGGTATTTGTATTCAAATGAGAGAGAGAAAAGAAAGGCATGAATTTGGGTGGGTGGCCCTATACTAGTATCACCTCTACTGAGCCCCAAACTCTTCAAACTCCAAGATACACAATTTAATGACACAAGAGGAAAACATAAGCTTGATCAGTGCTTAAGCAATGGAAGGATAAATTCTGCTGAGCTGCAGACCAGACTCCTCCAGCAGATGCCCTTGCCTCCGTTGCCATCTCTTCAATTAGGAATATTAATTAACTAGGGCTATTAATTAGTATGGCAAAGGGTGGGGAGTGGAGGTCATAAACAGAATGGAGAACAAACAACCTTTCAAATTGTCCTCTCACTTGTCATTTTAGATCTCATCATCTTATCTATTATTCAAAGCTTGACTGCAAACTTTAAGTGTTACCACTAAAATTTTAGTTAAAACATCTTTCGCCCTTTGATGCTTCAGGATCATTGTCTAATCAGCAGAAGTGTTTATGGTCTTATTAATCCTTACGTTTTGGGAGCGTAATTTGTGATCCAGATGTTAAGTATCCCCCTCACAGGTAATCACATATCTATCCTTGTCTCTGGTAATGTTTCAGGAGTGTGATGCCACCTTGATTTGTTTCCCCCTGTCCTGAGCCTTGGCACATAGATCGTTTCCAGCAGAGCTGACATTTCAGTTAGGAGAACACTCCTGCCAAGTGTGCTCTGCCATGACCTCCATCCTTGGCCCATAGTCCTAGTATTCCTCTCACTTACCACGTTCTGTCCTTGCTGAGTAATTTCAGTACAACATTCTTTGGCTTTTTTTTCTACACATAGCAAAATTTCTTCTGAGGTTGAAAATCAGACAGATTTTATTAACAGAGATATGGATATATTTTGTTCTATCTGTACATCTCATAATCTAACATAATTCACTTATTTTTTTAAAAATGAAGATTTTAAAGAATAACTTCATGTCTTAAGTTAATGGAGAGTTAAGATCATGCAGAGTTACATACAATTCATAACATTTCAGTATATAAAGAAAGTTGTATATTCTCCTCAGTCAGTGATCCAATGTTGATATTTTACTATTGATTATACTCTATAATTATATTTCTTTATTTGCTATTCATTATCCCTTTCTTTGTGTCAAGACTACACAATCTATTTAAATCTCATCTCCTTAGGCCCCTATGTCTGTGGTAATTTCTCAGGCCTTTCTAGCTTAGGATGATCTGGGTAGTTTTAAATGTTCCTGAGTTGGAGTTTGACATTCTATAGCTTTTTGTTTGGGTAGGAAGATTTATAAGTATTATTTTAATAATAATATTGTGTGAAAGTTTCACCTTTTTAATATGAAAAAATGCAGCCTACATACAATTTGCACACTCAGGTGAGCTAGTGTGTGCCAGAGTTTTGTACTGTGAAGTTCCTCTTTTCTGCCTTTTAGAAATACTTGTCATTAAGAAAATAAGCCACACTGTGTATTTCATACTTTAGAAATGGAGTGTTATATTCTATCTCTTTGAGAAAGGTGAGTACTATATAAATGATTTAAAATTCCTCTTAAGAAAATTTTGTTTTTCTTCCTGCATTTATGTATGCAGTTAATGACTGGGATCAGAGTGTACTCATGGATCTTCATTGAATTTGTCAAACTCACCCTAAGACTGGGTAGGCAGCTGTTTCCTTTGGTGATTCTGTTCTAGAAGACATCGTTTCTTAGTGTTGGCAGTTGAGTCTCTATTGTCCACTACTCTGTACACCTGCATCCGGGCTGAATGACAAGTGATTCTGATAGCAATTACTCCAGAGCTCTATGTCCTTTGAATGCCTGAGCTCAAAGTAACTCCACTAAAAGTAGGACACGAGATAGTTTAAGAACCAGCCTGCTGGGTTTGGAGTCCAACTCTGGATTTGTGGAGTATAGGACTCTGGTGATGTAAGCTGCCTGTATCATAACATTCTCACTTTGGGGATGTGAAATATAATCACAGGTAACATACAGGGTTATGAAGATTATATGAGCTAAGCTCTGAGAAGGACAAGAGCCTTACCCAGTTGTATAAAATAAATGTCATTCACTGTATAGTAAATATCAGGTAACACCAGGCAGAGTAAAAGATACAAGTCCCTGCTAGCAAGAATGTTAAACAAAAGAAAAGATGTTATTAGTTAAAAGTGGCATTGGCCATTCCGATGATTCCCAGAGAGTGATTATGTCACTCCTCCAGTATACTCATTTTACTGAGTGTAGCAAGAAAAAGGCAACAGAGTCAAGAAAACACCTGATCCACCATAGGGAGAACAAACACTTGTGCTATTCTCAGGGAACAAAGGGAAGGTTGCAGGGATGGTAAACCTGTTTATGAACAAGAGGGTAGGCAGGGAAATGCATGAGAGTGAAAAGATATAAAACATGGATTTTCACAGAAACAACAGGATACAAGTGGGAGAAAACATTTACAAATGACAGACATCAATGCCCCCAGTTCCCTCCATCTCTGTTGTGTATAGTGTGACTCTAGCTGTCACATTAGGAATGGGATACCAAATGCCAATCTCACAGTGCAAGTTTATTTATATCCATGTGATGTCTTCCACAAGTAATCAGGGACAACATATACTAGGTCAGTTCTTCTCTTTGAAAATTCACTTTTGTAAGAACCATGAGAAGCCTTTAGAGCTCATTAAGAGAGACCCTATGCTTCATGCCCAGATGTCTTCACTTCCAATCCCATTTTCATACCCTGAAAGTGATTGCCTAAAAATGGATGAGACCATCTATACCTGGAAAAGAAGGAAGTATGTCAGCATCCATATCTGAATAAAGTTAAATTAGGGGGAGATGTATCCTAAAACTTCCAAGAAGCTCAATGTGTAAACATATTTTGTTTTTTATTCGTGGTAAGGATTTACCATACTTATAATAAAAGAAGTGATTATACAAAAACTGAGACATCACTGTAGGCATGTTATTAAAATTGTTCATATTAGTTTCAGATATGAAGTATCTGCAGAATTTATAGATACTCCCCTAATAGTATCTATAAATGTATACTTCTCTGGTATATGTCATGAGAGTAGCCTCCTGAGTTGTTGCCACCTGTGCAAGGCCAGACTGAGTATATTCCATTCAGATCCTACACCCCATTACTCTAATATTAGAGCTGAAAGAATACCATGGCCCATCTGTTCTTTCCAGTAGAAGTTGCTACAGAGAAAATAAGTGTATCTATGCTAGCTGAAAGTAATTTCCTTTATCCTTAACTTCAATTCTCCACCATCAGTGGACATATAAACCTGTCTTAAGGGCATCTGAGATGTGAATATTGATTAATTAGGATGAATATCCATCCATGATTTGTCTGATTGCTTCTTACAGTTAAGAATAAATGTTTTGTGGCTGAAGAAGTGGTTAAGAGCAATGGACACTCTTCCAGATGACCTTGTTCCCACTCCTAGCATTCCCTCTGCAGTGAGCAATCATCTGTAATTCAGGTTCCTGGGTATCTGATGCCATCTTCTTGCCTTTATGAATAGCAGACACATAAATGGTGCACAGGCACTCATGCGGATAAAACATTCACACACATAAAAACAAACTAAATTATAAAAACTCTTAAGTCTCAGAAGGATCCGTTTGAGGGAGACATGAAAGATTGGCCATACTGGCTAGAAGTCTAGTGGGTGAAGTGTAGTTTGAGGGAGTTGTTTTGGGTGTGGGTGTGGCT
This sequence comes from Mus caroli, assembly GCF_978045245.1. Taxonomy (NCBI): domain Eukaryota; kingdom Metazoa; phylum Chordata; class Mammalia; order Rodentia; family Muridae; genus Mus; species Mus caroli. Next base: position 70,424,439 of record NW_028227274.1, read on the forward strand.
TTGAACATTTTGCCTGGTTCTAGGCTATTCGATTTCACTCTGTTTCCTATGTACATAGAGGTAAAAGGAAAAGGATATCTGCTGCCTCCACCATGAAGTTTTGCTGTGTAATGGACCCAGAAAAATAAATTATCATCAACCATGAACTTACATAAATATTTTCTTCATAAGATGGCTGTTTATCTCCTTTGGTTCCAACTCCATTAAAGAATCATATTTCTTTTCAGCAATATGAGTTTTACCCCGTATATCTACACAATAGAAATCAGTACTCTGTCATTAAGATATATGGTAGAATTGCCTATTAATCATTTATACTTACTATGGGACAAATTAATTTTTAATATTTATAGAAAGTATTGACCTATACAAAGGCTTGGGGAAAGCATTGCGTGTATAACATTGAAATCCATAATCATTTTGTTTAAAAGGCAATATATTGGGAATTTGGATCAAGTAGTCTAAGAGAAAGTACTTTGCTAAGAAGCTATTAAAGTTAGAACAGCTAATAAAAGATTTTAGAGATTTGAATGTTTAAATATCCATTTATAGGGTTTTTTTTTTCCTGTTTGCTTTCTTCCTACTCAAGTCCAGAGACAGCAACTTACAGCCCACAGAACTAAGTTAGCCTATTGTCTGTTCCTGTCAATACGGTTTTATTGGAACAGAGCCATGAAGGTTCTTTTATAGACTCTCTGTGGCTGCTTTTACAATGTGTGGCAGAACTAGACGAGTTATGTCAGAGATGCTATAAGAAAAAGGTTCTATGTTATTTACTACCTGGATCTTTTCCAAAAAAGTTTTCAAAATGTTTTATAATAAAAGGAGATCAGTCTTCAAATCAATTTCCTGCACACACATGCGCACATGCACGTGTGAGCACACACACACACACACACACACACACACACACACACACATATATATATATATATATATATATATATATATATATATATATATATTAATGTTGTGTCTGTGTGTATAATATATTTGCATATGCTGTTCTTTCCCATGCCCCAATTTCTTTTTTTAATTCTAATACACCATAAACTGTTGGCAATACACTTTTGTATGTTCCCTATGATACCATACAAAGCTAGCAGATAGAAGTAAAAAATTCACCAAAGTTCCTCAAAAAGTCTAAAGTGCTTTAAACTCCTTATGATATGTCTAGTAATAATTTATCCTCACTCTGACAACATAGTGTTTTATAGGCACAATATATTCTTTATACTCTGAATATTGATAATAACTCTTTATGAGTAAGTGTTTCATACACAGTTGTTGAAAGCAGTCATTCATCCAAATTGAGGAGAAAGTAGTGTAATGTATTTAAAATTAAATGTGTGTTTACCAAGAATCTCTGAATATATTCTTTTCAATTCTCCCCACTTTTAATACCTCTATAAGTGAGGGAGAAGAGCAACATTTATGTTTCTGCCATTACAGATAATAAAAATTATTTCAATAAACACATAGAAGCACATGCTTGAGTGACGGCACCAGAGGCAATACTAATGTAGGTAGTTAATTTGACTAAGAGAACACAGAAAATCAGCATGTGCCAGAACTGGATGCGTTAATCAAGAGCTGAGATCACAGGCCACTTTACAGAAATGCAATCACAGGTATTATAGTCACATAGGAGTTCTACATGTATCTTTATTTTTTTCCTCATGAGAAACTTTTAGATTAACTAAATAATTGATATTGCTGTCACTGCACTGACCTAGATGGCTCAGACTGAATAGAACACATTTCTCCTGGCTGCCCACGATCTGACAGACTTCTGAGTTGGATCCACAGGGGACAATTTGGTAGAAAGAATTTTTCTCTGGCATTCTTTCCCCAAGTTACATGCAGTTCCCATCTGTTTTATAGGTTCAGAGAGCAAGAGAATTGGCAAAGCAACAGCTGTAGAGCCAATTGACAAGGAAAAAAGTCCAAAAATGTCATAGTAGAAAAAAGTTGTGACAACGTTTCAAGCTACTGAAGTGCTAAGCCTGGACTTACAATCTAATCTACCAAGTTTTATTGCATATTTTTGAAAATATGCACAGTCTATTTATGCATTGTGGAACATAATTTATTTTTATCCAAATGGAAGATTGGACCCAAATGTTGTGAACACTTGGGATACCACTGGCCCATCTTCATCCTGCCATTATGCTGCAGAGTTGTCATCATTCTGATAGATTCCTTACCAAGGACTGTCAGATAAAAGAACTAGTTGACTGAAAGGAAAAGTTTCTACTCCCTCTGCTCTGGACAGCCAAGGTTATGCCACTTCCAATAAACTATGATTGCTTCTGCTTCTGTCTTTTTCTGTGTTAGGGTTTGGATTGGTCCACTCCATCATTTCAAGATACTTTTCTACATGTTGTAGACATGCTAGGGATTCAGGAATACCAACCAAGGACATTACAATATTTTTGCTTTATTCTGACTGTAGACCTTCCAGATAATTTGTTGAAATGTCTTATTTTGCATTCACTTAATGTTCTCAGCTCTCTAGAGTAATATAATATGTGTATACTCTCTTGTGCTTATGTGTGGGTTTACAAATATTTCCTTAAAGTAACCATCATGAAGACAGACACACTGTATAGAATATAACATTGGGTTCTACATACTGGCATGCTTAAAAGGTACTGTATAACACATAGGGCCTCATAGTCATGAGAAGTGGCTGCAGGACTCCAGGATCCTGGCACATGGCTACCACATGTCTCTGACAACCCAGCACACACCTTTTCCATTGGGTCTCCTTCTCCATTCCCCAGATGGTTTCCTTTAGTCTCTGGTACAGAAAATACAAACACGGAGTAGAAAACAAGGAAAACCAAGGGGTCAAGAGTCCTGATGACCCATCAGCCATTGCCTTCACCCTCCTCTTAAGAGCCCTAACATATCTCCTGCCCCGCAAAAGACTCAAACAGCAAAATGGTTACCTGATTATTATTATTATTATTATTATTATTATTATTATTATTATAGAAACATCAACCAATGGAAAGAAGCTGCTGACCCCTGTGGTTATATTTGGGTAAAGCTGGGAGAAGCTGAGAAGGAGGAAGACCCTGTAGAAGGACCAGCAGTCTCAATTAACCTGGACCCCTGAGGTCTCTCAGACACTGGATCTCCATCCAGGTAACATACACCAGCTGACATGAGGCCCCCAACACATATAGAGCAGAGGACTGCTGGGTCTAGGTTCAATCAGAGAAGATGGACCTAACCCTCAAGAGACTGGAGGCCCCAGGGATTTTAGGGGTCTGGTGGGGTGGGGGGGTGGGAGGACATTCTCGTGGAAATAGGGGGCTGAGGAGGAGGTATGGGATGTGGAACAGTGGGAGGGTGGACCTGGAGGGGAATAAAATCTGGAGTGAAAAATAGAAAGGAAGAAAGAAAGAAAGAAAGAAAGAAAGAAAGGAATAAATGAAGAAAGAAAGGAAGAAAGGAAGGAAGAAAGGAAGAAAGGAAGAAAGAAAGGAAGAAAGAAAGGAAGAATGAAAATAAATAAAAAGAAACAAAAAGAAAAAGAAAAAGGGAAAAAAAAAGAAAATAGAAACATCATGAGAGACGTGGTCCTGAAGTGAATCAGCAGAGGGTATGGATGAAAGATGCCAGGGCAAGGCAGCTCATTTAGACTGCCCTAAAGCCAGCAGCAGGTGCATCTCTGAGATAAATCACTGTTTTTTACTTTAGGAGCCTAAGTAGGGTAGCCATTCTAGAGGAGTCCAATGATAAAGCACATCTAAAAGCACAGCTACTGTATTCCAGTCCTGATTTCTACATTCTACCCATTGCTTATGTGCACCAAAGTCTATCTCAGTATAGTAATGGTCTTCTCATAGATTTACACATAAAAAGACAACTCAAGAACAATTCGGAGATGTTCTTTATTCTCATATCTTTTGAGGATTTTTCTTAGATTCTACTCTCTTTATAACTTTATAAAATTATTCAAGTAAGAAGAATATTCTCACCAGTGTTTGTTAAGCATCATAGTAAAGAGTTATTTTCCCACTGGTGATGATCAGCATGTCATCTGTTTTTGTTTTGTTTTGTTTTTGTTTTTTGTTTTTTCCCCTCCACAGTCAAAAGTATTCACAGGCTAGTTGTGGTAGGAAGAGCTGATCTGAAACTGCTGGCATCCTCTCAGAATTTAGTATTATCATTCACAGAAGTGGACATCACCAAGAGATGTGGCCATTCACACTATAAAAAGGTACTAGCCCAGCAAAAGCATGGCCCATTCAGCAGTTCCTCATTACCCCATGACACAAGAAGGCATCCTGAGTCATTCAAAGAAAACTCAAGAATTTACCTTCAAGTCTTCTAACCCTGTCTTAGTCAGGGTTTCTATTTCTGCACAAACATTATGACCAAGAAGCAAGTTGGGGAGGAAAGGGTTTATTTGGCTTACACTTCCATACTGCTGTTCATCACCAAAGGAAGTCAGGACTGGAACTCAAGCAGGTCAGAAAGCAGGAGCTGATGCAGAGGCCATGGAGGAATGTTCTTTACTGGCTTGCCTCTCCTGGCTTGCTCAGCTTGCTCTCTTATCGAACCAAGACTACCAGCCCAGAGATGGTCCCACCCACAAGGTGGGACCCCTTGATCACTAATTGAGAAAATGCCTTACAGCTGGATCTCATGGAGGCATTTCCTCAACTGAAGCTCCTTTCTCTGTGGTAACTCCAGCTGTGTCAAGTTGACACAAAACTAGCCAGTACAAACCCTAACCTGAGTGTGTCTCCAACTCTGACACAACATCTTGTGGATACTGTTAAATCCTCAAAGCTATGCTTTGCTAAAGTAAAAAGAAAAAAATGCCACTTAATTAAACAGAATCTTCATCTTCGTTCTACCATCAAATTGAACATCTTTTTTTTTTTTTTTTTTTCTTTTTACTGGACAATGGATGTGCTAGGAATTCCTTAGCTTTATCATGCATCACCACACTGCTAAGCATTTTTTAAATAGTTCCTAATTGCCTGGCATGGTGGCACTGGCCTTCAATACCTGCACTCTGTAGGTAGTAGAGGTCACAGTTCACTCACGACCACCCAAGGCTATGTAGTAAGACTTGCTTTACAACAAAGAAATGTTTTTTAAAAGCCATATGGAAACTTACTCCTCTAGACATTTCTTAAAATTTTTCTTCTGCATATACATTCTTTTGATGTATATATTTTAACTCTTTTAGTTAAAATGGAGACAACAAGGCACCTACTATGCACCTACTAGAAACAAGAGACTATCAAACAAAACTTCTGGTCATAGGAATGGCTGATTTTTTTTTTTGAATTGTTAGCCAGTGAGTTTCCAAAGGCCTCAAGGGATTAAACTTTTGTCAATTCTTTTAGTTACCTTTCCAAAACTTGACAGTAAAACCTCACTGCTAAGAATAGAACAGACGTGTGTCCCAATGAAGGAGCTAGAGAATGTACCCAAGGAGCTGAAGGGGTCTGCAGCCCCATAGGAGGAATATCAATATGAACTAACCAGTAACCCCAGAGCTCCTTGGAACTAAACCACCAATCACAGAAAACACATACTGGGATTCATGGCTCTAGCAGCATATGGAGCAGTGGATGGCCTTGTCAGCCATCAATGGGAGGATAGGCCCTTGGTCTTATGAAGATTCTATGCCTCAGTATAGGGGAATGCCAGGGCCAAGAAGCAGGAGTAGGTGGGTTGGAGAACAGGGGGATGAGGGGAGGGGGGATTTTCAGAGAGGAAACTAGGAAAGGGGATAGCACCTGAAATGTAAATAAAGAAGATATCTAATAATAGAAAAAAGAACAGCCTAGGGTCATCAACAATGAAGAAATCAAACTGACCCTTACAGAGAAGCCTCAACTCTATTGGTTAGCTTTCATTGTGCTGGAAGATGCTATGTACTCTACCAGGGGACAAAAATAAACATCAATATTATCCAGCTATGAGCCCTGTGTACTACAGTCATAACAAGCCAGGCAAAGGGAGCTTACCAGTACAATAGTGTCAGAAACATCCTGGATGTAACCCATTATTTTCTAATTGGAACTAAGGAGAACACATGATTAAAACCACACCTGACATAATTATTACATTAAGAACCTGTGACTAGACAAAGTATATATCATAGGAGAAATCGTTACTAAAACCCACTAATATTATTCTGCTAAATGTACACAGTCCTAAAGAAACGGAGAAATTGTGTGTGTGTGTGTGTGTGTGTGTCTGTGTAATATGTATGGTGTGCATTTGTGTGTGTGTTGTGTGTGTATGCAAGGTATGTGTGAGGTATGTGTATATGGTGTGTGTGTGAGGAGTGTGTTGTGTGTGTGTGTGTGTGTGTGTTATTTCAGGTAATAGTGCAGAAAATTTACATGGGGCTGAAACCTCACAAGTTCCTTTCATTCTTCTCTCAAGTCTTGACAGCAAGAAGCCCAGAGGAGAGTCTGACCTGAGGGAACAAACTAACGTCCCAGCAGGCTGAGTCAATTGTTCTTGATACAAAATGTGACCTGTGTGATCATTGGCATTTAGCACCACAGGAAGCAGGCAGCAGGGGGAAGTGTGTCTGTGGTGTCACAAGAAAAAAAAAATTTAAAAGATGGAAATGCCAATGGGGATGACATTAAAAATAGACTAAAACGACACACTTCTTCCTTGGCTGGTGTCAAAACATACAGTGCTTCAATTTAGTTACCTCCAGGTGTTCTCTCCCCTGCATGACAATGTGTGGACTTCAGGGGACAGCCAGTGACAGCAGTGGAAAACCTTCCAATGCTTCAGAGTTGAAACAATGATATGCAAAATAAGCAAGCAAACAAGTAATGGCCACACACACATACTCCTCACACACACACCACATACACATACCTCACACATACCTTGCATATACACACAACACACACACAAATGCACACATGTGCACCCCTTCCCTGCCTGGACTATTTTAGGGAAATGCTTGCATCATTTTCTTTTCCATCTCTGTCCTGTGGCTCTCCACTCCTCCAACTCCCAAATAAGAGAACATGCTTATTGATCAAACGTTTGTGAATCCCAGAGTCTTCCTCTTTGACTGGTAATACAGATACTGCCAACCTCAAAGTTTGACAATTTTTATTTGGCAAGAGATTTCTGGAATACAGCACATTCTGCAACCTATAAACATCTACCAATCACCACTAAAGAAGGCAGTCTGCAGTCCTGACTTCCTCTGGCAAGCTAAAGGTACACTCCTGCCAGGAGTGTCTCAGGTTAATGGCAAGGCTTGAGAGCTTACAATCCTCTCTACTGAGGTTCCTGCCTTGGCTTGGAATAAAGGTCACAGGCATCTATGGCTATTATTTGTCCAGAGGAAGTTCTACTGCAGAATTCCTACTAGAGTACCATTTAGAGTAAAGGTGACCCTGGCTGTTCATCTCCCACTGCTCTCCACAGCCCCCATGGACTTAACAACTTGCTCATAAACCGAAATCTGTGATCTGACCCAAAAAGCATTTGCTTAGAAAATCCTATTTTGCCCCCAGTCAACCCAAGAGTACATGCTTGAGTTACATCAATTTGAATTCAGTTTTATGACTTTATAACCTGAATGTGTTTCTCTCTCTCTCTCCCTCTCCCTCTCCTCTCCCTCTCTCTCTCTCTCTCTCTCTCTCTCTCTCTCTCTCTCTCTCTCTCTCTCTCTCTCTCTCTCTGTGTGTGTGATATGCACATGTATAGGTTGAAGCAGAGGCGTATATCTTGTCTTCCTCTGCTGCTCTCCATGTTATCTTTTAAGACAAAGTATATCACTCAATCTGAAGGTCACAATTTTGTTAGGCAACTGAACAGACAGCTCCCAGTATTTGCCAGTCTCCAAATACCTGATGCTGTGGCTAACAGGCATGCAGAGCCATGCCCACCTTTCTTACCTGAGTGCTGGGAATTGAATTCATGTCTTCTTGCCTTCACAGCAAGCACTTCTTTTACCCACTGAGTCACGTTTTATGATTTCTTAGCTTAAAATTTCACCACCCAACACAGCGGAAATGAGCTCCAGGCAAATGCTGAGGACTTGAATTTTGCTACTCAAAGAACTGCATTGTATCTGTAAAATGTAACCCAGATACTGAAAGTCCAGAAGAAAAGAAAGTAACATCATATTTCCTGACTCTAGCTGCATATGTATCAAAAGATGGCCTAGTCGGCCATCACTGGAAAGAGAGGCCCATTGGACATGCAAACTTTATATGCCCCAGTACAGGGCAACGCCAGGGCCAAAAAAATGGGAATGGGTGGGTAGGGAAGTGGTGGGGGGGAGGGTATGGGGGGCTTTCGGGATAGTATTGGAAATGTAATTGAGGAAAATATGTAATAAAAAATATTAAAATTAAAAAAAAGTCATCTAATGATTTTCTGTTGAAGCAATGTTTAAAATATTTTGCGCTAAGTAGAGTTTTCTACAACACAATTAATATCCTGTTCCTTCTACTTTCTCTGATATGGCTACTAACAAGCTACACCGGCACACATTTCTCTGTCTATATTGTCTGTCTCGAGTAGTAATACTTCTTCAAACTTCCTCATGAAGACTTCACTTGCCAAAGAACTCAACCTCTGCAGGGAGCCATTTCCCTTCTTAAAGATCTAACCAAGGAACTAGTTGTTCTGAAGTGAAACCTGATTTCTTGGGTTTCTGAACTGAATGCTGAATGTATGGATCGATCAAATCCTTAAGCTAAGCGCTTTCTGGCAGATTTTCAACCCTTTGGTGGCACCAATTGCAGTTTCTTATTACTTCTCCAAGACAAACTCTAGCATCCTTTTCATGTCATCTTTCACAACAGATCTGAAGTTTACTTTATATTTGCTCTTAATTTTCTATGGTATGTTAAAGTGGGATCATAAAATACAACATTTTCTAGTTCACGGAACTCTTGATTTGTGTTCTTAGTGTTCATTCCGAAGTAGCCTAGGTTGACTTTAAATTCTCTATGGAGCTGAGGATCGTCTTGAGTTTCTGGTCCTACTGCCTGAAAGTACCACAGGCTAAGATTAAAGACAGTCACCAGTGTGACCAATCTAGGGCCTGCTGGTGATCAGATCCAGAGCTTCACATGTAGTATATACACAAACACTTTGCTAACCGAACTGCATTTCCACATCTTTTTACTGCTTTTAACAGTAAACCCTCTATACCTGTAATATTGCAATGCAATGTGCTTCTTTAAATTTAGAGTTACACATTTAGTTCTGTGAATAAGTCTAGGCTATTACTGTTGATTTTTATTATATTTTAAAAAACTTAAAAGCAGTTATGTATCATGCACCCTAAATATGTCCGTGTTCAAACTCACACCCATTGATTCCTTTCATACTTTTTAGTGAATGTTACTAAATATCTCCAAAAAAATCTTCAGTTTTAAAAATGAGATTTGCATTGCTCCATAGAAAAACGATATGTGTTGTTTTATCTTTACTCTGTTTTACTTGGACATAACAACATGCAACCCTGTGTATCCTGGTTGAGTACACAGATGTAACATGAAAATGTAAAGTTCTATAATAAAAATATGTGCGTTTAAAAGATTCATGTCTTCATTTTTCAACTCTATACCAAGAGCTAGGGAGATGGAACACCTGCATTCATGTTCAAAACCATAAGCTCACTTAGAGAATCAGAGAGTGTCAAGGTATTTTGTTCTGTTTTGTTTTCCATTTGAGAGCTGCTGACAGCATTTCCTGTGACCCTCAAGGATGCAAATCCAGGTCTCGGTTACTCGACATGAGTTAAGACCAAGGGATGTCATATATTCTGAACTACAGACAGGACAAAAGTCAAGCCAAAACCTCGTAAAAATATTGAGACTAGAAAGGATCTCACATCCATCTGGCACACCTTGCTTTTCCTGTTCTAAGTGGGGAGATTGTCTCTTTGAAAGTACTAGAGTTAGATATTGAGGGTCTTCAGAGCAAAGCTTACATTTTCCCTTCTCAGAACTATGAAACCTAGCTACATGCATTGTTAGAAAGGGGAGATTAAAAGCTTTAATAGGTTTAAGTTGATTATTGTTGTTAATTTAACACTAAAGAGATCACCAATAGTGATTTGACGACGTAATTAAAATCATCTGCCCAGTTCTGAGTGCTTTCTCTTGCTTAGCAGAGCAAAAGGAGAAGGCCACATGGTCCTTACACAGGAATGGGTTATGAGTGACATGGCAGAGAATGAAGGGGAAAGCCCTGTGTTAGAGATGCTAAGCTCTGCTCCACCCTTGACTTCTTTGCTTGTCTCAGGATGACACCAATTATATAATTGTCATTTGCAGACTACACAAGACTCTAGCTGCTCTACTTGGCAGTAGGGCGCAAGATGCCTATGGTCACCAAGTGATCTGATGCTCTTGGGCAGAATTGTGGGCAAGAAAACACTTCTCCAGAGATGGTTGATGCTTCCAACTATCTGACATCCAGTCATTTTCCAGGTGCAGATGACGTTAGCTCCAAGAACTCACTAAGACTCTCAGACCTCCGTGATCATTTCTAAAATAGACCTGAGGGAAAATGGGCCTGCCCCTTTATTTCAAGTCTCCATTATAAGCCTGGGTAGCCAGGAGCTAACTTTGAAGAACACTATGAAAATATATTTTTTTTAATTATAAGATAGCACTCTCATGACAGAAAAATAGCTCTGAAGCCATATGTAGAGAGAGACAACAAAAAGAAAATCAGCAGGCTTTGTATGCATATATGTATGTAACAGTAATAATCCATAAGTAATAATAAGGCTATTAGTGTGAGAGTAGGGGTGCATAGAAGAGACTGGAAGGAGGGGACTTCGGAAGGGCTGGAAGGAGGAAAGGGAAAAGGATAGTGATAGAATAATACTTTAAGAAAATATATACATGTGTGAATTAAAACATCAGCTTTCCCTTTGAATAGAAGAATCTGATAAAATGAATCCACAGAGACATTGTTGATATATAAATGCCAATAATATAGTTTTCATAAAATAAGTAATAGTGTAATTGTAATGAAAATCCAATTGAGTAGCAAGTAATAAGTTACATAGAACATTTTACATGTGCATAAATCATGGTGGCTGGAAGATGTCTTTGTATATAAACAATATTATATTTGATTTGCTTCTTGCTAGACTTCTATATTGACTTTTTATGTAATGCTCAAGACTACCATAGTCATAGAGACACACACGTTCATGTTCTGAAAAAGTTAAGAGGTGATAAGGTATAAATATAGTGAATTCAAGTATAATTTTTTAAAACTATGTGCACACCCACATACACACACACACACACAAACAAGTATGTGTGTGTGTGGGGGGGGAGGTTACATTGAGTGCAGGTGCCCACAGAAGACAAGGAACTCAAATCCTCTAGAGATAGATTCCAGGCATTTGTGAGCCACCTGATGTGAATACTGGGAATTGCTCTTCGGTAAGAAATGAGCACACTCTTACCCACTGAGGCATCTTTCTGGCCAATAGATTTCTTTTCTTTCTTTGTTTCTTTTTTTTTATATATATATTTTTATGAGATGGCAGATGCCATCCAACAATAACCAAAGACATGCTCCATGAAAAAAAATTTATTGAGGTCACATGGATTCAAAAGTCAACAGCCTGAAGGCCTATGAACAAACCAATTTTTGATTAATATTCCCTGAGTTCTAATCCTGAAGACAATCAGGGCTTCTAGAATTTGGTAGCTCTGGAAATCAGTTTTGAGCAGGCCTCTTTTTCTCTGTTTGCCTGCTACTTTGACAAGGCAATGGTGGTGCCTCTTGCTCATTCACCATAAATCTAGTATGCAATAATTACTTTCTTACTAAGGCTGTGGGAGAAATTACCATAGGAACAATTCAGTCCAATCAGTGTTTCTGCATTTAAGAAAATTTCTTTGTAAACATGAGGTTGGCAAATAGAAAATAATAAAGGGTGGTACCAGAATGATATTTTAATCTATTAAACCAATCTAATTTAGCAGTCAGGGAATTGGGAGGATCCTAAGAGAACGCTGAACAGCTCAAATTTATGTTTAAGGAAACACAGTTAGAGAATTTATGCTATTGGCTGACCCCAAGGAAAAGAAGTAGTATTGGTTTGTTTTATAGTCCAGCTTTCTGCTGCCACAGCCCACAACTTTCAGGATCTGTGCTTAATGCAGAGACCAATTTTGTTCCAAATGAGAAGTCATCTGTATAACCATTCACTGACTTAAGAGTTCTTAGCTGGGCAGTGGTGGCGAACGCCTTTAATCCCAGCACTTGGAAGGCAGAGGCAGGTGGACTTCTAAGTTCAAGGACAGCCTGGTCTACAGAGTGAGTTCCAGGACAGCCAGGGCTACACAGGGAAACTCTGTCTGGAAAAACAAAAAATAAACAAACAAACAAATAAAACAAACAAACAAAAAACAAACAAAACAAAAACAAAAAAAAAATCACATTTGTTTCTGAAGAAATCAGCCATCAATGGAAGGAGAGGCCCTTGGTCCTGTGAAGGTCATATGCCCCAGTACAGGGGAATGCCAGGGCCAGGAATCGGGAGTGGGTGGGTTGGAGAGCATGGCAGGGAATGGATATAGGGGGCATTAGGGATAACATTTGAAATGTAAATGAAGAAAATATCTAATAAAAAAAGAAAGAAAAAAAGATACTTTAAATTTTTTCACTGTATGTTTGTCAGCTTAATTGATGGATGATACTAACTATGCATCATTCATTAATGCATTCATTCATTCATTCACTCACTAATGTGCTTATTTATAGTCAGCTATGTCCTATACTTTCAGTAATATGCAAAGGGAAAAGAGAAAACCAATGCTATGAAAGAATTTACAAGCAAGGTTAAAAGGAAAAGCATGTTTATAAGAAGTTACTAGGCTTTTTTTTTTTTTTTTGGAAGAGAAAGGAAAAAACAAGAAGAGGAAGAAGTTACTAGAGAGGACATATGCCAAGACAAGTAGGTCACTGCATCAGGAACAGCTGCTCTCTAGAGAGGCATTACATAAAAAAATCTTGCCCTCTCAACAAGGATCAAAGATGGGGCCACTGAAGATATAAAGGTGAGGATAATTCACTTGGTATACTGAATTCCTTCAGAGGAAAGAGGAATGCAAGGGGGTCATAAACCAACAAAAAATACAAGGCAGGATTTTTTTTTTAAACATAGTGACTAATAAAGAAAATAAAGGACCAACTTGAGAAGAGATGGGTAAAGTTGAATAGGTTGTATGAGAAAAGTGCTCACAGACTGAGGTGAAAGTATACAAAACTGTATATGTAGCATTTTATTGTAAGACCATATATGTGGAGAGAGAGATATATAACAACATGAAAAGGGAGCTATGAATTTAGAAGAGCAAGGAGGGCATATGGAAGAGATTGGAGGGAGGAAATAGAACAACACAATGATGGAACAGGTGGGTCTCTGAGTTCAAGACCAGCCTGGTTTACAGAGCATATTCCAGGACAGTCAGGACTACACAGAGAAATCCTGTCTCAAAAGTCCAAATAAATAAGTAAGTAAATAAATAAGCAATTAAGTAAATAAATGATTTCACTAAATGACTGTAAAGTATTACATGATAAGGTCCAAAAATTAAGAAAGCACTCAAGAAATATGTCTAGAGAGAAAAGAAGAACATGTCATAGGATTTTAAAAGCCTAACATATGATAAAGATCATTAGTACTAAAGTGGCAGGAGACAGGCAGACAGAAGGAGTTGCCCTAAATCTTGTGTTGTAAGCTAAGAGGAGACAGGGTGATGAGAGAATAATGGTGCAGAGAGCCTAACAGCACTTAGAAATTGCTTTTCCTAAAAAGTGTTGACTTCCCAATATGCTCCACAATAACTAAACAGTGGATTAAAACTTAGCATGACTGTCCTTGTTTTGTGTTTTCTTCCTTAGTTGTTCCCCTTGAGTCATCTTATATTACAAGGTAGCAGGACAGACCCTCTCCAAATAGAACAGTGACTCAAAAAGACAAGATTGCATGTTGCCCCCTCAATAAATGAGGACTGATTTATTTGAACCATCTTGCAAGACCAGAGCAACATTGAGCAGGACCGCTTCCTAACTATCCATACCTCTTGTTCCTTGCATCAAGTTAGTCTCTCATTAAACCTAGCACTCGGGGCAGTACTTAGAAGATGAATTTCTGATTGTTGAGCCTCTTTGTTGATTCTTATTACATACGGAGTTAATCTCCTCTTTTCACCATTACTCATATCCTTAACTAGCATATTGATGGGTAGCTAGGAAGAGATTTGCCTGATGGGTTTGCTGAATCTATCAATTTTCCCTAAGAAATTCTTTTTCAAGTTTTGGGGTACACATGTAGAAGCTACCTGCCATGCTGAAGATGGAAGAAATAATTCCAGTTCAAATAGTCCAAATTCCTGAGTGAATTATTCAGTTCTGTTTTAGGAAGAACAAGTTTAATTATTCACAGGTAGCATCCAGGGTACAAGGTTCTGTGAGTGCAACAACTAGAGTCTAAAGAAAGTGAGGCTCTGCCAGTGCCTGCAAATACAGAAGGGGATGCTCATAGCCATCCATTGGAAGGAGTACAGGGTCCCCAATGAAGGAGCTAGAGAAAGTACCCAAGGAGCTGAAGGGGTTTTCAGCCCGATAGGAGGAACAACAATATGAACTAACCAATACCCCCAATAGCTAACCAAGAGCTCACCAATCATAGAAAACACATGGTGGGACCCATGGCTCTAGCTGCATAGGTAGAAGAGGATGGTCTAGTCAGTCATCAATGGGAGGAAAGGCCCTTGGTCCTGTGAAGGTTCTATGCTCCAGTATAGGGGAATGCCAGGGCCAAGAAGCAGGAGTGGGTGGGTTGGGGAGCAGAAGGAGGGGAGAGGGGATAGGGGATTTTCGGAGGGGAAACTAGGAAAGGGGATAACATTTGAAATGTAAATAAAGAAAATATCTAATAAAAAAGAAAGTGTAGAATATATATTGTTAGCTAATAGGACAAATCAGAAAGGAAAGACAATGGATAAATAATAATTGTATTTGTGTATAAAGTGTGTACGTGATCAGAGAAACAAATAGGACTTTGTAGTATGTGGTAAGGGTGTGTGTGTGCATCCTTTTTTGTCCATGTGTACACAGGTAAGTTTTCTGGTTCATAAGTCCTGTGGCAGCCATTGGTTGTTTTGAATGAGTAACATGATGAATAATCGCAGTGTCTGGACATGAGAACTATGGGCTATTGTCCCTAGGAATCTGCATCTTTGTATTCCCTTTTTCCTTTGTTTTTCTTTTCTCCAAGGCCTATCATATTTAATGAGAGGGGATGGTTATAGAAGATCCAAAAATGTATCCATGCTGTGGACTATAACTGTCCCCTCTAAACTGTAATTTGCAGTCCTTAAGTTACAAATTCTGGGAGATATTTATATCCCAAAGGACAATGTCAGCCGACTTCATGTTTGCCTACAGGCTGCAGCCTCAACAGGCACTGTGTTTCCTTTCCCACATTGAATGGAAAACATAATTTTTAAAAAGCTCATTTCCAAATCCTACCCACAAAACAGCCTAATTTTAGAACGTATGAAAGCTAATAATTTTAAAATTCTAACCCACAGCCTCTTGTTTATGTTTTGTAATCCAACTCTAAATATATCTTAGCGGAGATTTGAAATATTGCTACATCTGTTTATTTACTTATTATTGCATTTATTTATTTATCCATTCCCTGAAGCAACAGTATAGCAACATTGTTTGAAGTTTGTGTTTGTTCTGTAGATAGGAGAGGTTTTTCTCATGATAAGATTAGGACTTGAGGAGAAGCTCAAAGAAAATAAGAGTTCATGATTAAACTCCCCAATATAAAAGAATCTAATCTCTTGGCCCTGTACATTATCCAAAAGGGCTCATGTGCCCTCTTATTGGTACTGCCTATCTCCTGGAGAGAAGGTAAAATTAAAGTGGTGCCATGCCCACTGTATGCTTCAAAAGAAGAAAATAATAATCAAATCTAGCTCTTTATATTTTTTGAAAGAAGATAACACTTATCAATACAGAAATGAAAAGGGAGAATATTTTTGAGACTGCAAAATCTCTGCAAAAAATGTTTGGGAGTCTTCTTTGGCAATTAAATTTCTTTCATAAAACATTTAAATGATTATTCAAATATAGACCAAATCTTGACAAAATATATTTATATCTATCACCATCTATATCTAATATATATCTATATCTATCATCTCTATCTATTATCTATATTAAAGAATGAAAGTCCTACAGAGTTGTGCTTTGTGTAATGGAGGTCAACTTTCCCCCAAATATTCAGATTCTAGATTAATTGATATCTTGAAATTTACCAAAGATTCTTTATATATAAAAAAAATGTGACCTTGCTCCCTATCAATCTATTTCCCTTCATATTTTTTAGGAGAGATATCAAAGATATCTGAATCTCTAAAAAGTAGTTTTACTGCAAGAAATTATGAGGTTGCACTTAGCATATAACCATAATGTGGGAGCTCTAGTTTCACTCTCTGGTCTGTGTACCTCCCAGCCTGACACTGGGGGCAGTCTAGCTACCACCCAGCTACATGGAGCCACATGCTCCTTTTGCCACTGTTTGTCAGCAATGCCACTCTGTGTTCTCCTGCAGCATGTCACTCTATGTCAGAACTGGTGCTTAGGAATAAGCTGCCCATATCTTCCCATTCTAAAATTAAGATCAGCCTATTATGGGAGGGCTCAGAATCCTTCAGCCCTTTCTTTTTAGTGCTCTCAATTCCTGAGCACTGTGAACAAAATACCTAACAACATCAAACAGTTTGTATTATATAACTAGACATCTGCTTTTTTTTTTACACCATATATTTTATTCTTTAAGGGCAAGAGTAAATGTTTTCCCAGCCTATAATAGATTCTAAGAATTTGTTGGAAAATAGCTGAGTTTAGAAAACCCCATGCACCAATTTTCTAAGAATATATCACCTTTGCGTCAGGTAGATTGTTTTTATTTCTATATGATTTCCTTCTGAAAATTAATTCAATCCTTTTCTGAAAGTATTTACTTTCAAATAAAACTCAAAGAAAAATTCTAAGTTAAGTCTGATTGTACAAGCCCCATGTAACTTTCTGGACAGCTTATCTTGTTGGATATTATTTCCACACCCAGTTATAAAGTTTTGGACAAGTTTCAGAAACTCATCCACTTCACTAGCAGGACAGACTCTGCCTGAATACACCCAGTACAACTTTAAATTTACACAACAAAATGATGATGTGCTGTCTTGAAACGTCCATTACTACCTTAGCATCAGTAAGAAACAGGGATACAGGCAAAGACTTGAACCTTATCATACATTATGTAGTGTTGGTAATATTTCCAAGTAGGATGCTTTCTATTCCATATTCATTCTACACCAAGGGCAGATGCTACACAGTGGAATGAGTACCAGGATAACTAGAAACAGGGTTCAAATATTATTCTTTGGGAAAAGACTCTACAGTGAAATGTGATGTATGATTACTGTCACGGGTTCTTTGATTGATTATTGATTGTAATCATCTGTTCTCTTCCATGATGGAGTTGGCTGTAACTCCTCCATGCAGTGACTGATAATGCCATGTCCCCTCCTTTCAAAGACGACTTATGCATATTGCTGCTGAAGATAAATTACTCATTGACGGTGGGGGATGGGTCAACCTGGAGAAGGAGAGACTCAAGTTTATTAGTGACTTAATGATATATTGCATTCAATATCCAGACTCAAGCTATGTATAATGATGTTGGACCAAATTTACAATAAGGAGACAGTGTGTCAGGTGGTTTAGCTCTTATTCTTTGCCTGTAAGGGTAAGTAATAAGATGAATTGACGAGCTAAACAGAATCTGTGTTTGTGCTTTCAAAATAATAATTAATAATTCACATATTTGTGAATATTAACTATCACTAATGAGCTAACTTAAGCTTAAACCGTTTTCTTAGATTGCTTTAATTATGGTCTTGTAAAAACAAGTATTAGAGTTATATTTTCTTTTTTTTTACTTTCAGTCTGCAATGTCGTGTTTAATCATTCTTTTGGTAAATTTGTGACCTGAGCTAAGTTAATTAGCCTTTCCTGAATATAGATATGCTTTCCACAAGTCCAGTGACCATTAGACTCTCAAGAAATATTTGTTCAGTAAATGAATGAGTCTTAATTTCTTTATCTTTGAGAGCACATTGAATGTAGTGCAAATCTGGCAATGTGGATTCCTTATTTGGACAGTTAGCCATTGTTGGAAATAAAGGAAAGCTTACAGCAAGTCTGATGTGGTCATATTGAAAGTTTTGTTTTCAAGCTGACCTTATCCAGACTTTAAAAATAATCTTCATGATATGTTTCCTAGTGTTTTTCCTCACTTTTTTTAATGCATGTTTTGTTGGTAATTCATGCCACATTGGTGATAAGATCCTTTATATTCTAAATTGCGTAGTTGCTTTTATTAAAACTCACATAGGTGATGGTACAGAGACAAAGATATCAAGAGCTAGGTGCAGAGGACCAGGGATACGAGCTGCATAACTGTCCACAATAGCTTCAAGATTGAAGCATGCACAAAGAAAAGGGGGGAATGAAAGAGTCAGCTTAGAAACTTCGGGAAGGTCATGAAACTCGCTGCTCTGGAAGGGAGATGCTAATTAACATTTCTCAAACCACAGAGCAGGAACTGACCTGCAGGTGGGGATACATTCTGCAGGACACACTGTTGCCCACCTTCAGAAAAGGGAAGGCCTTGTCCCCTCATTCCCTAAAGACCAATCAGTTTAAAAGGTGCACTCTTCCACCAATCATATTGTGCCTGGTTGCCGATGCTCTGTCCCTGGAAACCATACAAAAACTCGCTGCTTGAGTGCCACGGGTTGCCGCCTCTCTTTCGGTCTGGGATGACCCCAGTGCACTGGAACAATCATTTGTTCTTGCTTTTTGCATGAAAAAAAAAGATACACATCACACACCCATTATAATTCTTGGTGTTTTAAAAAGAGAGGCTTGTAAATAATTTAATGAAAACAGATTCAGAATGACCTCCCCCCCCCCAGTAATCATGTTATTCCATTAATTGTTAAAGGCATAAACAAAATGCATTCCATTCACACAATAGAATATCACTTCCTGTGTTAAAACAGACAGACACATTAGCGTTTCACGTTGTAGCGTAACTAAACCTTTGAGATGTTGTATCAGGTGAAACAGGCCAGATTCCCAAGGTAGAGGCACTAAATCACTAACATAGAAACAGTACAGAGAATGGAAGCTTCTGGCAAGGACATGGAAAAACTGGATCGCCCACTTTTTTTGGATAACTGGTATAAATACAAAATGATATACCACACTGGAAACAGTTTAGTCATTTTTATGAGCTTAGCATAAAGATAACATATGGAAATACATTCACATTTTTAGGCACCGATTTAAGAAAAAAATGCTAGCTTATTTGGCACACCAAATATCTAAATATGGCAGTTCTTAGAAGCTTTATTTAAAATGTCCCTACATTTGAAGTACTCTACATGTGTTTCATTAGGCCAATGGCTGAAGGAATGTTTGTGCTTACATGAAATACTACTCAACAATAAAAAATAATGAATGACTGAATTATGCAGCAACCTGTGATCTGCAAAAATTTATAATAACCAAAATAAATTAAAACATAAAAGGGTAAACACCATGTTTATTCTGTATTATAAGGTTAAGTTTTAGGAATGGATGGGAAATTATTAGCCAGAATAATAATGTGTATGTTGGGAATGGGAGGCTATCAAAGAGCGTCATAAGAGTCTAAGAGCCTAAGCATGGTTATGATATTGTTATCTTTTGTACATTCAATAAGCATGCATATGTATGTATGTATGTATGTATGTAAGTATGTATGTGTGTATATGTGTGTATTATACACAGAAACATATGTATGACTATATGATATACATGTGCTATAAATGAGTGCAAGAAATCTTGAACAATAGATTGAATTAGTTGTATTCATGTCCTATGAATATGGACATATCCTGTTTATCATATAGATTAAGATATTAGTTAGCATTGACATAAATCAGAAGAAGGGTTAAGAACTTTTCAGTAACATTTCTACAATAACATTTGAATTGAATCAGGAACAAGTTCTACTAAATATTTTCAAAAATTACACATTTTTTGATCCTATTTACTTGTCCAAAATTGGCAAAACCTTAGCGACAGAAGGTGATTTAATAGATCCAGGACTGGGCCAATGGCTGTGAGTGGGTGTGATAGATAATGGGCATTATGTTTCTCTTTAAAATAGAGAAAATGTCCTACATTCACATAGCAAATTATTCAATGTGATATATATATATATATATATATATATATATATATATATATATAGAGAGAGAGAGAGAGAGAGAGAGAGAGAGAGAGAGAGAGAGAGAGAGAGAGAGAGACAGAGTTTCTCTGTATAGCCCTGGCTGTCCTGGAAATCACTTTGTAGACCAGGCTGGTCTAGAACTCAGAAATCTGCCTGCCTCTGCCTCCTGAGTGCTGGGATTAAAGGTGTGTGCCACCATGCCTGGCAAAGGTGTGTATTTTAGGTTAGTTTATGTTTCAGCTGTCTATGACTTTTGGACTCTAGGCTATAGAAGGTAACCAAAAAGACAGCAGAAAAATAAAACACAGTAAAGCACTTGCCTCTCTCTCACCATCCTGTGGGTGAGAAACTCATCTATTTATTTTCTCAATGAATTTGTCTCATACATATATATATATGAAACTACTACCCAAGCACAGTACAATCAATGGTGACTCAGTTTCAGTCATTGTCTTCCCACTGAAAATAAATCATGGGAACACAAAAATGAAACTCAGAATGTCTTAAAAATATGACTTGTCTTATATAGAAAGATCCCTTGAAACTAAACTAGCATCTATTATATTCTGTATTTTGAAGCATTTAATATGCAGATCAATTTGTAATAATGGGCCAACTTATCAAAATTACTACAATGAAGGTGACTTACAATGAAATGTAATCTGCCCAGTTTCTACAATTATAACTAACACAAAGTATCAAGAGAATGGATGCATACCATTATAGTATAATATGAACAAATTATGATGGTGTAATCATGAACACAGAGTCAATGTTTGTGCTTTGTTTTAATTTCCTTTAAATCCTACGTTAAACATTTTTTATTGTTTTATAGAAGAAAGTAAGATAACCCTTGGATTTAGATTACTGTCTATACACAACCCGCAGTTGAAAGCATGGCCCCTTCTCTCACAACAATCCAGATATGTTGGAAGTTTGGTCGTGGCATTGAGGTTACATATGTCACTATGAAGACTTCAGTGATTGCTCTCCTGTTTTTATTCTGCAGTGTGAAAGAGCAGAGGTAACTGGGAGACAACAGTGGTGGTAATAGTTGTGTAAGATAGTGTGTTAGGTTAAGAAATTTACTTCTTTCTCCATTTTTTTTTTGTATTTTTGTTTGCTAATATTGATTGCATATGAGAGCTGCATTGAGCTTGGGGACCCCAGAGGACCTTTCCCGGATTGAGTGCATGTTCTTCGCCCTGGAGAAACTGAACACAGAAAGGAACAGCACAAGCTCCATGAAAAAAGAAGAAGGCTGGGTATCAATGGAGGTGAGCGGAATACTCTCAGGTAGCACTGAGATGAGCAGAGTTCAGGAGCCAAGGACATAAAGATAGAAGACATCGTGCAAAATTTAAAAGAAAGCTCATTAAGTCAGGAAAGCTAGACAGGCTGTTGATTGGGGGAGGGGGGATATAGATTTCAACTGTCTCCTTTAGGAAGCAGAGTCTTGTGATATATTAAGAACCAAGAAAATATGTTTGATACTTTTAATGTTTTAAATGCCAAATCCCAACCGTCATTTAATGAATATATTACCCTACTTTTAAACATGTTTAAAACAGTTTATCATCTGACTACCATATTTCTTTATTTAAAGTAAGTGTTCAATGATTTACTCTGGCAAATGCGGAGCAGAACCTTAGTCATTTCCAGCCTGCTCTTGGGGTCAGGATTTATAGTGGCTGCTTGCTCTCAAGTGGAGGAGAGTCTTAGGTTTCCATGGTTTATATGAACCACACATCTCACACGAAGTTTGCAGAGCCTGATAATACACATCTTAAAGGCATAGCTCAACTGATCAAAATTTTAAAGGCATAACTCAACTGATCAAAAGCAGACCTGATATTGTCAAGAAGAGAGGAGATAGCTTGGAGGAATCAGCTGCTTCCTCAGTGAAGTACACGCACCTAGAAGTCCACCCTGGTGGTTCTGAAGTTAATGGAAACTGAGAAATACACTGGTGTCAGAGAACATCAAACCCTTTTGTCACCAATATCTTTCTTATTGAAAAATCTGTTTGTTTGTTTGTTTGCTTGCTTGCTTGCTTGCTTGCTTGCTTGTTTTTAATGTCCAGGATCATCTATCTAGAGATTTTATACAGATCATTTTCCCATCTGTCTTGAAGTAAACAAACATATGAGAAAAATTGAGAATAATGTTATGGGAAGCTAACATGCTGCCTGTGGTCTCCTTCTGGTACATTCTATCCCAGGATTTGGAACAGGTAAGGAAGATCAGAAGATTAGCCTGTTTGGGGGGAACTGTGCCCTAATTATGCCTTTGCATACCAGATAATGTTTTTCATGATAAAATATAGTTAATGTACCTCCCTCTACATTTTTGAAGCTTAATTATTATCCTATGAGAAATGGTATTTTTAATCCTAAGTGTATGGTAGAGTAGAAAATCACTGCACTTAAGAACCTAAATTTTATTTCTCTGTGTTAAACATTTCCCAAGTGCAATTTCTCATGTTTGCTTATATGTAATACCTCTTCTTTTTTCAGTAGAAGCCAATGTGCACTAAATTATTTTTTTAAAAAGCCAAACTATATTTAATATTCTACAAGCTCTGATTATGGAGAAATGAAATATTATAGATTCAGCATCTACATTGCCTTGGCCATTATTTTTGTTCCCTTAGCATCCATGCATTTCCCCTATCTCATATATGATGTTGTATCTAACATTCTTTTGATTACCAGGTAAAAAAAATCTATGGAGTGTCTTTCCCTAGCCACTAACTCCCACCATTCCAGAAGCCAAGAGTCATCATGTCCCAACTAGAAGCTTAGCAGAGATTTTCCTGCTTTTCTGTAACTGTGACCCGAAAGCCTCACCAGTCGTTTGGTAAATGCTGTGATTTGTAACTTTCATTAAGTGACTATAAAAAGTTCATAAGTGTATACTGTGGTGAAACATGTCAATCAATGGTCATTCCTATTTGGCTCAGGATAAATGATCTCTTATTCCCTTTGGGATGAGAACTATTTCTGCACTCACACCTACAAGAATCCTATTTTCTATACTACAAGTTTGAGAGTTTCTTATATAGAGAAATAACACTGCCTACAAAGCCCTGTAATGAAAAGGTAGTGGAAGGAGTATCCAAAGCCAGACCTTGACAACAGCTCATAGGACTCCATTCCAACTCATTGCATGACTTGCTAAAGGATTCAGTAAATCATCTGGCTACTAAAAGCTTCATGTTCTACATGCCAAAGCACCCCTGTCTCATAGGTTTGTCTGTGTATTTACATATGTATGTATGGATCCTTGCATATTTATGTGCATTTACATGAAGTGAGTATATTTTTATGTGTAGGTATGTTCCGTGTGTGTGTGTGTGTGTGTGTGTGTGTGTGTGTGTGTGTGCATAAGTGTATATAAAACATCTGGCATATTTTACATGATGATTCTTATGTGATAAACATCTTATAAAAATAAATATCAATACATAAATGAAACTTTCCGTAAATTATGAACAATCTAAAGTATAGTATGTTCTTTTTTCTGTGTTTAATTTGAAATATGCTATAATATAACGAGTATATTTTTTATTTACTAAAATATTCTTATAGCCCATAAGACAAATGACTATTTTATATGGCTGTTAGAGTAGGAATTTTACCTAGAGAAAAATAGCCGCATTCCAGGTTAGTAATTAATTGTTATAGACATTCATGTTTGCTTTTGAAAACCAATAAAATTGTTGTTCCACCTATAGGGTTGCAGACTCCTTCAGGTCCTTGGGTACTTTCTCTAGCTCCTCCATTGGGAGCCCTGTGTTCCATCTTATAGATGACTGTGAGCATTCACTTCTGTATTTGCCAGGCACTGGCATAGCCTCATATGAGACAGCTATACCACAGTCCCTTCATCAAAATCTTGCTGGCAGATGGAATAGTGTCTGGGTTTGGTGGCTGATTATGGGATGGATCCCCAGGTGGGGTAGTCTCTGGATAGCCCATCCTTTCATCTTAGCTCCAAACTTTGTCTCTGTAACTCCTTTCATGGTTATTTTGTTCCATATTCTAAGGAGGGACAAAGACCACCCATTGGTCTTCCCTCTTCTTGATTTTCTTGTGTTTTGCAAATTGTATCTTGGGTGTTCTATGTTTTGGGGCAAATATCCACTTATCAGTGAGTGCATATCTAATGACTTCTTTTGTGATTGGGTTACCTCACTAAGGATGATATCCTCCAGATACATCCATTTGTCCAAGAATTTCATAAATTCATTGTTTTTCATAGCTGAGTAGTACTCCATTGTGGATATGTACCACTTTTTCTGTATCCATCCTTCTGTTGAGGGACGTGTGGGTTCTAATAAAAAAAATGTGAAATAACAAAACAACAACAACAAAAAATAAAACCAAAAAAAAAACAAAAACAAAAAAAGAAAACCAATAAAATTGTGCATATATATATATATATATATGTATATATATACATATATGTATATATATATGTGTGTGTGCATACATATATACAATTTTATTAGTCTTTAATAGCAATGTTGAATATGTGTATATGTTTATATATGCATGCATATATACATATATGTATATATGCACATATGGTTTTCTTTTTATAAAACTAGGTGTAACGATCAGCATACTCATAGCTTCATAAGTATCAGATGATAGTCATTCAGTACATTTATTATTTGTTTCAACTTGGAGACAGCCGATTGATAGAACTGAACATGGGAAACAAGTGTGTCCAGTCCCTGTGTCAATAAGTGGAGCACGTCTACCAATGATCATTACACATTGTCTTAGTCACCAATCATGTCTGCTCCTGGCAGAAAGCCTGATGGACTTAGTTTACCAGACAGAATATGGAATAAGCACAAATTTTCAGGAAGCACAAACCCAGCAAGGGTGTTAATTATAATCTGAGCAAAAAACCAGACTGACAATGAGTAAGGGTCACACTAATGGGAGGCTCTTTTAGTGCACAGTGAACTCTTATTCCCAGGGGCTTGGCTGTGTAAAGTTCAGTAGGCCTGACAGATGGTAAAATGCTGATATCCAGATATAAAGCTTAGGTTCCAGTCTCTGTGAATCTGTCAGTAAGTATTATTATACCTTCTTTCATTTAAAGCCCAGATGTACAAAATTTTTAAAGTCCAATTCATAGACAAAGAAAGAAAAAATAAATATTAGTAAAGCCAAAATTCTTAGATCCTTGTTTTCATTTACTTCTTTATAATAAATTTCTCATTTCTCAGATTAATGAGGTATGTCTCTATTCTAAGCATCAAAGAAATCATATGCTACTGTAATCTTAAAATGTTCATGTATATATGAATGTATATGAATTCGCACATACATATGTGTATTCACACACCTAATATTACATTGATCTTATTTTCTGAGAATGATGTTTTAGCTTATACAGTGTTTTGGAAAAGTTGATGAAAGGTGAGATCTACCTATCTATCATATATGATAAACACACACACACACACACACACACATTGTCCTTATTAAAAAGCAACCTGATTTGTGATTAGTTCGTTATACAAGAATTCTTATGATAGATTTTTAAATCACCTGGGCTTACATTTTAAGTTAGCAACAAAATTCTCCATTAGCTTTGCTGTAGTGAGGAACACCAACAAGGTTTAGAATTGACTAAATCAGTGTTTCATCCTGGTCTTTGCAAAAGCAGGCTAATTTATGTTGCTGAACCCTTATATCAAAGGTAAAATGGGATTCCTGGAAAATCATTCTGTGAATATAAGGCAAATTCCCTAAGGATCACACTCTGCCCTTCTTCCCCAGAGTTGGCAACTCACATACACTCTTGACCTAAAGCCCTAGTGCATGGCAAGTAGATAGAGTAATTTCATTTTCTTGAAAATACTTTTACCAGCCACAAGTAGAGCAAAATTAACCTTAGGACAACATGGATATGTGACTGAAATGAAATAGCTGAATGTTTATTTAACAGCAGTGATGGTATTTGCAGCAACTTCTCCATGCTGAAATGTGTGCTCATCTCCTTTCACACACACATATTAATGGCTTAAATTGCTACATGTGTAAACATTAATAAGCTCATTTAGCAATCGCTGACCTCTACATTCTTCTACCACGTTTGCTTTCATCCTTTCCCCACCGATAAGAAATTGGGGTAAAACTACATCATTTCAGTGCAATTAAGCTTAATAATTACTCAAACATGTCATCCATAAATCATGACCAATAAAACATTTCCAACCGTTTGCTCATTGGTAGAATCATTCACAGTGCTTCTGTGATCACGTAAGCACCATTGATATTCTGTGAGCTCATACACAACAACCCTGTATTTAAAGAGAGATGATGTTTGTTTGTTTTTTTTAATCACATTTCCCAGCTGATTGAACATGGTGTGTAGATACATTCCAGTTGATTTGAAAGGGAGAACAATAAATTGCAGTAGATCTACAACTATTCTATACTCATGGCAAGACATCTCTGGGTGACTGTTTCCTCCACCACATGGGGAGTGGAATCATTTGCTGTGTGGCTCTTTGTTAATCCAGGTAGATGGAAGCAGTAAAAACCTTAAATTATACACCTATCAGAATGATGTTATCATGACTGCCAATTTTGCAAAAGGGTTTCCAGTGAGCTTTATTTTGTGTAATGGCAAAGAATGTATTGATGTGCCTCATCTGGTATTTAAATGGTGCCTCCTGCAGATCATATTAGATATGGGGTGATGCTTATATAGTGATAAGAGAAAGTATATTTTATGAAAGTAGTACAGGCAGAATATTTTGCCTTATCCTTGTTTCTACATCACTGGCAGAAAAACAGCTCTTGAAATAAATGTATTAATGTGTGTACATTTGAGCTTAAGTGAGTGTGTAAATGGATATTCAAGTCCATAACTCTCTAGGTAATTAATTAGAAGCCCACGTCCTTCTGTGATTATAGAGAGGTTGAACTTAAATAGTACTGACTTGCATTTAAAGTTGTTAAATATATTCAGAAAAATTACATTATTATCCCCCCTTAAACAGTGCTCAGGGATGACAGTTTAAATCCACAGAGAAAGGAAGTAGCACTTACTTATGATGGCAAAAGATAGTTTTGCCTCAAATCCAGGGCTTCTGTATTTTAGGGCAGTATTCATTACGTGGACCTAAAGGAGACTCATTAATATCAGAGTGTACTGAGTTGGAACATACCAACTACTAAGCCTTCTTCACTACTCAGCAAAGTGCCTGAAAAACTTTTCATGGTTAGTTAAGGGCAGCTAATATCTCTGTTTATTTGTGAGCACTGACAGCAATATCCCTTGATGGGAGACTTATACTGGGATGCTGGTAGCCGTCTGCATGCTCCTCTTGGCTTTCTGTTTCTGTGTTCTCTTGTCTTGCTTTCCTCTATCTTCTCCATCAGACCTGCTAGACACTCTGCTCCATGCTGAGCAAAGTTTCTCTCTCCTCAAGCACTGCCTTAGGATATATCCTTCAACTTGGTCTAACTCACACAGGAAGGTTTCCTCAAAAATACTAGTCTCCCTGAAACTTCTAGACAGGAAGAATAAATATATGAATTCTGTCTAACGGGCGATGTCATCATGGCAATTCTGAACCTGTATTAAAAATAAAGTTATATAATTTAAAACTATTTCCCCAATTTTTCATTTGGAACTTATGCTATTATAGTAATCAGAAACCATGATTTTCATTTGATAGATAAGAGACAAGAATCTAATAAAGATAGTAAACACCCAATAAACACAAGAGAGGTTAATGACAGAAGTCATCTCCTCTCCTTTTCATCCTTTCCTACTATTCTCCTTAATCTCATTGTTTCTCTGTCTTCATTGATATCATTCTAAGGGGTTAATACATATCTGACAAGAACTATTGTTTTTCTCATTAAACACTCCCACCTATTTGTTAACAAGTATCTAGTTCCCAGTCAGCCTTCCATAGACATGGATAACTAGTCTAAATCTGCCAATAAGAAACAAATGTGGTCCTTTCTCTCTCCCCTCCATCTAGAGAAGAAGTTGCAGATATGTTAACATGGACCCTCCAAGACATAATCTGAGGTCATGAGCAATCTTTGACTCTAATGCCCATGGCCTGAGGAATGAAGTAAACGTTTGACTTTATCTTAGTGCTTCAGGTAGGTGAAGTTTCTATTGAAATAAAGTTGTCATATTCTGGAGTTCTAAATCTATAAATTAATCATTGTGAATAAACTACTAAGTATCCAAAGGCTGAAACTCCATTTATCAAAGCGTTTCCAAAAACCTGACACAAAATTACACTGGTAATCATATAAAAATTGAAGGAATGGAGGTTTGTCAAAGGGTTTATGATAACATTTTATAGAAGAATAAATATCATTAATCATCAAAATCTTCATTCTTTAATTTTTTTATTTCATTCAAATTTATTTTGCATGCAAGTGCTTCTAGAAATAAAGTTTACTTAAAATTCTTTTATGTTTAAATTAAAGTACTCTTCATATGAATATATGGGATACCCTTCAAAGACTGCTTTTTGGTTCTTTGTAGAAATCTTGGCATTAATTCTAAAAAATATTGAAAAAGCAATGACGTGTTACATTTTCATAAGCTAGTTGATTGATAATCTTTATCTAAAGTGCTATGACCTAAGCAAGCTATTCTATAATTGTTTGGACATAAGAAAGACTTGTGTAACAACATACTGCATTAATGTCTGATGGCAAGGAACCAGCAGCAGACAATCAAACAAGGCTCTAAATCTATTAATTAAGAAGAGCAGGAAACATTTATCTCATTAGTTCATATTCATGTTTTCATCCTTAGACAAATAAGTCAACATCTTAGAACTGTGGAATTCTCTGTTTTCTTTACATCAGGTTCAAAGGACACATTACTTACTAAATAATAATCCCAAATTCTTAATGGTTTTAATAAATGAACTTTAAAATATAATTATAAGTTAGTAATCCCATGCCAAAATGCTGTCAGTGGTGTATAAATTAGCATGAACATATGCTAATGCATAATTCACCATTTGCAACAGGGTTTTGTTGAAAAATTGATGAAAATTCATCAAAGAGCCTTTCTCGATTAAGTTACCCAATAAACAAGTAACTAGAGGCATTCAAATGTGGAGTCAATATGGCTTCTGAAATTAGCCTTTGTACACCTCACAAGGCTGTTATGCGATGTATTTAAGATAGCATTTGTTACTCATACTCATGGGGTTCTACATGTAAGAGCTAATGGGGAATGAATTGAAAGGTCACCTTGCTCAAATTGTCTACAAACCACTGCAGTAAATTTGCTTATCTGTTTATTGAAAAAGATATATTTTTACCTTGTCCCATTCAGGAGATTCTAGAGTCAAAATATCTATTAGAGGATTAGAAATTTACATTGTCTTTCAAACATCCCAGCAGCTTCTTAAAATTTACAAGAGTGAGATTTAAGTGTCTACAAATAAGAAACTGAAGCTCTTTTATTTGAGGCTACAAAGGATGAGGGACTCAAACACCCATACTCCTAATGCAGCACCCTCCCTCTGTTTTTAAAAGACCAGTAAATAAATAAGAATGTTAAGTACATGAGTCAAGTGGTTCTATCTCATTGTCATTAGGATACTTTTTGTTGGTGGTCACAGCTTGAACTTGCCTACCACATGCCAGGTCCTGTTCTCAGTACTTAAGCCCAATAATTGATGTCCCACTTGTATCAAACAGCAGAAGCAAGTGTGAATTGATCCCCAATTTGTAAATAAGCAAATGGGCAGGCAAAGTTGTAAGTGACCTGGGTCTTTGGATTAGGAATTACCACTTCCTTCATGCTATCTCTTCCAAATGTCACTCCTAAGCTTGCCTTGACATAAAACTTAAGAAGGCACAGCTTCTTTGGAGGTGGAAAACACAAACTATCTCCTTAAAATCTGCATCGACAGAAGATAAAAACTTTCCCCTTTCACATGTATGAATGGATGCACTTAATTTAATGCCACATACATCAGTCCAGCCACTCAGTAGGTATGTCGGACTTTGATTTATATTTCCAGTAGATTTCTGTCTCTGGAAGGGGGTTATAGTAGCAGCCGAGGTGGACTAGGAGTTGGGTAAACAAGTTTTACATAGACATAGTGAAAATGTACACACACTAACCAAGAAGATTCTATTAAAAGGACAGGGATGATGAGAATATTGTCCTTTAGTTAATTAACAAATATTGACTTGACTACAGTAACAGAGAGCAGTAAGCATATCGTTTAATGACCATCTATATAGGATGATTTTACAGTTCTGAAAAAAAAATCAAAGAAATATGCTTGTCTGAAGACCAGAGCACTACTATCCTGGAGGGCAGCTTTGGAAACATTTTCTCTAGAGACTCAGGTACTGATTATCTTGTAATCTCAGCAAGAGGTAGAGACTCATGGATGACCAGCAATCAGTCAAGCCTACACGCAGGCAAAATTAAGAAAATGTATTAATCTCCAGTCTTGGAAGAGCTCTCTCTGCTTCAGGACTATTCTGTTGTTGATGTGTTTGTTTGATGTCGTTGGTTTTTTTGTTGTCCTGGCTGTGGTTATTGTTGTGGATTGCTAGATATAAAAGCTATAACTTATGCTGTTCTAATAAAACTATAGAAGTCAAGACACAAGTTACACACCAGGCATTTTCTTCCTTTGAAGAGATAATCTCTTGTCCACTGTGTAAAAGCATTCACTTATCAAGATAAAGCTATTGGCCAATGAGCTTAGGAAGAATTAGAAGGTGGGACATTAGGTAAGAGGATTATGGAGCTGAGTCAGACATGGGGAGATCATATGAAACTAAGGACCAGGTAACTAGGCACGTGGCAAGAAGTCAAATAGAATAAATGCAGTGTTTTTCTTTTTGGGTGCTAAAGGATTGCACAGTTCCTAAAAGGATACGAGGTAGGCCCCAAATCTGCCAAGGAAAATCTTGAGTTGTCCTATGTATGTGCACTTATCTAATGCATGGGCTGCTAATAAATAGTCATACTGACATCCAAAAAGTATTCATTACTTAAAGAGGAACATTCTCCATATAGTATGTTCACCTGCTACTGAAAATACAGCTAATGTGATGGGTTTGCATCCCCTATTGTCATGCTTAAACTTAGAGGGTGACTTCCCTGGACTCCATACCCAGACACTATTGCAGATGCCACGAAGTGCTTGTGAATAGGAGCCTGATAGAGCTGTCTCCTGAGAGGCTTTGCCAGAGCTTGATGGATACAGAGGTGGAAGATTGTAGCCAACCATTGCAATGAGCACAGGGTTCCCAATGGAGGAGTTAATGAAAGGACTGAAGGAGCTAAAGGGGTTTATAACCTCATAGGAAGAACAGCAATATCAACCAACCAGACACCCCAGAGCTCCCAGGCTCTAAACCACCAACCAAAGAGAATACATGGAGGGACCCATGGCTCCAACTGCATAGGTAGCAGAGCATGGCCTTGTCAGGCATCAATGGGAGGAGAGACCCTTAGTCCTGTGAAGGCTTGATGCCCCAGTATAGGGGAATTCCAGGGCAGGGAGGCGGGAGTGGGTGGGTGTGGAGCAACCTCATAGAAGCAGAGGGAGGAGGGATGTGATAGGGAGTTTTGTGGTGGTGGGGGACTGGAAAAGGGGTTAGCATTTTCAATGTAAATAAATAAAATATCTAATAATAATAATAATAATGCCTATCCTTTCTCCCTGGTCATATACTAATACAAACTTTAGATGAAAGATGATTAAAAGCCAGCAGGCAGGGGTAGGTAGATATTTTCCTAAAGACAAGCAAAAGAAAAATATCTGCAGGGACCCAGTAGCCTTTTATCCCTTGCCCTGTTGTCATTTTCAGCTTAGGAGAGAAGAATGGTCGAAACAATTGTCAAGGCCTTTCCTTTTACCAATATTGACACACAGAGAAAGGGTAACAGTTAGAACTGAAAGAAATATGTGCAACCAGGGCCTCTTTCCACTAGTGTTTGAGTCAGCTGTTGTATTGAACTTTTCTAGAGACTGGTAGACGTTGTAAGTTCCTTAAGACACGTTTAGATGGAACGATTGTCTCATTTTTATGGCTACCAGGTCTCATGTGGAGTTTACTAGGGGAATTTTTAAGGAGTCATTGAAGGTTCACTCACACAAAACTGGCAAACCAACATTGACTTTCCCTCCACTTTTCTTTCCTTGCTTGGGACACACTGCTTTTCTTTAAGAAGAACACCATTGCATACACTAGCAAGATTTTGCTGAAAGGATCCTGATATGGCTGTCTCTTGTGAGACTATGCTGGGGCCTAGCAAACACAGAAGTGGAAGCTCACAGTCAGCTATTGGATGGATCACAGGGCCCCTAATGGAGGAGTTAGAGAAAGTACCCAAGGAGCTAAAGGGATCTGCAACCCTATAGGTGGAACAACATTATGAACTAACCAGTACCCTGGAGCTCTTGGCTCTAGCTGCATATGTATCAAAAGATGGCCTAGTCGGCCATCACTGGAAAGAGAGGCCCAATGGACATGCAAACTTTATATGCCCCAGTACAGGGGAACGCCAGGGCCAAAAAGTGGGAGTGGGTGGGTAGGGGAGTAGGGGGAAGGGTATGGAGTACTTTTGGAATAGCATTGGAAATGTAAATGAGGAAAATACCTAATAAAAATATTTTTAAAAAAGAAGAATTCCTGCAATCTACAGAATACAAATTCTAGCTTCCATCTCTTTTGATATACCCACAATAGCCAATCCCAGAAATTGTCAATATTTTTGTTTGGCGAAATTACTGCCTTAGGAGTACATGTAGAATTATACATGTTTTCTATCCTTCTTGCCTATGGACTTACAGCATTTAAATAGATGTGTATTATTTTTAGTATACATATATACATTTATGAACATAATTTATGTATTTAAAATGTGTATACATCCATAGGCACATGCACATATAAAATAATTTTATCAAATTATAAAATGAATATTCAACATTATGAAAACTATTTATCTCAGTTTTCTTCAACAGATCTGGATCATACCCATCATGGAAACTGTATAGGACAGAGTTACAAATGTCTATGGCACCAGATCCTCAATGCTCAGCATTATTTATTATT
The DNA here is from genome assembly GCF_978045245.1 of Mus caroli. Taxonomy (NCBI): domain Eukaryota; kingdom Metazoa; phylum Chordata; class Mammalia; order Rodentia; family Muridae; genus Mus; species Mus caroli. The sequence goes on from NW_028227274.1 coordinate 70,457,922, forward strand.
CAGCACATACTGACTGTCAAGAAAAGACAGCAATACATTTTGAAAGAAATCTGTCATGAAAAAAAAAGTCTAAATCTAGAACATATGTATCAAATTATAATTAAAATTTAAACTTCTAAAATTGGCTTGTGATAGCTTGTAAATTCCCTAAATAAAGCAAAGAAATAAAATAATAATACCACTAGGGAGAAGTTAAAATATGGGACTGGGGTTCAGAACTCCATTCACTGCAACAGTGAGTCAAGTGTTCTTGTGAACAGAGAAGGGAGGCAAGAAAATAATAAATTGAGTACTAACACTAAGGTGAATTAAGTCTTCAGTAAAGAGCAATATCTAATTAATGAGGATATTTATCAAGGCCACAATGATGGAATTAACTGAGAAAGCTAAGAACTCAAACTGAACTGCTGAGATCATTTTATTTTCGAGATACTAAGTCCCAACACCAATCATAAGGCATGCACTCTCAAAATGTCCACTCATCCTATCCAGTGACTTTATCAGCTTCTTCGGTATAAGGTAAAAATAATAAATATCCTGTTTCCTTCGAAATGGCAAGGTTGTGAAAGGAGGGGCTCTCTTTAAGATATTCATTTATTAAATGTAGCTTATCTATCATAAAAACAGGTAGAAGGACACCATTTACAACCTTTTGAAAGCTTCATGATGTGATTAAGAAACTCAGAACACCTCAACAATAGGAAAGACGGCTTTAGCATGATAAAGCCATCCCTGAAAGATAGACTCTCTGGATTCTGATTCAGTCACAACTCTTATTAGTTTTAATACTTTACATAAGCCATTTAATATGTTAGTGTCCCAGTCTGTTCATGGATGAGATTAGAATGTGAGATTAAAATTCAAATGAAATCTAAAGCAGTGTTTTGCATCTTCAAAGATACTGTCATTAGTAGCTGGATAATAAGTTGGCCATTATGGGGCTGTTTAGATGTTATCTTCATTTCTTGGCTATTTTATGTTCACACAGACCAGGGTCACAGCAGAGATGTTAGATGAAAGGTAGAGTTTCCGGCGTGGTGGCACACGCCTTTAATCCCAGCACTCGGGAGACAGAGGCAGGTGAATTTCTGAGTTCGAGGCCAGCCTGGTCTACAAAGTGAGTTCCAGGACAGCCAGGGCTACACAGAGAAACCCTGTCTCAAAAAACAAAACAAAACAAAACAAAACAAAACAAAACAAAACAAAACAAAACAAAACAAAAAAAGGTAGAGCAATGAACATAGCCCCTGTCAATCATGTGGGAGGCATTCTTCTGAGAAATCTTGCCTTAAACATATCTATAGGGATTTCAAAGGTGAGTCTTAAGCATCTCACTCCCCTTGGAACCTGCCGTTGTCCACTCTGTGTACATTCTTCAATACATTAAAGTTTTACACGTTCAAAATATGCAAATCCATTTCATCCTCTCTTCCAAATTATTTCCCAGGCTACTTTTTCTAGTTTTTGCTGTACTGTAGGAATAAGGAGTCTTGTTCAGAACTTTCTCTTTAGGCCCTATCTGCCATATTTATTCTGAGGATTAGTATTTGCTACTTAACAACCAACCGCGTAAAGAAAGTGCAGTCTAATACAGAATTCATAGTCAATCACACTGTTTTAACACCTTACTGGAATACATACTTATCTCAATAGAAATAAAAAAGTAATATAAAATAAAGTAGTAATTTTAAAGTAGTAAAGTTGTCACAGTAAAAAAAACAAACAAAAAGAGGCAAATGACATATTTTTTCTAATTTGATTTAATTCTGTATATGCAAAATATTATCAGTTTAATATTAATCAATCATTAAAACTTTTCTACTAGTCTGTGATGCTGATATCTCATTACTAATGAGTTTTTTTTCATATTAATGTATGCTTTACAGTGACCTCCCATCTTAATTCAGATTCAATATTAGTTCCTCAGTCACCCAAGCACCGCCCAGGTATTCAATATTCCATGTGTATTAGAATAAGTAGACTGGGATAGTACCTATGTAGAAGCAACACATTTGGCAATATATTATTTGCTGTGTCAAATACTATTATTTGTGCTTAAAAACTATCTTTCAAAGAATAGTAAAAAGTACATCAAGTATGGTGGGCTCAGATATTTTTTCTTTTGTCTTTCTTCTTGGAATGATTTTGAAATTTTAAATCATATCAAGTTCTAAATCTTTCCTGGGTAGAAATCCACACTCTTAAAATCAGTTTCCATCTGGAGTCACATTACATCCCCATTCAACTGAGTTTTTGTCCTTTGGAGCCTTTCCAGGTTTTCTCACATCTTTAATTAGTTTCATTATTTGAATTTGAAAATAAAATTGTAGGTATGGTTCAATATTTATTTGATATACGATTGCCTTGTAATTTAAAAGTTTCAAACTGTAAAGATGGAGATTTACCATTACTTTTTCTTCTAACAGAAAGAAATTCTAAATCATTTTGTTCCTCTTTGAACCGGGCACTGAACCTATGGCTTTCTGCATTCTGTGTGAGCACATTATGGTTGATCTCTCTTCCTGGTCTACTGTTGTCTTTTTCCTGGGCCATCAGAATCAACTCATTGAGTTGCTTAGTATGTCCGCCTTGAAGTCATTCTGTGGCACAGTTGAGTCTTGAACACATGGCTACCTGCTCAGCCTCTGAAGGAGACAGGGTTACAGGTCTCTCCTACCAAGCCTGGTTTCTTTTCAGGAGAAATAAGTACGTCAGTATTAATCATGAAATTGACAAAAATGATTCCCTACTTTCCCTTTGAAACTAAACTAAAATGAAGAAATACTTAATTTTAATACAAGTTATCAGTATTTAAAGAATTATGTAGAAAACGATTTTTACCATTTATCAGCATTATGAAAATATTTTTAAAAGGTGGCTTCCGTTCACTAGGTTGAAATGGTTATTTCATTTCCTAATAGTAGGAATGGAAGAAAAAAAGAAAGCTGTTTTGCTGAAAGATGGTCCTACCACTGCTTCCTCTCTTAGGCTACCAGAGTAGCCTTTATGATTTATTATTGTTGTTATTATAGTCACTGTTCTGCATTGTGTTGAGGGACCATGTGCCCCAGTGAGCATGTGGAGGTCAGAGGACAACTTTAAGCAAGTGATTCTCATCTTTCTGTCTAGGGATAGATCTCAGCTTGCCTAGGTCATGGGGCAAGTGCCTTTACCTGGTGAGCCGTCTCACAGGCACACAGTGTAAGTTTTAGTTTACTTAGGAGGCTAATAGAAAAGATCTATCTGGGAACATACGATCAGAAAATATATGCACATTTTTGAGTTTGACTTTGACTCTGGGAACAAAGGGGAATAGAATACTTCCCCATTGTTCCTGGATAATTCACAATTTGGCAACTGATTGGTTAAGTGTTGGACTCACAAAGGGAAACTGCTGTCACATTGGATTTTCTTACAAGACAATCTCTGAATTAACTTCAGCCATTATATTATTCAATCTCTTATCTTTTATACGATTTCCATTTAAAAATGCAAATGTAAATTTAAATCATGCAAATGGTTTTTTATACACAAAACTTCAGTGCAACCAATCCTATATTAATATACCACAAGCACCATGGTAATGTATTTGACTCTGAGAAAATTGAAATGATTAGAAAAATAACATCTTAGTTCTCTTCACTAGACTTTGATTCATTTGACAGAAATTAATTAGTTCAACCTGATTGGCTTGGTTTAATAACAATCATAATGGGGAAACAAATACTGAAGCCCAGCAGAGAATAAAAAGCCCAGGAAAGGATATAAGATTCCCATTAAGTGCTAGAGAATTAGCATCTTATCTCAAGTCAACAAACAGCCATGGTATATTAGTCTTTTTTAACTATTTGTGCCCATTTTGCATGATACAATATATTATCTTTGGACTCATTCCAAAGCTATCCTTTGGGAGTTCCTTTTATATCCAGTCCCAACTTTTTAATCAATGTGATCCATCATCAATTTGAACTTTAAATGCGATTATCTACAATATCAGTGAAATACGTATAACAACTGTCACTTTAAATTCCCCATATGCTTTATTGTTAATAACCATTGTTCAAAAGTTTAACTGAAATGGAGAAATAATTAGATCTATGGCTAGCATTGAAAGTACAGGTAATAAAATAGCAATATCCAGTAATTATGGTTTCCTTAATAGTAAAGGTGGATCTGTATTTTTATTTAAAGAGCAGACACAGGGAAAGAGGAGAAGGAAAAAGAGAGGAGAGAAGAAAAGGGGAGGGGAAGGAAAGGGAGGGAAGGGAGAAGAAAGGAGAGAAATGCAGAGGGAATTTTAAAACTGAAATGTTTATTTTTAAGAAGAAAAAAATATGAAGTACAGTAGAGACTAATATTGAAGCACTGAAATAACAAAAGAAAGCTCCCTTAAATAGATTTTTTTAAAAATGAGACAATAGATACAGCTTTATTCATTCTGAGAACATGCAATCAAAATTTAATATAAAGACAATGCTCCTAATACAAGCTATCCATTTGTATTAAACTGAATTTAAATAGCGTATTTCTAACTTTTACTTAATACTTTATTACATTACCAAATTCTATTATAAGATGAATCGTGTTATATGAAGAATTGTGTTTAACCAGTTAATGTTAGATCATTTTTAAAGAAACGTTAGAGATTATAGATTTTATGTTTGAAGTAAAATCTGTAATTTTTTTTCTGGTTTAGCATTATGTATTCGACGTTAAGAAGGTTATTCATTGTACTGGAACGTTTAAAAACTTTAGCTTTTTCAATTAGTCCTAAAAGGGAAGATTATGCAAAATAGTTCATCTACGGTATTGTAATTATCGAAAATAAAAATGTACCTGCAAAACAAAGGAGAAAAACAATATTACCCTACTGCTTTTCTTTGGGGAATTTGATATTACAGAGACTTTAGAATGATAATCCTGGGATCCCATTGGGAAATTCACACTTTCTTTCACCCTGGCAGGCAGCTCTGTGAACATGGTGACATGTGCAAATGTGTTTCCTCACCCCCAAAAGAAGTATTTCAATAAAATTAGCAGATTTTTACAAATGACCTTTTTAACACAGCCGATACGAATTAACAAATATATTTAGAATATCACAGCTGTTTCAGAATTTCTGTGATTAAAAAAAAAAAAAGACTATGACATTTTGGCAATATTGAGTATGCCCAAGAGGAATGGTCACCCTTCCAATTTCCATTTCATTAGTATTGCAATTTTATTTTCAAAAGCAAATCCATGTTACTTCAAAGAATGCATCCATGGGATAGAAAGGAAAATAATCTCTGTGCTTCTTAAGTTTCTTGACTTGAACTCAATTCTTTGAGGTATTAGACTAAAGTAGAGGCCAAACCGTACCAGTACATCTTAATTGTGATGATGGATAATTGTTTCATCCTCACAGAAAATAGAAATTTACTAAATGCTCTAACTTTTTCTAATATTCTTCTTATATATTTCTTTTCATGGCCTTTGAGGGTGTGTGTGTGTGTGTGTGTGTGTGTGTGTGTGTGTGTGTGTGTGTACACACTTTCTTGTAAAACAAGCAATGAATGTGTTGAAGAATAAAAGTCAAAGGTAGAAAGCCTATATTAAATTCTTGGTTTTCTGTAGCTGTTGGAACTGGACAATTGTATCATCTCTTCAGGTTTGTTTCTTCTCTAGTAAGACTCTGGAAAGAACAAAGATCTTTATCTCAGGGATTTTCAAGAAACCCAATTATACACAAGTATCATTTGCCAAGCCTGGCAATACTGTAACATGTCAATTGAATGTAACTCTAGAGAAACCCCACATTTCATGTAAAAAGCTCACCCATTTTGATCACTTCAGCAAACTGTATTTGCTTGATGTGTCTTCTCAAATGTTCCCTCCTTTTCTCTACAAATAGATGCACAGCTGAAACTCTCAAAGTTGTGCAGTTGAATCTTATTTTAGAACAAGGTTAGAAATGTATTGTAAACAGCATTACTAGATCATTTTTGAATTTCTTAGAAACTTGCACCAAAATAAAGCAAATGCTCAGTAAATATTTGGAAGTTGTTCATGACAGGTCAAATAGACATTATCAATAATGTCTTCAAATTCTCTAATGGGCTACTTCAGACAAAAATAAAATTAATAAAATAATAAAATGTAGGTAGAGAGGGCTAGAGAAACAAATTGAGGTTGGTGAGAGACTCCTCGTTCAGACCACAGAGGGTAAAGATGGAGAACCAGAAACAGTAAAATCTTTAGAAAGTGGATAACAAGTTTAAAATAAATGGGGTTTTTTTAAAGATATTGTAGCAATAGCTATATTTCACGTCACTACCCTTAGACTTTGGACTAACAAATGCAGTCATCATTAGGCTTGTGGGATCAGTATTCTACCCAAGTTATTAGCACACTGAAGAATTCTAGCCAGGGTCTTTTTGTTTTCCTTCTATTTTACACATCTATTTTACAAGAGTGTCTACTATGAGGAGTCATTCGTGAACTATGAGTAGGAGAAGCACTAAAGCATAGTGGGGCTTCCTTCTGCCTCCATTCAGGAATTCAGAGTTTTGGTGGGTAGAAGATAGTCACTGGGGACATGCTTGTCCTTCACTCATACAGACTGCAAGATGCAAGAACTTCTTCATACCATGTGAACAATCAAAAATTCAGTTGCTATCTTATTGGATTTGATAAAGGAGACAGTTGATGGAGAGGAGAACAAGGTAGTAGCTATACCTTCTTCATTTTACATTGTTCCTGAAGCACTCGTGCAATACTGTAGGCAGTGAGAGACCACACCCCAGTTCCTCTTCCAGGCACATTCAGAGGATGTGCAGGCAGACATATCTAATCAACTTGTGTGAGTACACAGAACACCTGAACAAGAAGCCGTCATGCATCATATCAAGCAACCATAAGTTATAAATCTGACACCAGAGTAGTTGAATCAATATAGGCTCAGAAATTAATAGATACATGATTGATCCAGTCAGGTTCAGAGGGCATATGTTCCTTTCAGAAGATGTCAGCATGGAATAGGGACAAAAGCCAAGTGCAGACAGACCCGGTATCATTTCAGCAGATGGAGACAGGAATAAAAGTCTGTCTTACAGAATTCTTACAACTTGCAGGAGGATATGAAACAAGCTAAAAGAAACACATGAGTTCTGAACATGCCATGCACTTTAATTACTATATATTTGTAAGGAAGTAAGTACATTACTTCAGGTACTGTTCTCAGTAGAGCATGGTTTCAGTGAAGCTACAAAGACAGTGCTTTGCTTAGCTTTGGTTCTGCCATACACTTTTAGATTATCCGTGTAGCACATCTTTTAGGAAGGGTGAGTCTGAGTTCTCATTTGCCTAGAATACGGGCAGCGTAGTAAAGAGTGGAACGTTCACTCTTGAGAGTATGGCTTTGTAGAACTAGCATCGATTAGTATGATTATTAACCTCTAATTTATTTTTTGAAAATTTTGGTTTTTTTGTTTTGTTTGTTTTTTTGAGAAAATTTTACTATAATAATTAAGGCTCACCTTAAAAACAGAACACTGAGTTTAAGGTGTCTCTTCTCTCTCTATGTGCTTTTAGTGTGTGTGTGTGTGTGTGTGTGTGTGTGTGTGTGTGTGTGTGTGTGTAGGTGAGAGGGTACCTGCATGGTACCTGATGGCAGAGTGCATTATCTTCATCAATTGCTTTTCACCTTGTGTTTTGAAGACAGGTTCTGTCACTGATCCCACAGCTCAGAGATTCAACTACACTGGCTGACAAGCAAGCCCATCAGTCCCTCCTATCTTGGCTTCCACAGTTAAGCAATTACAGGAGCACACTACCATTTGGGAATTTATTTGGGTGTCATAGTAAATTACCCCAGTCTCTCAATATGGTGGTTTATATCTTCGAAAGAATGAAACATGGGAGATTAACAAGTTCTCTTCAGTTTAATTTGACTCTTCTCCTTTCTGTAATTGTTCTGCCTTCTCTGGGATGTAAAGCAACTTGAACACAATAGATTTCAGTTTGATAAATCCAGATGCCAAATGTCAAATGTGCAATAAATATATGACCAAGGCAAACATTAGCAAGGTCATGCAAACTAATGTATGCAAAGATGATGAGCTGTAAAAATTGTTTTTTGAATATTTGGAAATTTTCCCAGGATATCACTGAAGGCATTTCCATATCTGATTCTGAATGCCAAATACATACAGTATGAACTCTTGCCTCAGGGCTTTTAGAATATCCTGGAAGAATTATGTAGGTTACTGCCTTGTGCTGTGTAAGCAGAATGATAGACTTTGCATGTGACAGGGCAATAAAGCAAGTATTTGTCAGCTTCCAAATTAGAAGCAACAATGAATTGGCTATTTGCAACCTGGCCATTTCTAAGGCATGATGTAATAGTTCTTCATTCCTGTTCAGTGGATGGAAGGATCAATTCTACAAGTGCAGTGCCCTGCTATATTTATCATTGTCTGTATTATAATAAGAAAATCTTAAAGGTACACTTACACAGAATCCTAGATAATCCCCCACTTCCTATTTTGAAAATCATCTTATATGGAAAAGAATCGAATAGTAAGTATAACATGGGGAATTTTTACTTTGCATCCATCCATGGGAAAGGCTATTAGCACACATGACCCTTACTGAAAATATAAAAAAGTCAAGATAGTCTGATATTTAACTCCTTGTCTTCAGATACATTAAATAGTCTTTTTTAGGACTTACATTTATCTTAGTTTGGGATGTACAATCATGACTACGTTTATGCCACATGTATACAGATGCTCATGGAGCCCAGAACTATCTTATATTCTGTAACTGGAGTTGTAGGCTGTTGTACACAGGCTAATGTGAGTGCTGAGGACTAAGCTTAGAAGAGCTGCACGTACTCATAACTACTGAATCATCTCTCTAGCCACTTGATATTCTTGATTTCAAGAAAGTGACTTGATCCTTTTCTTTTTACACGATTACACTTTAACGTTATAATTTCTTTAGTTACAACTTGCCAAAGGCCAAAATGCTTAAAACTATCTCATCTGCTAGAAAGGTTGAATAATGAAGTTTTATACACCATCAAATTTTAAAAAAAAATCTAACTGGAGGTGCTACATATTCTAAGCTAAATAATTCATAGTTACTGATGTTTAGAATGTCTGGTTTTTAACCTTTGTCACAGGAATCAATTGATATTAAGACAATTTCCATGGCATTATCTTTATTTATAAATACTAAAGTTTGGGATAACAGCAATTAACTTTAATTAATTGCTGCACTAAATGTTTCATTTGAGAATCTAATAATATGGACATACAACACACTAGATGCACTGTAGATGAAGACACCTTATCTGTATTCTATTGTTTTGTCAGGAAGAAGCAGTGGCATGCAGACTTAAGAATTGCAAAGTTTATAACTTTGATAGTAGCATATTAGACAGAAATAAATCAATTGATTTAACGATAGCAGACATGAACTTAAGGACTGAGGTTCACTTCCTGGAAGTATCCTCCAAAATATTGTTTCTTTTCTATGGCTCAGTTTTCTTGATAGTTAAAAGTTTCCAGCAGCTACCAAACACTTATGAACTGCTGTGATTTTAAATTCCACATTCTGTCCCTTTGCAAGGCAATTCTTCTAGATACACTTCATCTATTCATCCTGTATCTATCATCTATCTATCAATCTATCAATCATCTATCTATCAATCTATCAATCATCTATCTATCAATCATCTATTTATTATCAACATATCTATCCACCATTTACCTATGTATATATCTCTATCTCTATGTCTATGTCTCTAACTCTATCTACATAATTTTCCATCTCTGTCTCTAGCTCTTTATGGACTTCTGTGGGATGAACTTCTGAAAAAGAGAAGCCCATGAAGGTCAGTGTGATGCACACGCATAAGATGGGCACAAAGGATCATGTTAAAAACTGGTCATAATAGCTATTATATTTGGAGAGCAGTACCAAATTGACTCTGGCATGCCGTTTGTTGCACAATATACAATAGTAACTCCCGCCACAGGTATTTGCTTCATGTTCAAAACAAGTAGCTGAGAATCGTTAGGAACATGAGTACCATTGTTGCTTAGTTTGGACCAATATGCAAAGGTATGTACTGGGTGAAAGATGAATAAAGTCTAATACAAATTTTCCAACATGGCAAAGATTTCAATATAGATATTCTCACCACAAGATAATCACTCTGATTCTATAGTAATTTTTGGCAAATAATCTGTGACAGTCTTAAAATCAATAGGTATCACTGATACTTTAACACCCCAAATTACTATGGAAACCATCACAATCTATTGACCATCTATTACTCGTACTTGCCAATTATTTTGTCTGGTGTCTTAAATACGTAACACAAAGCATCAGATCCATGTGAAAGTAAAGGTTTCATCCCCATTTTACAGCTGAGAAAACTGAGAACCAGAAAATGTAAGTCACATGACCAAGCTCCCATAGCATGTAACTCAGAAATACATTTATCCTTTTCTTCCTGGAGAAGGGATTAAAAGAAATCAAACATAAATTCATATCCAGAAGGAGATGTTATAAATATTCTGTAGTTTCAGACTTGTAGCATGAAAGAAATTTTATTCAAGCTGGAAAGATCACTCAGTGGTTATGAATTTCATCTTCATCCAGGGTTCATTAGTTTGATACCAAGAACCAATATAAGACAGTTTTCCATCTCCTGTAACTCAGAGTATTCTATAAGTAATTCAAGCATCCCAGGATACATGTGGTACCCACACAAACAAACACATATGCATATATTGCATTTCACTCAAAAGAAATATTATGTGAGATGCACCAATTTTAAACCATGCAATGTAGTTTTAATTTAAAAAAACTATATTCAACCAAAGTGTTACCACAGAATGACAAAGAAAAGACATATCTAAGACAAAGATCTATGTATGTCTGTGTGTGTGTTTAACCATCATATATACACAACAAAGATAAGTTATATTGATTTTCCTGGATAATAAACTTAAAAATCTTCTAACTACTTTTTTTCAGTCTAATTAAACCCTACAAATATGCCTGCTTCCCTACATGATAAATCCAGAATGAATGAACTATCAAGAATAGAATGCTTCCCTAAGTGGACACTCGGGATGCTGATAAATAGCTCTGTTCAAAATTTTTTATTCAGTCTTCATTTGCCATTCACAAATCTTCCACATGCTTTCTTCCACTGCTGACTTGATGCTAGTTGCTTGTCATTAATAAGAGCCCTCCTCCAGCATGAGGAGTCCCTCACCTCTTGGTGAACATTTATACTACATCAAGAGTGCTCTTGCCTTGTCAATTACATTCTCCTTGGTATGAGCAGAAAATCTGGTAAGAATAGTATTTAATGAATGGTCTACATGCCTAAAGCCATAAAAAAAAAAATCAGACTCTGGTCCCAGTTAGATGTTGATTTGTAGAATCAGACTAGAAGAAAGAAAAGACGGTGATGACACCAATGTCTACACAAAGCTAATAAAGCAGACAGGTAATATGTAAGTTTATTCCTAAGACATGCATTCCCTCTTCAGTTTTAAATTGTGATTGTGGCACAGATAAGCCTTGAGAATGATTGACGACGTCCCTAGGGAGCCCCCATCTGCTTGTACCATGAGTCACTAAGGAAAACATTCCTGAAGCAAGTCAAGGGAAGCTCTGAATGAAGTCATTTAAAACAGGACTGAGCAAAACACTAGGAATATACAACAGGAAAAAAAATACAGAATAGCTCTCAAGAGAATTGTTCACGGTGGCCTGATATTTAAGACTGATCATTGCCAATGTGAAACATCAATGGCAAACACACAGCAAGGAGCACCCTTTGTTAAACGACGACTTTTTTTTTTAATGATGGTTGCCAGGTAAGCATTTTGTAGCAACACTGAAGGAAAGGGGACAAAGGGGCGCATTATGGAAAGATACGGCATGCAGTAACTAATTTCCTTCCTGTGCGGAAACATTGGAAAAGTAGAGGGAGTGTCCGCAGTGGGGTCTAAGTCACTTCTAGCATCCAGCTACCTCAGATCATTGGCTAAGGAAGAGGCATTTATGAAACATGTTTTAATGTCTCCATAAATGAGATAGATAGGTGACTCTGCCATCCACATCTTCTTCAAATTTAAATATGAGGAAAAAAAGACAAAAAGGATTCTAGAGAACCATGAAATTAATAAAAATAAGTAAATAAAAGAGCCAAGAGAGTCAAGAGCTGACAGCTGTGTGCTCTGCTCTTGAAGTTGCCCACTGTTAACTGCTGAGGTCAACCCAGAATTTCCAGCTGTTACCAGGCTTCCATCCTTGGTCACCATTGTCATCAGCTGTGATGTAAAATTTAGTTCAAGAAACAGGACGTGCCCACCATGAATTTGTAACACTATGTGTAAGTAACAGACATTGCAAATTGGGGAGACACTCTGGAGATGCAAGCCAAGCAAGGAAGGAGAAAAGGCTATCCTACACTCTACTGTGGACTTAAAGGTTAGCTCCTTCATCTCAATTCCAGATGGTAAAGCCCTAAGGCACAATGTTAGAGTCTTTGGAGGTAGGGCCTTTATGTAAATGATTCATGTTATCTGAGACAGCCAGATCAACTCCCTAATCTAGTCACTCCACTGTGAATGAGAGAAGCATCAGAGGCTATTCTCGCTCACAGTGGGATCCAACAAGCAGGCTACTCTCAAAAAGCCAGGGATTAAAAACCCAAAGTTAACATCCTACACAGTGGAAGCTGAATCTGGGACCTCTCAACCAACACATCAGTGTAAGAATAAGAGTCATTTATGTCTGTTTCAACAGTGATGGACAGTGGAATCTAAGACTGTGTATACTAGGCAGTTACATTAACACTGAACTATATTTCCAGTCTTACTTTTACTTTTTATTTTAAGACATAGTTTCCTGTTTGCTCAGGCTGGCCTTGAACTCATTTTTCACCCTAGGAAGGCCTGAACTCGTCATTCTTCCTGCTTCTGCTTCCCTAGTAGCTGGGATCTCAGGTCTTTTTCACCAGGCCCAGGTTAAACATGTCCTGATTACACAATCAATTGTGATGTTTTATTATAGTATCTGATTAGGCTATGGTAGCCATGGATGCCAGGTGGTATGTTAAAAGGGCAAAGGAAAAATCATATTTCCAATACCAAGTGCATGAAAACAGACCTGTTCCAGCACAGTCTACTGCCTACAATCTATGAGAAGAGAGTAGTCATATTTTACATAATCATAAATAGCAGAGCCTTTTGTGATATGTCACAAGATACATGAAAAAGTTTCAGTATCCACAAATGACTTTGCATTAAATGGCAGCCACACAATTCTTTGGCTGTTGTCTGAGAAGCCTTTCAGAACAATGTCAAAGCTGAGTAACTTAAGCACAGACTATATTGCCTGTAAAACCCAAAATATTTACTCTCTGTTTCTTTAGAAGAAAATTTGTCAACCCCTAGTCTACACCAGAAAGTGTCTCTGACTTTATTGTGCATGTGTTATGAGCCAAGGAACTCATTAAAATGCAGGTTCCATTTGCCTGTATGTGAGCTAGAGGGTGGGCTGTGATTCTGCATTTCTAATATGCTCAACAATGTGACAATTCTGCTACTGTCTATATAAAACCACTTGATTAAGAGGTTCAAGATCCATTTCATGTGAACCCACATTTTCATGTAGAGAAACAGCATTTTTAAGAATCTTGGTGATTAGATAATCAACACCCTCTGGGATGAGCAATTTTCTTGGGCTTCATCCTGAAATTTAAAAAAATTTTCATTTCATTATAGAATGGCTAAAAGTGAACCAGAAAGGGAATCCCAGCTTGGCTTCTCAGTATTCCAATCCACCCCAAGAAGGAAAACAAACCAACACTGAACATTGGTAGATTTCATAGATTACACAAGGGATAATTCAACTTTGGCTATTTGTTGTTTGGTTTTGTAGATTTTGTTTTTCTTTGCTCCCTCCTCTCTCTCTCTCTCTCTCTCTCTCTCTCTCTCTCTCTCTCTCTCTCTCTCTCTCTCTCTCTCTCTCTCTCTTTCTCTCTCTCTCTCCTGCTCCCTTTGTTTCTCATCATACGTAAAGTAGACCCTTCTCTCCTTTTATTTTATACTCAAATCTCTGAATATGTAAAAGGCAAGTTCCATATGAAATGATGGAACACAATCTTCTTGCTTATTTATTTGATTTTTGTTTTTTTTGTTTTTTTAAGATTTCAAAGTAAAACATCTTAAAGTAAATACTAAGACTTCAAATGATGAAAACCAGATTGGGTATTGCCTGTCAAAGCCCCAAAGGCCACAGAATAAATGGTGAGATAACAGCAGCCAGGCTCATTGGCATGCAGACCGGATTCACAGAGGCCGCATGTTCATGTCTTCCCTCCTCTGTCTCAGTAACAGATGTCATGAAATCAGATCAACAGGGCCAGCTACAAAGTGCAAATACCACCCGAGGAGCTCCTGAGACCCACAGCTACAGGCCCTCAACCCGTGAACTACAAATGTGCAACCACCTGGGGTTAGATTCATCAAGCAGAAACCCAATATGTTGCTTTAGCATAAATGTATAAAGGCTGGCTTTTTAAAGACTTAGCAGAAATACATTTTCTGATTCTTTTCCTTTTTTTTT
>NW_028227274.1:70477564-70805064 GCF_978045245.1 Mus caroli
AGGCTGGATTCCAGTGCTGTGCACTCCATCATATGTCTCACCAAAGTATCAATTTTTTTTTAGAGAAAATAACATATACTTCCTGATGTAACTACTTTCTTCCTGAGGCAATCTTTTTCTCAGCCCCTTTTTATAAAATGGTCTTTTTTTTCCCATTGAAATTTCCCTATATCCAACTCTCCTTTACTTTTATAGTTTATTTCACTTCAGTAACAGAAAAAGAGAAATCCTAAAAGGGATCATTCTATCTTCTTCTAACAATTCTTCAACCTCTTTGCAAAGATAAATCTCTTCTTTTTTGCTTCACCAGATAATCTATTCTTGTTTTTCTCTAAGGCAAATTCCTCCAGTCCCTCTCATCTATAAAGCCATTGCTTTTCTATCAAGGACTGCGAACCTTTAGTCATTTTCCTCTTTTCTCTTGTGTCTTTGACCTTTTGACTCTCTTATTCATTGATGGCATCAATATATCAAGTCATCTTGCTCCCAAAGCAACTATTATGGTTTACAACTATTTCTAGTCATGGCTACATTTCCCTTCTTAAGAATTATCTACTTAGTCTTTTTCCAAACACATCCATACTTGCACTAGTCTGAGGTACTGTCATCAACTTAATCAAAGTATTGTATTGATAATGTAAAAAAAAAATGATATATTTCTCTATTTGGTGTGTGTGTGTATCCTATGTTACATGTGTGCTGGTCAGAGGACAGTTTCAGAGTACAAGTTTCCTTGTACCATGTGTGTTCAGGAGATAGAACTCCGTTTGTCAGTCTTGACTGCAAGCACCTTTACCAGCTGAGCCATCTTTATGGCCCTGCATTGCTAAATTTAAAGATTATTAAAATTCTGCTCAACATTTCAGAATTTTTCTTAAAAATTTACCACTTTCATGGTAGAATTGTTTCCTGTATTTGGCTAATGCCATTGTTATTAGCTTGTTTTCACTGTACATCAGAGATCTTTGCTCTTTCCTTTATTTTCATTATTTCTTGTCCCAGAGCGTAACCTTAGCCATATTTGTTTTGTGCCTAACATATCTCTGCATCCTCAAGTTTATGCTAGTTTTACTCTTCCATATACCAGACAAAGATGACTACCTAGCTGTGGAACCCTAAGCTTCCCAGCTTCTATACATCAACACTGTTGTATTGTTCAAGTAAATCTCTGATCTCTCTTCAGGATCCTTTTTCTCGAATTCTACATATCTAATATTTCACCAATTCCTGTTCATTCTAGCCACAAAATATACATCAGCTTGGCCACTCCCCTGTCTCTATAGTGATGGCTATCTGTCACCAGCACACTAGAATATCTTCATATCTGACTTCTGAATCAGTCTAAGCTACAACAATCTGTGCCTTCTGTATATCTAAACACATCTAGTTTCTAAGCACTTTTAAAAATACTTGCATAGGTAAAGGTGAGGGAAAACATACAGGAGGCTGTCCTGTGTTTCTCAACCCGTTGTTTAAAATGACTACCCGTAAGTAATAATTCTAGCTCCAACTCGAGAAACTGGCACAGGAGCAAATACAGGCAACACTCTGCCATTTGATCATATGCAGATATTCACACACTTTCAAGAACAGAGGATTTTAAGTTTACATAATCTTCCCAATTATTTTACTCAAAACTCTTCTTTTTACCAGATTCTACTTCTAGTAGACTTCCATATACACAAGGATCCAAAAGCTGCCTTGCCTCTCACGGTCTGGCTCCTGCTCTTTTCTCTATGTCTGGTTGTGGGTTCCAACTCCATTGTCTATGCTCCATTTTTCAAATCAGGCTGACCTTTCCCTGGTCTGGTTCCTGCCTGTGATGTTTTCTGCAATACTGTCTTATTTCTTACTTCTTAACCCTGATCAACACTACAAAATACTTAAGCCTATTCTTTCTCAGATTTCCATTCATGGTCATACCAAAATTCTTTTGTGGACATAACAAAATTTTTAATTTATATGAATACTTATTCGCATGTCTCATTCCTGATGTTGCTTCTATATACTATTGCTTTTATCATGGAAACTAAGATCCCCCGCCCCCAATCTGGATCCTCCATCCAACACCTCATGGAGTATGGGGAGAAACAGGCAGCTAGTACTTAATTCAATGAATCAATGAACAAAAAGAATGTAAGTCATAGGTTATGTGTATACATGTGTGTGTGCTTAAGTGTATGTATATTAATCTTGTATTTGAAGGTGCCCAGGCAGGCAAGAAGATGAGGTCAGATCCTAAGAATTGGAGTTACAGGCAGATGTGGGGGCTGCGAACCAAAACCATGTCTTCTAGAGGAGTCACAAATGTTTTAAACCACTGAACCACCTCTTTAGGCCTGATTATTATTTTTGTTTGATTTCATATAGGAAAAGTTCATTAAATTAATAAAAATGAACATTAATATTCTGAAAACACCCTGAGGGATCTAATGAGAGGCTCCGTGTAAGGGCAGAGCCATTAAGTAGACCTGAAGTTTCTGGCCTCTGTAGCACAGGATCTTCATGCGTACAGACAGTTTTAATTAATTCTAATTGGATTAAATAAGTGTCAAGGGGACAATGGATCCTTGTCATCCCCGCTGACTTGTTGTGTGTGTCAGAGACTCATAACTCATTTAAACCCACACACATACTTTAGAAGTAAGGTGATTCGGGGACCTAGTGATTTTTTTTTCTGTCCTTAAAGCTGGTGTGAAGTCTTTAAATCCTTACAATCCCTCCTCGTACCCATTGTCAAATAATGTCCTGTGTACAACCCAAATATTAGAAATGTGTGACCAGCAGCACAGGAAAGGGAGAATCAAATAAAAATAGAAAAGTATAAGAGTTTGACAACTTCTGAGGGTCTTTCATGGAAAAAAAAATAAGCATGAATGCTCAGATCCTTTTCAAAGAGAGGTGTCTGTTTCTAGTTCCAGCGCTGCTCTCAAGCCCCCAGGAACAGGTATTCTCTCTGCTTCTGATTTCCTACTCATAAAAGCAAATCATCAGGCACTGAGCTAGAGACTCCTTTAGTCTTTACAATTTATGGCGCTTAAGTTGTACTCACAAGCTGTCACACAGAGAATGACACAGACCTGCTGCTTGGCTATTGTTTTTCTGACCAGGTGACTTCTTTCATATGAAGAAAATTTCCTTTTTTGTTTTTTTTTGTTGTTGTTGTTGATGTTGTTGTTGTTGCCTTTCTGTTACATGAGAGATGACTTGCTCTTTTCCACCTTGTTAAAAGCTCCTATTATAGAAACTGTCAGGTCTATTAGAGTATCTTAATTACCACATCTCGGGCTGCTTTTAGCCTCTAGTGGGACAAAATTGCCATGATTTATGCCTTACTAACAATGATATTTTTACATTAGTAGGCAATTAAAGAGCCCAACAGCACCACTACAAACTTCAAAAAATGGTAGAAGGAGTGCCATCATTTCAATTTAATTCAACTATAATTGTATTTACAGATAACCTATAAAAAATAATGCCATGTCAAAATGTTTGCCATGTTCTTAATAAATATGTGTAAGAAAAGAACAAGTCCTTGCCCCCTTTGACTGGAGAAGCAATATGACAACATAGAATGTCACAACTGAGATCTTCATATAAGGGATTTCAACAGTGGCAGTTCTTTCATTTATTAAGCCTTGACACTCATAGGAAAAAATTCCACTCCAAGGGAAGGTTTCCATGTTCTGTGATACCTGTGCAGACGAGAGCTAGGTGAATCCAAGCCATCCTTAGAGGGAGTGACGTTCATGTGTGAGTGTGTGTGTGTGAGTGTGTGTGTGTGTGTGTGTGTGTGTGTGTGTGTGTGTTGGATAGAAATGCCCCATTAACAAAAACTATAAATTATGGACAAACCAACTACAAAAATAAACATCTCTTGCCAGCATTGAGCAGATTCAAGGCCAACCACTGCTAGTGTCTCTTCATACTACAGACTACTGAGAATCAATCTCTCTAATTTAGCAGAAAGGTTTGCTTCTTATGTTTTTGAGATTTCAGCACATAACACTTATTTCTGTCTCACTTCTTTTTTGCCTCCAGAGCCCTTTTGGTCCCCTACATTGAGCATTGATTGAAGCATTGCCTCATGATGCAGGAAAATACAGCAGTGTTAAGAACAATTAGAGAAAATGATCCCAGGTCAGAATATAGCCTTTTCAATGCAAATAGCATTATACCCTATAAGCAATGAAAACAATAATAACAAAAAATATCCAAAATATATAAAGAACTCAAGAAGCTAACCACCAACAAACCCAAACAACCCAATCCAAAAAATGGAGTATAGATCTAGATAGAGAAGTCACAACAGAGTAATTTCAAATGGCAGAGAGGCACCTAAAGAAATGTTCAAAGTCCTTAGTGATCAGAGAAGTACAAATAAAAATGACCCTGAGATTCTATCTTACACCAATGAGAATGGCTAAGATCAAAACCTCAGATGACAACACGTGTTGGTGAGGATGTAGGGAAACAACACTCCTCCATTGCTGGTGGGATTGCAAACTGATATAACCGCTCTGGAAATCAATCTGGAGGCCCCTCAGAAATTGGAAATATATTTACCCGAAGACCCAGAAATACCACTCTGTGGAATATACCCAAAAGATGCCCCACCATGCCACAAGGGCATGTGTTCCCATTGTGGCCTTATTTGTGATAGTCAGAAGTTTGAAACAACTCAGATGTCCCTCCATAGAAGAATGGGTACAGAAAATGTGGTTCATTTACACAATGGGATACTATTTAGCTATTAAGAATGAGGACACCCTGAGTTTTGCAGGCAAATGTATGGAACTAGAAAATATCTTCCTGAGTGAAGTAACTCAGACCCAAAAGGACATGCATGGTACATACTCTCTAACAAGTGGATATTAGGGAAAAAAAGGGACAGAATACCCAAGATATTGTCCACAGAGCTCAAAAATGTCAATAAGCTGAAGGGCCCAAGTGAGGATGTCTCAGTCTCACTTGGGAGGGAGAAGAAAGCAATCACAAGTGGGGAGGGAGGGAGAGACCTGGGAGGAAAAGTTGGCAGGGGAACCAGAGAGGAAGAAGGAAAACCTGGTCTGGTATTGGGTGAAGGAAAGGACTGAAACCCCCAGGGTCATCAGAAAGAATAGAAACAGGCAACCTTGGGCAGTAGAAGGTTGGGGGAGGGGGTGGTCCAGAATGTACCAGAGATCTGGGAGGTGAGAGACTCTCAGGACTCAAAAGGTGTGTGTGTGGGGGGGAACCTTAGATGAAATGCCTAAGAGTAGAGAGAGGGAACGTATAGAGCCCACCTCCAGTGGGAAAACAGGAGACATCAAGTGAGGGAGGGGGTTGTCATCCCAGTGTTAAAATTCTGACCCATAATTTTTCTTGTCTGAAAGAACTACAGGGATGGAAATGGAGAGGAGCCTGAGGAAAAGAAGGTCCAGCGACAGGCCCAAAGTGGGATCCAGCTCAAGGGGACAAGGCCTGACACTATTACTGAGGCTATGGAGCACTCACAAAAGTGGACCTATCAAGACTGCCCTGTGAAAGACCCAACAAGCAGTTGAAAGAGTCAGATGCAGATATTTACACCCAGCCAATGGACAGAACCTGCTGACCCCAGTGGTTGAACTAGGGAAAACTGGAGGAAGATGAGGAGGAAGGTGACCCTGTAGGAGGAACAACAGTCTCAATTAACCTAGACCTGAGAGATCTTTCAAAAACTGGACCACCATCCAGGCAACACACACCAGCTGATATGAGGCCACCAACACATATGCAGAAGACGACTGCCGGGTCTGGGTTCAGTCAGAAAAGGTACACCTAACTGTCAAGATACTGGAGGCCCCAGGGAGTTTAGAGATTTAGAGGTCTAGTTGGGTGGGCAGGGGGTGGTGGGGACATCCTCATGGAGACGGGGGACAGGTAGGAGGTATGGGATGTGGAACAGTTGGAGGGTAGACTGGGAGGGGAATAAAACCTAGAGTGTAAAATTAATAAATAAGAGAGAGAGAGAGAGAGAGAGAGAGAGAGAGAGAGAGAGAGAGAGAGATCAAAACCTATGCTTTTACTGAAGGTATAGAATCTTCCCTGGATGAAGACCCAGAATCATTTCAAATTTGTTTAAACACATAATCTATCTACCCCAGACTTATAATACTTTCCTAAGGGAATTCGTGTGCCTATTAATATTTGATAAACACAAAATTAGAGTTAACAAAGATCCAGGGATTAATCTGTCTTCTGGGTAACTTTAATCATGGAAACCAAATCCATAGCACTAAAACAGACAAAAGAAGCACGACGGATTGGCAGTGAAACAAGAAGATAAAGCTGTCTTTCTGAGGAAATGTTTCAAATCTCCCTTGCAATATTTCTTTCAAAATGGACCACATCTCTGATGTGAAGTTGACAGCGAATATCCTTTTTAGAATCTGAGGCATGCAGAGAAGACAATGAACTTCTTTGATCTCTAGACTCCTGCCTTAATAAAACAATTTTATAGATGCCTCCCGCCTAGAAACAGCAAGATGGAGCAGGTGGTTTCATTGTAGCTTGAAACTTTCCATTTAAATATTCAAATACTGGTGTCTATGGAGTAACACTCTTCTAGAATTTAAGAATCAGCACAGAGGGTCTTGCAGATTAAACAGCAGCCAATGCCAAGTCAATGCCAATTTGCACAAGGAGGAATTCTACAGAAACACGGCAGGTATCAAATATGGTTCCTTTCATGCATACCCTTCTCCCTTCTATCTAGGATCGTCCCATAGCAAAGGTAGTAAGTTCTCTGTGCACTCCGGATTCAGCCACCAGTCCTTGCCTTGCATTCTTACATCAAAAAATAGTGCAGAAGCAGAAAAAGAGCACTAATAGGGAAGAAGCGAGCAGCACACATTGCCTTCGCTTCTAGTTTCTAGTTCCACTCAAGTTCTGATTCATTATGTTTTTCTGAAGGTTGCTTCGTAAATAAATAAATAAATAAATAAAACAAAAAACCCCACACTTAATGCACTTAATGAGCAATTTCTAGTCATGAATTTTTTAAAAAAATATTAGAGATAAGATAATTAAGGGGTACTGGAGCATTAGAAAGAATTTGGCTAACCAAACTTGAGTCTTAAGAAGAGAAACAGTGCTGAGGAAACACAGTTACATTAGAAGAAATCAACTGAAAATAGATACGCCAGCAATTTCGCTGAAACATTTTTTTTTGTCTCTTTGTTCTCAAAGATAAGATGATGCATGGTTCACTCTGTGTAGATAAACACTGGAAACTGAAATAGATAAGCAAGTTGTATTTATATATTTATTCATACATGCGTGTGTGTATGTGTATGCATGTGTGTGTGTGTTTGTAACAATAATAATAATAACAAAGAGAAAGAGGCTTTGGACTGAGATTGGAAGGGCATGAAGGTTCAAGGGATGGTAACTGAGAACTGAGCAGAAGAAAGAAATATAATCCTAGTCTCCCTCTCTCTCTCTCTCTCTCTCTCTCTCTCTCTCTCTCTCTCTCTCTCTCTCTCTCTCTTTGTGTATGTGTGTGTGTGTGTGTCTGTCTGTCTGTCTGTCTGTCTCTTTCTCTCTCAATGTTCTATGAGGGACTCACTAACTTTTTATTGGTATTTTATTTATTTACATTTTGAATGCTATACCCTTTCCCGGCTTCTCTTCCTCAGTCACCCTATCCTATTCCTCTTCCCCTGCTTCTATGAGGGTGCTCCCTCACCCACTCACCCACTCCTGCCTCAGCACCCTAGCATTACATGACACTGGAGCATTGAGCCTCCACAGGACCAAGGGGCTCTTCACCCACTGATGCCGGATAAGCCAATCCTTTGCTATATATGTAGCTGGAGCCATGGGTCCCTCCATGTATACTCTGTGGTTGATAGTTTAGATTCTGGGAGTTTAGTTCCAGTTGGTCGATATTATTGTTCTTCCTATGGTTTTTCAAACCCCTTCAGCTCCTTCCATCCTTCCCATAGATTTATGAAAAAAATGTTTCAAAACCTTTATTATGAAAGCAATGAAAGAAACATTTTGTTAGAGTGGAGACAACTGTTTACATTCACCTGCACCTAAATTTATGCCACCACCACCTTCAGGAAATATGTATGGGGTTTAGGAAAATAGCTTAGGCTTCGATGTATCAGTAATCCTTCAGTGTCCTTGGCTGATTTGTAATCAGGATATAGAATCCAGTAATCTAGATTTTACAGGGTGTATTGAAATGCTTCTTCTAAACGGATTTTACTAATTAATGTAGCCCCTTTTAGTACATCGACATATTTTCTATTTAGGTTGATTATAGGATCACAGTGAGACAGAGTGGGCAGATAGCTTTCCCCTATTTTACAGGCATATTAATGGAAACAATTCAATTCCCTGATAGAAAAGCAAAGGCCATACACAGTTTTACAATCCCTGACAAGAGGTTTTAATACTGTGAGCATTCAGAGCTCTACCTACCTGTAAGTAGGGTTCCTTTTAAATATCTCAACTTCCTTTCATCTTATTGGTTGTTATGATAATTTGATAAAGACAACTGTCAAGATCTGATATTTGGAAAACCCAGAAATAAGCAAATAGATTTCTAAGTATCTACATATCCTCACAGTCTATAAAGTTCAGTAACTGGGAGCAGCTTTAAGAAAAATGTAAAAAGTCAATTTTATTTACATTTTGGGGGGATTATATTTTATATAGGATCCTTGTTGTATATTCTACATTGAAACATGTAGCCATATCCAGCATAAAAGTGTTCTGTGATCTCCGCAGAGAACAATAACATGTGTCTCTACTGTTTTAGAGATGGTGAATAGTTTACAAAATCAGAACATTCTATCAAAGATACCATTTTGCTTTGATTCAGTTGTATAACTGGCTGTGAATTTAACAAGAATTACACATATCTGTCACTGGACAGAACCAACCCCACTATTTATTAAAGCTGAAACCTACCATTTCCCATAAATCTTTCTCTTAGTCAATAATTAACAGATTAAAGCTCATAGATTCATGGTCCATTCTCTATCTTTATCATGAGAGAAACGTGATCTTGCACAAAAATGAGCAAGGGAGGTTTACAAGGCTAAACCCTCTTCCGAGTTGTTCAGAGGTACAATTACATATCCATCATTTGTGACTAGATGGGAGACAAGTATCTTCATGATTGCTTGGTCCTCTGAAGTAACATGTAATATCCTTTTTATAATTATTATTAATTAACTACTTCCTTTGTTTTGATACCAGCAGAGGGATCTAGGCTGAATCTCTTCAAGAGTCCAACACTCCTGAGCCCCAGCACTGTTCTCTAGAACTGAGCAGGGAACTGCTCCCATTAGCATCAATTGAGACAGATTTGAAACTAGAAGCCAGATCCATCACGTAGACCTAATTTTAAACCATAATTATGGTTTTGAGCTAAAACTTCTGGCATATAAAGTTTGCAAGTCCAATGGGCCTCTCTTTCCAGTGATGGCCGACTAGGCCATCTTTTGATACATATGCAGCTAGAGTCAAGAGCTCTGGGGTACTGGTTAGTTCATAATGTTGTAAACTTTATATGCCCCAGCACAGGGGAACGCCAAGGCCAAAAGGTGGGAGTGGGTGGGTAGGGGAGTGGGGGGGAAGTGTATTGGGGACTTTTTGGATAGCACTGAAAATGAGGAAAATACCTAATAAAAAAAATTAATTACAAAAAAAAATTCTGGCATGACGCCTAATTTCAGGATTTAGACTACCTACCAACTTGTTCAACTTTGAGTTTTAATTCAAGCAATACATACAACGTTGTGAAATGGAAAGATAAATAACACTACCACAAACAACAGAAACAATTGAAGAATATTATTAATTTTCTCCTTTTGCATGCTTTATATTTCCCATCGAGTTATTAGTATTTTAAATTTTAGTACAAAACCTGGTTACTTTCAAATTAGAGATTATCAGTCCCATTTTTATTAGTTTTTATAACACGTTCTACCTTTGAGTTATCTACATGGCTTGGAAACAGGTCTCTTATTTTGTAAATTGCATTTCTATGCCATTTAAATATTTCTTTCTGCCCTTGGAACTAGTTGTTTATTATAGTTTAAGGATTTTTTTCAGAATTATCACTCATAAATACAATACATTAAATCCATAATTTATGCATGTTTATAATTGTTTCTCTAATCATACTGCCATTATCGTCTTTAACAATGTGAACAACTGGTAAAACACCCCTTTCTGCTTTTGAATACAGATGTCTCTGTACGAAGAGATTTGTTTATTTCCTACTCTTCCCCAGGTTTTCTGTTACTCTACAAGAACTTGTTGTTCTCCTATATTTTGTAAAGGGGGTAGGGGTTCGTAAAAGATCTTGGAGCCAGTACCTAGCCAGACAGTGCATAAAAATGTCTAATGATAGAATTTATCTGCTAGGCTAAAATACATTTCATAGAATGGAAGAAATAACTCCTTGAGTGCAGCACTCCCACTGCATTCTGCATTCAATCCTTCTCCTAGAGCGAAGCTCTGGCATCATGGTCCACATTGTGATGATGGATAACTAATCTCCAGCAGGGCTGTAAAGTGATTATTTAATCTGAAAGCATCCGCCTGCTGGGGTATTGTATGGTTTTTCAGAAAAGTTAAAAACCATTCCTACCCTGGTGGTGCCTTTGCAGTCTTTTCGGATATATCTCCTGTGTGTTACCATATCCCTTTATGAATTTAAGCAGACTGCCATACCTTGTGTAACCCTAGCACACAGAAGGAGATGCATGTAACGCTATGAAGGGATTGTTACTGTGCTAATAAATATGACAGATCAGCCACCAACATGTAAAAAATCCATGACTCAAGTCTGAAACACTAGAACAACAACAGTATTACAACATAGCACAGGATTTCAGAAGTAAGAATCTCTGAAGTCTCCAGGACCAAGGAGCAGGGAAGTCCAGAAGGGAGGCTAGGAAACCTGGTCTTAAAAGGGCATGGTAAAATAACAGAAGCCAGGGAAGTTTAGGTGGAAATAGTCCAAAAGGAATGTACCTGGTGAGAAAGGGGAAAGGGAGTCATGCTGATTTCTTTTGCCCCTTACAGGGAGCTGCTTTCTGCGATTCCCTAAAACTACACTTTGAAAAGTGAAGCATCTCCCACAGGTTCACTTGTTTAAATGCATGGTCCTCAGCAAGTGGCCCTGTTTAGGGAGGTTATGGAAACTTCAAAAGGGAAAAGCTGGAGGAATTGATTCTCTGTAGGTCAGGTCTTAAGGGTTCTAGTCAAGTTAGTGATCTGTGTGAGCCATTTCTGCTTCCTAATGCATCGAAATAGAACAAGGAACACCGGGGCCTTGCAATGGTGCTGCAAAGCGAATTTTAGCTCTCTAAACCATGAGCTAAAATGAACCTTTAAGATACTTCCATTTAAAATTATTTTGGTGCACTGGACAAAGTAACTGATGCTACACATGATACCTACCTGTGCTCAGGGGTTGAGCCCAAACTCTTACACTTAGATAGATGACACTTAGATGACAAAACTGAGATGCAAAGGAATTCAAGGGCCTGCCTCCCAACCACAAAAATCCACAACAGAACTTGAAAGGGTGGCCTGAAATTTGAACTTCTATTCATAAAAATCTCTACCATACTCTGTAAGATGCAAAATTCACCACAGAATGATTAATTTACAAAAAAAGTAGTAATAAAATGAAATCTTGGTAAGAGGGTTTGTTCTATGTCCACCCTCTCTCATCAGACAATATCATAGTATGAAGATGAACTCTGATGCCAGGAGGAGGCACCGCCAAAGGAAAGTAGATATTCCTGTGTTCTGAACCTAAATGAGACCTGTAAGATGCTGTGTGAAGTCTCAAGGATTGGCCAATGGAATGAATGGTCTTTATAAAAAATGGGGATCAGGATGGTGTTTTAATGGAAAGTAGGGTCACAGTCACCTTTCCAGAAGTCAGACAGTTATAAGGTTGGTATTCCTGTCCATCACTTAGCCCATTCATTCAGTCTTAAGACAAGGAAAGAAACTTGAAATCCATTTCTAAAGTTGACTGCAAATAATATACTTCCATGTCTCTGTGTGTGTGTGTGTGTGTAAATTTACTTTATATAGAGACATATAGAAGAGTTGATATACATATATATATATATGTATACACACACACACA
The DNA here is from genome assembly GCF_978045245.1 of Mus caroli. Lineage (NCBI taxonomy): Eukaryota > Metazoa > Chordata > Mammalia > Rodentia > Muridae > Mus > Mus caroli. The sequence continues at coordinate 70,489,719 of NW_028227274.1, forward strand.
TGATATACATATATATACACATTATATACATATATACACACATGATATATATATACACATGATATACATATATCTCAACTGGAGATAAGAATAGAAGTTATATTCCTTAACAGGAACAAATGCTATTGGATCAGCAAGATTCTACAAAAAAGAACATTATATTATTATATTAGGTTATGGCATTATAATTGTTTCAGGCTTCTTAAAGATATTCAACAAATGCCTGCCTGCTAATAACTGGAAGACATCATTTCCAACATCTAAATCTAACTTGAAACAAGTGGTTAATGATGTTTAAAGTAGAAGAAAGACATTTCAAGCACGGAACAATAGCCTGACCTTAGACCATGGTATCAATAGGCTAGCAACTAGTGTTTAATACAGACAATGGATAGGTACTATGTGTTGATGTGTGTAGGTAATTAAGGAAATGAGCACTTAGAAATTGGAAAATAAATAAGATCTACCACAAGGTCATAACTGTACAAATAAGAAATACTCTCCTACCTAAACCGTGGTGAAGCTCTCTTAGGAAGATGAGAAAGTGATTTGCAGAAGTGGACATGCTCATAGAGATTCACAGTTAGCTAAGGGATGTTATGTGTGAAGGGTTAGTGAGCATCGTGAAGCCAAGTAATGAATGAGAGAAATCGCTAACCAAAGCTAAGTCCCTACAACCAAAAAGTAAATAATAATGCACTGTATACATGCTAATTAGCAACACTACCAAAAGGATCATTGAAGTAATTGAAAATATTTACATAAAGTGGAGAGAAATACCTTTAAACAGAAATTCTACAAGTAACAAAGAGAAAGTAATAGTTCCTCAGAGGAGCAAAGATTCTACCTTATGGTTGGTGTCTCCAGGTGTCAAATGCTATAATAAAAATTGTCACCCGCAGACTGCAGATAGGAGGCAGGAAGTGAAGAATGGGCAAATGTTCAAGAGGAAAAGAGTTGCTGCAGTCTTTCATACACATGTACCAGACTGGCACGCGCCTTGGCAGTATTTGGCAATATTCACATTCTAGTTTCAACATTCCATTCCTATAGACTGAATCAAGACCTCTTTAAGCTAAGGACAGTTTAAGAATTTAAAAGAAATTAATCGGCATGACCATGAAGCAAGTATTTTAACCTCAATAAGTATTTTTATTTTCCTTAGTTGTGCCTGAGTTTATGTAGGAAAAAAAATCTGTATTCTATAGAAAAGAAGATAATATGGATCATAGGAGGACACTTTGGTTAAAGAATAAGTCATTTTAAATTTAAGCTCCAAGATCATGTCGTGTGATACAGATTATTGAGAGAGCAATGCACCACCCTGCAGGTAATTGAAAGAAATTCTACTCATTGCTTAAAGTATTCCAAACAGTTACTTAAAAAAAAAAAAAAAAAACCTCTTAATCAATTAGAGTTTTAAAAAATTAAACATTTGAGATGGCTTCAAATGCCAAATATCAGAGATATATTGTCTAATTTTCATGCTGATTATTTAAAAAAAAACGAATTATTGCAACCTTATAATTACATATCCTTTAGATTTCTAGCTGCCAAAAAAGCTAATTCAGCATGCCAGCCAAACGACATGCTCCTTGTATTTCTAATAATTGAAATGGTTAATACTTTATGAGTGTTTATTAGAACAAGGTACCATTCTAATTGCTCAACAAATCTATTGACTCATTTGCTTCTCACAAGCTTATGAGACTGGCACTATTAATATAATCTCTTCCTTACAGAAAGTGGTATGAAGAATCCCAGTGGGACCATCAACTTGTGTCGATAGCTCCAGAGCCTGGGCTCTTCACCACAGAACAACCAAGGAATGGATTTGCTTGCTAGTGAAAGCATTTGGACCAAAGAGAAAGAACTTCCTTGTTAAAGGAAAAGTATGTTCAAGGGCTTTGTGCTTGCTGCTCACAGTTTTAAAACCATTTTTCATTTTAATAAACACATGAAGAATCCTCATTTTTTTCTTTTTTTAAATTAGGTTATTTTCTTTATTTACATTTCCAATGCTATCCCAAAGGTCCCCATACCCCCCCCCCCATATGTATCAGAAGATGGCCTAGTCGGCCATCATTGTAAAAAGAGGCCCATTGGTCTTGCAAACTTTATATACCTCAGTACAGGGGAATGCCAGGGCCAAGGATCCTCATTTTTAAGCTAGCAAATTCCTAATATCATAAGGTAAACCAAGTCCATACATCTATGCTCTATGCCTGTGCAGTGAGTTGCTGGATTGGTGCTTTCCTGTTTGGAATATGAAACCAATGTCTTAGACAATGAAAATCCTGGAAGAGCAAAAGCAAAATCTTTAAATATAGGCCACGACATCGACATTGATAAACCTCAGCTCTAATGCTTTCTGATCTGTAGCCTGGGGGAAAAGTATTTATTCATCATACTGAGTCTAAGTGATGCTATATAGATTGGATAAGTTCTCCCCAAGAATACATGTGTCAAAGACATGATCCCAAGGGTAACACTACTGGGAGATGGCTGAACTCCTAAGTGACAATAACTAAATGGCTGTCCCTAGAGGATTGAGGGTGTGACCTTGAAGGAGATTAAGGGACATCAGTCGTTTCATTCTTTCTTGGCTTCCAGATCACAAGGAGAGTAGTTTATCGTGTTTTATTTGCCCCTGACTATTCTCATACAGTATTCTTACCAGAGCTCTGAAATGAGAAACCCATCTGATCGTGCAGAGGAATCTCCATAACTGAAAAACAAAACTTTTTTCCTTCAAAAGTCAGTGATCTTAATTAGTACATCATATTGGGAAATTTTTAGTAATCATGGAGTTAATGATACATTTATTGCATTATGAAGAGCCTATACAGGATGTAGATGGTGGAGGGATGAGATAGCATTGATCAATATTTTCATTTCTTTCTTTTTTCTTTTTCTTTTTTTTTGTTTGTTTGTTTGTTTTGGTTTTTTGTTTTTTCGAGACAGGGTTTCTCTGTATAGCCCTAGCTGTCCCGGAACTCACTTTGTAGACCAGGTTGGCCTTGAACTCAGAAATCTGCCTTCTTCTGCCTCCCAAGTGCTGGGATTAAAGGTGTGTGCCACTATGCCCAGGAATATTTGCATTTCTTTATGGATGTTGGGAATATTACCATAATTTGACTTGCCAAGTCTCAAAAAGTAACATAGACCTGGAGAAAAATTAAACTCTGAAATATGCTTCCTTAGTATTGTTAAGCAGAGTTCATAACCCAGAAGAAGCAAAGCTAGCTATGGTTATAACCAGAGATCCAGTTAGGGCTACAGCTATTGCTAGAGATAGGGCTAGGGCTAGGGTTGGATCTAGGGTTAGGGTTATAATTAGGGTTAGGGCTAGGAAGAACTAAGGCTAAGCTAGGGTTAGGATAGAGCTAGGGAAATGGTTGTATCTAAGGTTATATACCATGTGATAGTTACAACTTTTTATATTATTATGAAATATCATATAATCATAAATAGGTCAGTGCTATATAAGGGGTAATGATATGGCTAAAGCTAGAGCTATGACTGAGCTAGAGCTAGGGTTAGGTTTATGGCTAAGGCCAAACATGAATTCTGAAAAAGTAGACCTAACTGAGATAAATAGAGATTAAAAAATATAAATAAAACTACTGGTAGAACTTTATGCTTCTATACATATTTCTTTTTTCTTTATACATACATACATACATACATACATACATACATACATAAGCATGCACATACACAAGAGATAGTTTGTTATTATATATGTAGTATATCATATAATGATATATATATACACACATACATACATACATACATATGTATGCATACATATATAATGAGAAAGAATTGAGACACTACCTGTATCAGAAGTCTTCAGTTTCTGTGTTGATTTTACTTTTATTCCAGAAACTTCAGTACAGAAAAGATCTAATTAAATAGAAAATGTTTTCTGCCTTTGTTCCCTAATTATACTTAAATAGATTAGCTAGCAAACATAATCTTGGAATTAGAAAGTAAGAAAGCACACTTGAAATAAGACTCATTTAGAGAAAGAGTACAGGCAAAGGGATACATGAGTCACAAACGGATATAAAACTTGTTTTGTTTTCTCGTTTCTCTCTATTACTGTTTCCCTACTTTTTTTTTCCTTTGTTGGGTTGTGAAAAAATTTTAACTGATAATGAATGTGTTGAAGTGTAATTGAGGCTCCATTGCTTCAGAGTGGTCATTCATTCTATAGCTTTATCAATGGCATTGTCTCACCAATAAGCTTAGTCATTTTTCCCTCAGGAAGCAGCTACACACAGTGGTCCAGTATGTTCTTTGACATCATCTCCAAATCTTTGGAACTGGAAGCAGGGCTCCAGAGCCTGCTATGAGGCAATGCTCTCAGCTGAGTCAGCCTCTGCACCCCTAGTGTGGCCCTGTGAAAACAGGCTCTGTCCTCCATGCATTTCATGGCTGGAAAGAAGGCACTAGGTTCTTCAGCGCCTGATGGCATTGTTCCTCACATCCTATCTTCCATGTGCATGGCTTCATTGCCTCTCATTCGTTTCCTCTTTCTTTCTTTCTTTCTTTCTTTCTTTCTTTCTTTCTTTCTTTCTTTCTTTCTTTCTTTCTTTCTTTCTCTCTCTCTTTTCATTCCTAACAGAAACCATTTGAGGTTTTATTTCAAATCACCTGACTGTTGACATAATGAATCTCCAATGCAGATTTGTGGTCATTTAGGTGTGTGTGTGTGTGTGTGTGTGTGTGTGTGTGTGTGTGCACGCATATTTGGATGGGAATAAAAGTTTAATCGCTCATTTTCACCTTTCCACACTTAATAAAACTGAGGTAGTATATCCAGAAGAGTAAATGAAGTAACAAAAGGATTCCCATCTTCCTCCTGACTGAGCTCCCAATTAGTGGTGAGTGGCTTTGGATAAGTTATTTTCTATAACAGGGCAGGGTGATTGAACAACTCAAAATCTTAATCTTACTAGAAAGTTATTGTGATAGATCAAAGGGTTCGTATTTGGTTTGGCCTTTACCTTCCCCCTTTGTAGCATATAGAGTGCCTTCCAGTTCCATAAACACTAGTCCATACAGGGTTCATTTCATTTCATTTTATTATTATTTAGATATCTGTTTGTTTTCTGAAGAGAGACAGAAAGGTTGTGTATTTGAAGGGGAATGAAGGGAATGTGGAAAGGAGTTGGTAGGCGGGAAATCACAAAGGAACTCACACAATATGTACTCACTGATAAGTGGATATTAGCCCAGAAACTTAGGATACCCAAGATATAAGATACAACTTGCTAAACGCATGAAACTCAAGAAAACGAAGACCAAAGTGTGGACACTTTGTCCCTTCTTAGAATTGGGAACAAAACACCCATGGAAGGAGTTACAGAGACAAAATTTGGAGCTGTGACGAAAGGATGGACCATCTAGTGATTGCCATATCCAGGGATCCATCCTATAATCAGCTTCCAAATGCTGACACCATTGCATACACTAGCAAGATTTTGCTGAAAGGACCCAGATATAGCTGTCTCTTGTGAGACTATGCTGGGGCCTAGTAAACACAGAAGTGGATTCTCATAGTCAGCTATTGAATGGATCACAGGGCCCCCAATGGAGGAGCTAGAGAAAGCACCCAAGGAACTAAAGGGAACTGCAACCCTATAGGTGGAACAACAATAAGAACTAACCAGTACCCCGGAGCTCTTGTCTCTAGCTGCATATGTATCAAAAGATGGCTTGGTCGGCCATCACTGGAAAGAGAGGCCCATTGGACTTGCAAACTTTATATGCCCCAGTACAGGGGAACGCCAGGGCCAAAAAGGGGGAGTGGGTGGGGGAGGGTATGGGGCACTTTTGGGATAGCATTGGAAATGTAAATGAGAAAAATACCTAATAAAAAATAAAAAATTTAAAAAAATTTAATTTCGGGCTGGTGAGATGGCTCAGCAATTAAGAGCACCAACTGCTCTTCCAAAGGTCCTGAGTTCAAATCCCAGCAACCATATGGTGGCTCACAACCATTGGTAACAAAAATATGATGCCCTCTTCAGGGGTGTCTGAAGACAGCTACAGTGTACACACATAATAAATAAATAAATAAATCTTTAAAAACAAAAACAAAAAAATGTAATTTCATAAAAAGCAAGCAAACAAAAAACTATTTCATATCTGAGTTTTATTTCTTTTCCCAGTAAGACGTAAGTTCAGATCATAAGATGAATAGCATCCTTCCTCTAACATCAGCATTGGCCATTTGGAGCATCTGTTGAAAGGGCATTGGGAAAACAATAACTAATAGTAGGTAGCATAAAGCTATAGGTCAATAGAACCTAATTTTTCCTGCTTTGAGGAAAACATAGGAATTATAATCCAGTAATATTGAAATCAATCTGAACACAATAATGACTTCTTCCAGATACGATGTTAGGCTGGATATCTTAAAGGTAGGACAAAATTTCAACATTTACTTGTTTTTTATCACTAAACGCTTGGTAGGAAATGTGTATTGTCAAACCAACTAAGATACTGCTCTCTCTCCTGGAATGTGAAAGAAAGTAATCTCTGGAGTTAGATTCCAAAAATGTTCTCTTATTCCACAAGCCAGATACAAAACATGCTATAGTGGGATGAGCCCATTGAAATTCAGATCTAAAGCACACTCAAGTGTTTAGAGAAAACATATACACTGTTTGGAAATTCACAAGTATTATCTTGAGTTGTTGTTGTTGTTCTTCTTCATATTTTACCTTAATACTGGAAGGGATCTCTCCTGCCTCATGACTGTGATAGCCAACAACCATGAAGCTCAGACATCATGACAGGGAATCAACCTCTTCCAATATCTAAACTGAGCATCTTTCAATCTGGGGAGATTAGTTTTCAAGGGATGCTGATGGGCAAGGATACCTATTATTTTTTATACTCAAGAAGAAACCTTGTTTGTCACCCACTGGAAAAATCACTTGACTAACACATTGTATCAACAGCCCCATGTCTTCCTGTTTCAGGCATAAAAAGTAATTATGGGCTCAGCAATAAATATCACATTATTTATCTTGACAGAAAGCAGGGATGGTACAAGGATTTAATGGTATTATTTATTATCCACATTGCACACATTACTTTCTGCCTCTATTGGAACTTTGTGTTCATTTTTTAGAAGCAGTTATTTTCACATTACCTTCACTCTGTGGTACTCACAGAACACATTTGGACACATTTAAAACATATTTTAAGTCAGTAAAGGGGCACTTGAAATGTCTTTAAAATGTGGCCTAAGTATCATTGCTCTCTAGAGATGAAGAAATTTAAACCCAGAGAAGTGAGGCATTTCTAGAGTCTCTACTCAGAGTATCTATGATTAGCTGTCAGGCTCTTTGTTTGATAACATGGAAGTGGAGAGTTAAAACCCTGTAACTAAAATTATGATCAGTTCTTACATAACTTTTCTATCTCTCTTGTTCAGATGGAGAAAGCTAACTGAATAACTACTGTTAGAGGTATTATTCATTTTCCCAAATTTTAGGAAGACAATGACTCTGAAAATAAAAACAGTTTTGAAGATCAAGTTGCCTACCCTTGATAAGAACCATCCAGAATGACTCAGAGGGAGGGGACTCATTCTCCCTGTCCTCTAGGTACAGAAGCTGTGACCCTCTAGCTCCCCAACCCAACTGTGTCATCACAAAGGAAACTGAATGGAAATCCAGAAGTAGGGATATTCCCTGGGTCTGTCTCCACCAAGTGGTTCAGGTTTCAAGAATTTTCATCACTTTCCCAGACGCCTGCTTTATCACCTATAAAATTCACTGAGTGACTAAATGGCTGCCCTGGAACCTGGAGAGTCACAGCCTGCTGAGATTAGCCTTTGACAGAAGTTTCCACATTCATCCCCAAATAAGACAGTCGGGATCAAAGGAACACATGACCTACCATTAAAATCTATTACACTCTTCATTTGACATCACTGAAAGCTTGAGATTTAAAAATGGCCTTTGGAGAAGACAGGAAGGAATCAAGGAAAGTTGTTACATGTGAATTTTTGATTATGTCACCCTTTATCCTGGTCTTAATCATTCAGATCCTGTAAGTTTCTGTAACCAATGATGGCCTCCTTTAGTCCTAATACACTCTGATAACAGTGGCTACATTGTTTCTTCTCCCTTGGAGAGACCTATTAGAATTTAAGCACGGGATATCAAAGTGGGCTTCTCCTCCTTAAATTGTTAACATGTACAGTTTAATGCAGGGTTGTGTCTGTCAACACCGCTGAAGGTTCAAGATTAATAGTAAAAAAGAAAAAAAAGTTTAAAGATACTGCCAGAGTTTTAGAATTATTATGTCACTTAAACAGAGTGTGACCTATAAGCTAAGTTCAAGGTCATGGGTATGCTTGAAAGAATATCAGGAGAGGGCAATGGAAGGAGTTTGAACAGACTATCTATAATCACGGTTTCTAGGGTAACAACAGGGACAGCATCAGTTTTGATGGACTTGATCAGTGACTGCAGAACAAGAAGGTAAATTTCTGGAGTCAGAAAGGTAAACTGGAAAGAAAGCATATGTGTTATTGGAGATACCGATCTGCTCCCTGGATCTAGATTCTGAGACTGATTCCAGAGACTAGCTTAGAATCTTTAGGCTGAGACCTGAGACCCATGTTTTCTGTTCCTTACAGCAGGTGAATTATGAAAACGCTATAAATGAAAGGATGAAGACTTTTAATAGTCACACAGCTAAAGTTGGGAAACATGGCACACCTGTTCTGTTTCCTAGTTCACTGTCCTTCCAAGGAGCTATGAACAGGCAGAAAAGAACACTTTAAAATAATTATCTCACTGTAAACACAGTCTTAAAAAATATAATCATTTTCTCCCCAAGTTATCCAAATTAAATTCTCTTACTAGTAGCAGACCTCCCTGAAAACTTTTTTATTTACTTTTCATTTAGTCTTCCTCCCTCCCTCCCTCCCTCCCTCCCTCCCTCCCTCCCTCCCTCCCTAGCTCCCTTCCTCCCTTCCTCCCTTCCTCCCTTCCTTCCTTCCTTCCTTCCTTCCTTCCTTCCTTCCTTCCTTCGTTTTTCTCTTTTGAAAAGTTTCACATATCCCAGGCTGTCCTTGGCCTCATACAGTAACTAAGTCTGAGGATGGCCATTAACTTCTGACACTTAGGCATCACACATGCCACATACTGAAATTATTATTACAGGCATTACCCCAATTCAGGCTCTGATTCTAATAAAGATTTTTGGAAGAAACTTTGCAAGGAAATTCAGTTTTTGTGTGTGTGTGTCTGTGTGTGAGTGTGCATGAATGTATGTGTGTCTGCATGTGTGTGTATGTATGTATGTATGTTCGCATGTATATGCTTGTCTCTCTCTCTCTCTCTCTCTCTCTCTCTCTTTGTGAACTTACAAATTATTGAATATCACCCTTCACTGAAAAGTTTAGGACATTTGGACAATAGGCTGCAAGCCAACCTAGCCCAAGAAAACTGAGGCACACATATATATATACATATTCATATATATATGTATATGTATATATATATATATATATATATATATATATATATATATATGTGTGTGTGTGTGTGTGTGTGTGTTTCTGTTTTGTAACTTTCCTAGCATGGATAGGAATGACCTTTCATTTTGGAAGACAGGATGCAGGGAAGCCACTCATTTAACCAAGGTTGTTGTCTTTCCCATTTGACCAGAACGGTAGCACCTCAACATTTAGCTAATGCCTTCTTTGTGAACATACAAATTATTGAATATCACCCTTCACTGAAAAGTTTAGGACATTTGGACAATAGGCTGCAAGCCAACCTAGCCCAAGAAAACTGAGGCACACATATATATATACATATTCATATATATATATATGTATATGTATATATATATGTGTGTGTGTGTATACATACATATACACACACATACACATATCATGTGACAGAGGCTACTCATCTCAAGAGACTTTAAATGCTACACAGGCTTCTGCTTAAAAAGCAAGTATACACTTTTCTCTCAATTGTGCCTTGAACACCTATGCTGATTGTCACTGAGTGGTAGTAAGAATGAGTTGTCCAGGCCAAAAAACCAGCCAAAGAGTTGTGGGCATTGACTGCTTTTCCAGAGGAACAAGGGTAGGTTCTTAACTCCCACATGCTAGCCTACAACTCCATGTGACTGCAGTTCCATGTAATCGGATACCCTCTATTGGGTTCCAGGCTCAAACATGGTACACACACATACATATCCAACTTAAAACCCCATACATATACAATGGAAATAAATAAGCCTTTAAAACAGAAAGAACAAAACCTAATCCAGTGGATGGTAGATTGTATATTCTACTATGTAAAATGTCATGATAACTTAATTTTGTTATTAAAACAACCTCTGTCCCTCTAGCACCGCAGATCACAATTTGGTGCTACTCTAAAGTCTAAGCATTAACTGTTCCATTGGCTAAAGGATATGGCCACTTACAGACCTTTAAAGTATAGACATACAAGCAGAAATGAGATGTACAAATTTTCAGAGAATAGTATACATTTTGGAAGTTATCACACAGTGTTCATGTTGTTGTTGAAACAGAGACATGTTGAAGAAAATGCATGGCATGTATTAAAGAAGTCAGTCAAAGGAGCAATTTACTTCAAAAATAATACTTTTATCCCTTTACCAAATTTGGCCATCTCATTCCATCACTGCTAAGAAAGGAGGTCTGTCTAACTGGATACAATCAGAGAGTTGGCAGGAACTTTTCTTGATCAAGAAGCCATAGTGGTGCAGGTGGTGAAGAGAGGAGTATGCTTGGTTTAAGTGCAGATCTCTGGAGAACAAGTCAGAAAAAAAAAGGAGAAAGGACAGTGGAAGTGTGTCCTGTAAAGGCCCAAGACAATATCATGGCACCTCTGGCACATCACCAAACTGAAAAAGTCAATGTAAAAATATGCCTTACTCAAAAACTCTGTTACATTCTTTGCTTGTTTGTTTCTTCCTTTCCTTTTTTCTTTCCTTTTGCTTTACAGAATTTTATCTATCCATGATTAACTAGTTGGATGACAGCCTAGCTAACAAAGACTCTGGAATGAACCTCTCTTGTGACTGGCAGCCTCGGACAGATGAGCAATCCTATATAGTTTAAAGAAGACTGTCTTCACTGTTAGAGCCTCGGGAAACAATGACATCATTTTCTATCCCTGGAAACTGGTTTCATTGTTACAGACTCTTTTCAATTCTCTGCCCTTCCTGTAAGACAGTGTGACTATTTCCATCGGAGAGGCAAAATAATGAAAACTCAAGGTTCAGCAAAGCTACATAAACTATTCCAAAATCATTGAGAGTGACACTTTTTCATTAGTGATTCTCATGAATAAAAAGAAGCTCATCTGATTACAGACCTCGGTAGTACACGGGAGGAAGATGCATTCTTACACAACATCCTAATGTGTATTTACTACCTGTTCATACCAGTTTTACTCCAGGTAGCTTCTTGTTTCACTTTCAGGACTTTGGATTCAGAAATGCATTTCAACTTTCCAACATGACCTGTGTTAGGCATCCGTGATGTGATTTTTTATTAAAACTAATAATATGTTAGATGTATCCAGGTTGACAGAATGCAGGCTTTAGAAGTGATTTGTTTATTCCAATCAAACATGTAGATACATAAATGATAACTGCAAATAACATGTCCTGACAATGTTTGCTTTGTAAATTTTTTTTACAGACCAAAGAACTCAGTCAGGGAATTGGGAATGGGGTAATGTTCTAGAGGGGTGGAATTACATAATTCTTTGTCCCCAGAAAGTTTGAGGTTTGCCTCAATTCTTGGTGGTCAGCAGCACCACCAGCTCTTAAATGCTCTACTGCACATTCAGATTGTTACTGTGAATGGGGAATTCGTTGACCTTTCATGTGTTTAGGAAATGAAATTTGATTTGAAATGTAGAGCCGCTGCCCTCCAGCACTGAACATCTAATTCTAAAGACAATAAATGTGCTAAAAAGATCAAACATGATCCCCAGCTTTATATTGTTTGAAACATGTCAGGAAATGTGATATTTTGTTTCCCACTAGGGAATGTTTATTTTTGTGTTGAGATTTAGCAAACACAAAGGGATATTTATAGGGAAAACAATTGACACTCCTAGTTTATGTATATGAAAATTTTCTTAGGTGAAAATCAAAAACAAAAAAAACCAAAAAATTCCACCAAGAAATGTTTCTGTAATTTTACTTTATTATCTGACTCTTGCCTATCTGTGGGTCTTACTATGTTGTAACAGTTTATCACACTGATTCCAGAATCTAGCGACCTGATTAACAGACTTGGGCAACTTTCAGAGTTAAAAAAGATGTAAAAGTTGAACTGTAGAAACTAGGATATTGGATAAAAAGTGGAATACTCGCAAGCACAGTCTAGATGTTGTAGGGAAAAAAAATCTCCTCTTTAAATTCTCTGGAACCCAATTTCAGTAGGACAAGGCTATTTGTAGCCTCACTCTAAAGTGATTTTTGCACATATTTGCATAGCCCACAATAGACATACATATAATGGGCAAAGAAATACTCTGAGAAGACTCATGCTTATTCCTCTCAAAGAGAATTTGGCAACTTCCAGCATTCTATACTTGTCTTTAATCCTTGTTCTATTTCTTAAAACAAAGATACATTTAGCCAGTTAAGCCAGAAGCAACGTGAAATGAAAATATACTGTGTGTGTGTGTGTTTGTGTGTGTGTGCTGTGCGTGTGTCCCATTTCTTTCCCCTCTTGACCCTAAGAGCAAGCTATATGTCCCAGAAACCTCTACCTTGTACTGAAACATGCCCTAAGAATATGAATAAATATGATGGTGCCAACAATTGCCCTTTCTCAGACACTGCCACTGGCATCTCATTGACCTCTATTTTCTTCTGACATCTGTACTGGCAGAGCCAATGGAAGCTTAAGCTACTGTAGACCACTGTAAAGAAGCTTATGGTCTCTGAGCCACAATATAGAACAAAGACCCCTTCCCCCACTGACTCATATTTTACTGCAACATGTACAATTGTTTGCTGAGATATTCTTAGTTTAGAAGTTGATGTATCCTCAGACATACACTATCCCCAGTCAAATAAACATCTAATTGCAGCCAGAATTCTCAATATTTTGTGAAGCTTAATTGAATGTCATAATTATCAATGAAAGTTTATGAATTTATAATTCTCATTGTTACTGTAAACTCCAGCTCCCAATTTTCTGGGTTTTTTTCATATGAAATAAATGTCTGGATATTTAAATTAGGTAGCCATGTCTACACAGAAAAGGATATTATCTAAGACAAATATTGAGTACGACCATTATGATAAAGTTTAGCAATGCTCTTCCAATGTAGAGTCAGTCTAAACTATGTTGCTGTCAATTTATAGAAAATGGTTGCTAAAAAAAATAAAATAAACATAAGGAAGTTGTAGCAGGATAGTGACAGTTTAATACAGAAGCAGCTCTATGAGTTTCCAAATGAGGTATGGACAGCAGCAGTTGTCAGAGGCAATCAGAAGAATAGACATTATTGAAACTCTGAAGGTTGACTCAATCAAGTCTATTGAGAGGATAGCAATTTTTCCATCTGTTTTATTTAAACAAATATTTACATTGCTAAAAAAATTACATTGTAGTAAGCCTTCATATGATCTGTAGGAAAAACAAAGAGATAGTTGAGAAAAAAACGCTGCCATAAATATGTGGTTTTGCTTAAAGGCATGGGGCAAGGTTAGCTAAGGAAACTGGTTTCAAATCTGCTAAGAAGTAGCAATTAAGTGTTTGCAAAGAGCCCAGAAGAAATGTCCAGGGAACACGAAAGACTTACTTAAGATTTATTTCTCTGTCATCCTTGTCTTTGGTTTTCATCCTCCCAAACTCCCATCAGTCATTTCTGAGGAACAATTTTGTGGTCACTATATTTTCTCAGTTCTCCATTTGAAATATAAACCCACGTGAAAACGTATTCTGGGGCTTCATTTTCTCACCAGCTCTTCTATAGAATATATTGTTTCTGGCCTGATTTGATTGGTTCATATTTTATTTATATGTCTGTCAATGTCACCAGACTCTGAGCTACTCTGTAAGACTTCCCTGTGCTTATTGAACCTGGCACAAATGCCCAATGAGTAAGCAAACTAAATGTCTTAACTGATTTATGAAGAATGCATATGCATATAAATTATTTGTCTATAGCTATCTGCCAGACACCACAAATATTTTTTCTTAAAATATTCCCACACCCCTTATTCAGCTAAGAAACAAGAAAAGACTGACTTAGAGAATTAATTAAGTTTGAGCTCTCAGGGTTTGGATTCGTGATTTTGTCATTGATCAGATAAAACTCATCTCTGCAAATTTGATGACAGTTTCCAAGCTTCTTGTTCAACTCATATTGAAAGTTAGAGCAATCACAAAACAGTTTAAAGAAGTTGTTAGCAAAATGCATATACGATGCTCAAAAGAGTATCTGTTTGGCATGAAGTGACAATTCAGGAAACATGAAATACATTCTCTTTATATTGTGGAAACTGAAGAAACCTACCATTCTAATTTGAAAGATGCAAATGAATAAATGTATTTTCCCTGAAACTGTTGGGTTAAGTCATCCTCGAATTCTATTATTTTGGTAAGAGAGTCAACATTACTGTTACAGACAAGACAAATACTACAAGATCAATCAAGTTCAGCCAGTCCTCTGAGAGATAAAGAATGTGGCAGCTCCAAGCTTGAAGCAGAATTGGACCAGAAAGGATGTTTTTTAAACTATCTCCCTGAAGTATCCCCTCTACAGATATACCCTGCAGCAGTTTCTTCTCTAAATAACAGAGAAGATGCAATGGGCGGGCATCATTCCCAACTCAAAGCTAAATGCTCTTTGAGGTTTCCTGGGCTACATTACAATTTTATGTGAATTTTCATTTTATTTCACAACACGGGCATGGTTGATTTAGCATAAAATAATGTGGTTATTAGGAAACCCTGTTATTTTTATGTGAGATCAACCATGGGCATATTATCCATCGTTCTCACAGCCCCCTGCTGTACATCCCTATTTAAAAAGCATGGAATGAGGCCAGATGAAAGGTCTATAAAACACCATGGCTCTATAAAGAGCTGAGAACTAAGAAGCAGATGTACTCCTAGACTCTCCACTCATCTGGCTTTTGCAAACCTGTTTGTAGACTTCAGCTACTAAGCCACATGCCTACCAAAGAACAAGACACTCAGTTATGAACTCTGATCACAACATGTATTAATCCACACTCTACTGACTTTTTAAAAACATGCCAAGATCAACTGAGTTTGAAGAAAGAAACTCATCATATTTATAAAACTGATGCAACTTACAATCCAGGTGGTTTCCCTGCATTTAGAGGAGAATAAAAAGAAATCTTATCATTTTGAGTACAGGAAAAGACAGGAAGAGTGCTAAGAATTTCAGTTGAGAATTGGGTTGTTAATGTGGTCAGTCTTACAGTGACACATCTCAGGGAAAGTATTTATACATTAACCAAGCAAGAAAAGTTACAGGACAAGGATATTGGTCTTTTCAAGAAAGCTTTTCAAAAAGAACTGCAGATTTGAAAGGGCCAGGCTAGTTAGCCTGGCTGGAACAAACTCACTTTAGGCAGATGTTCCTTCAGCAGATGCTCCTTTGTAGGGGTGGGGGAGGAGGGGGTGGGGTGAGTGGCAGCCTTTTAGGGAACTATTGTGATGCTTCTGCCTTAAGTCCTCTGAGCAGCAAAAGAGGACATTGTGTCTCTAATGACCATCATCCTAAGGAAAGTAAAGGCCTGGTATAGACAGTGAGCCCAGAACAGCTTCTTGGAAAAAAATAAAATTCTTTGGGCTCCTACACATGAACTGCTAATTTACTGACCACGAGAAACAGGAATAAAAGAATCAACAGCAGATGTGTCTCCTTACTAAGGAGTAGCTTGCACTGCTTCCTCCTGTGTTGGATAACTCTGGCCCTTCACCAAGTTTTGGGAAACACATTTGCCTTCCCAGGCAGACCAGTTCTAAACAATTAGCAAGTGTAAATATTTATCAGCACAGGTACTTCTGAGTTACTAGGCTGAAGCTATCAAAAGCTTAGTAGGGTGGCCCTGCATAGAATAACCAGTGAACTGCAATGGGCCTGCCACTCTTGTAAGCCCTCTAGAAGTTATGTGTCCTGAAAGACTGCTTGATTTTAGAAACACTGGGAAATACTCAGACCAATGATAGTCTCTTTCAGAGCCTATAGACTCACCTGTTCAGAAGGTTACTTCTGCTTTTAAAAAAATTCCAAAACACCTGTGACGGCACAGGAAGGTTTTCAGTTACTCCAGTAAAAAGCCTTTTATGTTGCCAACACCAGCAATGATCTAAGTGCATGCTAATGCTGGGAAATCTTCATGTTTGCCTCTGGAATGTGTAAAGTAGATTATTATAGATAGAACTGCTGCTTTAGGTTGCTCTGCTTTCTAAGAAGACATCTGATGGCACTCCAGCAATCCTTAACTCTAATGAATATACTTAGTTAATTCTATAGAGCCTAAAGTTCTATACAGAAAGGAGCGTCGTACTTTTTCTTTTAATATGTATCTTCTGCTAACAATTGGATATCCTTCTTTAGGCCCCAAATACATGCTTTAGATCTCAGGCATTGATGTTTGCATGCTCTGATTCCATGCCTTGCCACATAGCTTTTGATAAGTCACTGTGCACACTGGTACTTTTATCACCCCCTTCAAAATGGATATGTATAAAAACAGCAGCTGCCTACCTAAGAATTCAATGAACATATATTGAGAACATTATGTTTGAAGAGAAAAGAACTAAGAACCTTAGGAGAATTGGAGAATTAAATAGAGAAGACACCATTGCTTTCAACAAGCCAAAAATGTAGCATAGTTAACCAGCTGAAGCATAAAAAATATAGAGTTACCCATGAAATACTAATCATTTGGAAGAAATTGAAAGTATAATTACTAGTAATAACCTAATTCAAACTTGGTTGGACTATACCAGCGAGAAGTTGTAGAGACTAAGGCTGTTAAGACAATCTTCAACAAGTTTTAAAATCCAAAGGCTTATTAGATTCACATTCATAGCTATTTAAATATTGAAGATTTATATGGCCCATAGTTATTCTTTACTAATGAATATATAATATGTCCCATCAAGTATGGATCACTGCCTCAAAAGAAACAAACCTCCTTTGATTTCTCTGCTAAGTACTCAGTACTTAATTTGTTGCTTGGAGATTGTACTGGCTATTTTTGTGTCAACTTGACACAGCTGAGTTATCACAGAGAAAGGAGCTTCAGTTGAGGAAATGCCTCCATGAGATCCAACTGTAAGGCATTTTCTCAAATAGTGATCAAGGGGGAAAGGCCCCTTGTGGGTGGGACTGTCTCTGGGCTGATAGTCTTGGGTTCTATAAGAGAGCAGGCTGAGTAAGCCAGTAAAGAACATCCCTCCATGGCCTCTGTATCAGCTCCTGCTCCCTGACCTGTCTGAGTTCCAGTCCTGACTTCCTTTGGTGATGAACAGCAGCATGGAAGTGTAAGCCGAAGAAACCCTTTCCTCCCCAACTTGCTTCTTGGTCATGATGTTTGTGCAGGAATAGAAACCCTGACTAAGACAAATTGGTACCAGCAGAGTGGGGTATTCCTGTGACAACCTGACCATGTTTTGGGGAGGATTGTGGAAGGACTTTGGAACTTTGGGCTTGAAGATCCATTCGTTGTTAAGAGCTCTGTCAGATGTTGTGTAGGAGCTTGGAAGATAATGTTGAAAACAGTGCAGAAGATGGAGGTCTGGTTTGTGAAATTTCAGAGGGAAAATTAAAGACTCTTTTCAGGGTCGTTGCTGTTTTGATTGTGAAGATTTTGTAGTTCTGGTTAGTTGGGGCTGAAGAATCAGCTGTGATTAACAAGATACCAGAACTACTAAAGCAAAAACTTTGCATTACTGGGACTATTGATGCTGGTTAGCTGGAGCTAAGAAATTAGCAGTGATTAAGAAGAGACCAGCATCGTTGAGGTAACATCTTCTGGGAAGTGTTTTCTGAAAGCACAAAGAGGCTGTGTTCCAGAGATAGGCAAGGTTGTACTCCTTCTGCAGCGGGACTTGGTAATGTATAAGGGTCACCCAGGTGGTACTGGTTTTGAAGGCATGAAGGGGTCATGCAGAGCAGCTGAGGCTAAGCACTGTGAGAGGCCATGGAAGGCCATTGGTGAAGGTGCAGCCTCAGTTGTAATTGAAGGCCCAGGACTGAAGGGGTCATGCAGTGTTTTGGAGATGCCAGTACCATGAGATGACCACCAAGAGCAGCAGCAGCAGTGGAGTACAGGCATCTGGAGCCCAGAGGACGACGTGTGTGCTACAAATGGCTGGAGAAGTGACCCAGGCCCTTGGAGGAGCCCAGAAGATCGTGAGTTGGATCCCAGACGTTGGACAGTTGGAGATTGATTTTTGCTTTGATTGTGACTGTGCCCTGATATTTTCCCTCTTGAAGGAATAAACTGTTTTAGTGGAGCCCACAGTTAAGAGACTTTTAATTATAAAAAGACTTTGGAATTTAAAAGAGATGGATATTTTAAAGAGATTCAAATTTTAAGAATATGTAAAGACTGTGGGACTTTTAAAGTTATTTAGATCTTGGGGATGAATAAGAATGTAAGGGTTGAGGCTTACTAGTGATGTGTTTGTGTGTCAAGTTGACAAGGGGTCAATTGTACTGGCTATTTTTGTGTCAACTTGACACAGCTGAGTTATCACAGAGAAAGGAGCTTCAGTTGAGGAAATGCCTCCATGAGATCCAACTGTAAGGCATTTTCTCAATTAGTGATCAAGGGGGAAAGGCCCCTGTGGGTGGGACCATCCCTGGGCTGGTAGTCTTGGGTTCTATAAGAGAGTAGGCTGAGCAAGCCAGGGGAGGCAAGCCAGTAAAGAACATCCCTCCATGGCCTCTGTATCAGCTCCTGCTCCCTGACCTGTCTGAGTTCCAGTCCTGACTTCCTTTGGTGATGAACAGCAGCATGGAAGTGTAAGCCGAAGAAACCCTTTCCTCCCCAACTTGCTTCTTGGTCATGATGTTTGTGCAGGAATAGAAACCCTGACTAAGACAGAGATCAATCCATTTGAAGAATACTAAGCCTATCCTATCCCTGCATTTAGCTCCAATACTGCAATTTGTCCATGATGAAAGGTGCTGAATGTGAACTGTTGGGGACAAAATTCTACAATCAGTACATACTAGTTGACTTTGAGACTTGAAATCAATTCTTAGCCTTTTTAAACCTCAATCTCCTTCCTGTTCAGATGAAGACTGGACTAGTGATAGCACTTAAGTGAGGTGTGACTGTGTTGGTTCTAGAATAGTTCTTAGTTTCTGTCTATGTATTCAGGATACAGATGTTTGCTATATTTATATCTAGACACAGAACATCCATTCTTCTATCAACCTACTATTTGCACTAGGCTCCTTGTCGATGGCTTTCTATTTCCTAATCAAGGAGATGGGCATTTTTCAGAAACAGGTAAAGTTCAGTTAGTAGGCAGGGTCACCTGGCTAAGTCTGGATGCAATCCAGGATTACATGACACATGAGGTCGTAGTCAAAGAAAAGTCATGGCAGCCATAACATGAAGATGTTTCACAAAGTATTCTGGAGAAATTAGGACTTGTTTACCAAGGCAGTAGAGAATAAGAAGGAATGCTATGGTCTCCTACAGACCTTTCATTAGAAACTATAAAAGAAATCAAATAACACAGAGAGTGATAATTCCTAGTATCCATTACATTCAGTAAATGATTCAGCACTTTCCATTATGGTTACTTGAGAATAAGCAAGGAAAACAGACAAATTGCTGATATCATGGATATTATATTTAAGTGGAAGCAAAATCATCGTCACCATCACAATCATCATCATCATCATCACCATCATCACCATCATCATCACCAGTCATCATCAATTGAATATATACCACATAAAATAATATACAGTAAACCTCATGGAGAAATATAAATGAAGGCAGAGAGAGAAAAGAGAAGGTAAGCAGTGGCTCATAGGAAAAGGGACAGGTTAGATAAGATAGAAAGGAGGCAAAGGAGCTCAGCCTGTGGCTGAGAGACGCAGAGACGAGCAATGGGCAGCTAGAAAGTTGGTATTAAATTTGAAAATAGGTCAGTGTATCAGGAACATGGGAAACAAGAGTAGCATGCAGATGACTAGGGCTCAAGATTTAAAAAAAAATGAAGATATCAATAGTACACAGTCTTTAGGGCATTGGAAAGGGTTTGGTTTCACTCCCATTGAGATGGGAAGTGTTAGAAGGTTTTGAACAAGGAAGGTATGGGGACATGCTTAAAGGTTGATGATGTCACATGTTACTAAAGCCACAATATTTTACCATGGCAAACCTTGGAGCTGGGGGACTCATCAAAAAGTTCCTAAGATAACTGCAATGAGGAATAGGACCGCAGAGTAAAGGGTGAAGGAAGCAGGGAGAAGTCCTTACATTCTGAGTACAAATGCACAGTATAGACTCTAAGACTTGATTGATGGCTTATGCATGAATGAATAGAGAGCCAAGAAAATACTAGAGTTTGGAGATTGACAATTGAAAGCACAGAGTTGCCCTAAATTAAAGAGGACTTCAGAAGGAGCAGGAAGAGGAAAGAAGGAGATTGGGTATTTAGGTCACAAGAAGTTAAGTCTATTATGTCAATGAACACTCACATGCTTAACTGGAAGATGTGAGGGGATGTTTGAGTGAAGCATAAAAATAGGGGTATTTTAAATACCTGAAAGTCAGGATACTGGATGGCACTACTATGAAAATAACTTTTTCTAGAGAAGATATATAAGACTCAGTGTTAGGTGCATCAGGGGTTAGACACCTACACAATAAAAGGGCACTGGAGATAACGTGGAGGTCAAAAAATGAGAAGGGTAGCCAACAGGTGTTCAGAATTCTAGAACACAAGTGACAGAAGTGTTGTAAGAAAACACAAATCCTTTAAAGGAGAAGTTTAGAACCTGTGTGTGAGAGAGGATGCCTCATTTGCTAAGACTAATGGCTGTTTAAAGGTAATCTAAAATTCCACAGTGAGTCTCCATTCTCAGAGTGGAGTTGATGGGTATCAATGGAGGACTTCTCCTTCATTCTGATTTAGTCTCTAGAGCTATGTCATTACATTATGAAAACTTTGATCAACGAGAGTTATGATGTTTAAAAATGAGAAGTTAGGGGTGAAGAGAGTATGAGAGATTTTTGTAGCTGTTTCCTATCTCCTTCCCAGTTGGTCAGAGGGATAAGGAGAGTCTGTCAGAGCAAAAGAATTAAGAGGGTTCTAGAAGAGGAGCCCCATTCTGTTAGTGCCTTCATTAATGAGCAGGTATCTGAGCTGCAAATAGTTGAAGCTTTTGACATAGGATGTTAGCTCACCAAACTCCATATTTTAAAAATCTTCCTTTCAGGCTAATCATCTAAAGCATAATTATAACTCAGTTTCCTTTCTCTGACATTTTATTAAGATAAAATGCAAAGTTGTTAGTAGCACAAGTTGCTAATCTTAATCCTAAAATTAAAAAAATCTGTTTGATAAATACAGATGCCACATAAAAGCAATAGAAAGTAATAAACGTGCCACTTGTGATACTGAATGTCAGACTCTAGGATGGCAGAGCTGAAGACAGAAGAACCAGGAGATCAAGGTTATCCGTGGCTACATATGGCCACCCTAGAAAAAGTCGGATCCCTGTTTTAAAGCAAACAAAACATCAATAAAAGGTGAATACTTCATTATGTCTGTCTTCTATGTATGTGTATGTGATGGCTGTGCCTGCTACCTCTAGGTATGTACCGTGGCTGTATTTAAAAATGATAAATATTTAATCTGTGGTATACAGAGTTTTTCTATGTACTCCTACACAAGGTAAAGCTGGAGGTACGATTTTCAGACTACGCTTGTATCGCTGCATTTTATTTCTGTCTTATGAGACACTGAGCGAGGTGTCTTTGTGATTCTGTACAGCTGTCGTGTGGCATTAAATTCCACTTGCTCTCTTCTGGTTTTCTCCTGGCAGCTCATTTTAAAATCAAAGATTCCATTGATGAATTTTTTAAAATGCACAATTCATAATTGCAAGTGACTCGAGCTACAAAAGCAAAGAGATTTCTGTGACAAAGAGAAGCAGAAAATGAAAAGCTTCTACAAAAAGCTTGGCATGTTACATTTCCATAAAGTGTAGCATAATAGGAACTCTGTTCGCTGCAATACAACTCAGAGAGAAAACCCTGGTTTAAAAAAAATGAGTCTGAAAATGAAAATGCTGGATAAATTCTCCCTAGGAATCAAACCCTTAGGAAGTAGCATTATGCTCTGCAAAGACTACAGACAGGCAGTGTTAGAAAACAGGAAATTCCAAATCCAACTCTGTGCCACTTGCACTTTCTGCGGCAGCTACCAGTAAGACAAAGTCTACTCACATAGCACCTTGACATAGTCAAGTCACAGTTGGGGATTCTACACGTACTCTATCCATCATAAAATACATTACTATCAGTTATAAGCAATTGATATTTGATTCTCTGTCAACTGCTTAAATGCTTTCCTACAGCAACAGGCAAGTTTAAAACTATGACAGAGTGACCCTATTTAGATATGAAGTAAAGTATGGTTTATTTTTAAAATTTGAGTCCCATTAGATATATTTAAGCTCTATTTTACAAATATGCCACTCAATGCCTAAGTAACTTAAAATACTGAAAAGGTTTCCATGAATATATCTAACAGGTTTTATAAACCTTATAATATCCCAAATTTATACAAAGGACATTTTCTTTTGTTTATCATCACTACCATGAAAAAATTTGCCTTATCCATTTACGTAAAAGCAACTCAAGAGTTAACATAGCTATTAATGCGCAATTGGGTGGGTGTTTTCTTCTGATGTCTCTCTCTTGAAACTATAAAAATAGTGACATAGCAATAATAGTATTATAAAAGCAGCATAATTTGGCATGAGTTTCTTTCACTCTTGAAAAATGATGCATATGTACTTAAACATGAAACTTGGTCCATAGAGATAAAATTTCCAAGAGCATATAAAGCTTTATGCTTTATGCTTAGACAAGTTTTATTTTTATACACAAGTTTTATATATATATATATACATATATATATACATATATATATATATATATATACATATATATATATGTGTGTGTGTGTGTGTATGTGTGTATATATATATATATATATATATATGCAGCAAACACACATGCACACATTCAAAACAATAAAAATAGCAATAAATAAATGGGTACCATATGAAAACAAATAACAAACAGAAGCCACATCGGAAGACCATCAATATACATGCAACTTTGTCTATCCATTGGCTCTATTAGGGAATTTATTTTTAAAAAACCATTACTTCCATAGACAATAATGATCTCCCCTATCCATATGATAGCAAACAAAAGGTATGGTTTGTGTGGACACAGCCTACCTATTCTTGTTCACTGTACACTTAAAACCTTCCCTCTATCAACAAGACATAATTGTCTCCAAACAGGAGAGCTGCTAGATTATTGTAAAACATGACATATTATATCAGCTTGGATTCCAGTATTTTAAATTGTTCCCTCAAATTAATCCACTAAATAACCCGGGCCGTCGAAGCACAGATCCATTAGGCTCAGTAGAACACATTCTTTAAATGTTAGTGCCATAAAATGAATATTTGATAAGTACATCATTAATAAACCTTAGTGCAACATAATTGATATGTGGATGCTTAATGACAATTCCAAATGATGTAGCACGTGGCACTTGCCTGTTCCTCAGTCATCATGCAGGTTGCTCCTGCATCACCTGACAGGCACAATTGGAAAAGCAAAGTCCGATCTTCATTAGTGGCTAACTGTAAAAGGTTTTCATTACAAGATAAATGATTATGGCTTGCCTTTATTAATTAAGCATGCATTTCTGCATACCAAAGTAATTGAATAAAATGGCCAGTAGCTTTTAAACTGTACAAAATTTTAATGTCTCAGGAATAGATTTCACATCACACCGTGCTACTCCTACTATTTGTAAAATGTACAGCAACTGAATTTAAAGTGTTGTTAAGTACCGGCTGAATTTCACATAAAAGACATTTTCCTCTGACAGACTGCCTTTGTGACTGTCTTGATAGATTGAGGTTTTTTCCTCATTCAGTCACCTCAAGTTCAGCCTGAGCCTACTGCCAACCCTGAGGCAAGTAACCCCAGATATGGGCATGCCTGCCAAGGAGGACAGGTCCTCAAGAAAGGAAAGAACTTATAGTTTCTTGGAGGAAAAATTAGTGGCTACAGAGTAAATCAGCAGAAATATTTCTTTTTCCCATTCATTAAGTCACACATAGGAAATGAATGAATGATAGATGAATGGCTACCATGCATGCTTCTGTATTCTGGACTCATGCAGTTGCTCTGCCCTAGGTAGGTCTATTTTCAAATTCACTGTCTAGCTCTGACTGCTTCATAGTATAAGACAGATTCTCTCTTCATCAGCTTTAGGCTTAAAAGCTTAAAACTCTAAAGAAGACGTGTCTTGATGTTTTTTTCTAGTGATTATTTTCACAAGTAGAATATTTGGAGGAAATAAAACTTTAAAATACTCTTATATGAGGTTTGGGGAAAAAAAAACAAACCTGATCCTCCAGATAATCTTGAAACATTAAAGTCGTGGAATCAAAGATTAAAATCCATTTCCAGCAGCTGAAGATGCATATTACTCAGTGTTCACAAAGCACCTTGAGGCTGCCTTTGGCAAGTAAAACTAACTGTTTAGGAACAATGCATTTCATCATAATGTGTCTAGCTTCATTTTACAGGATCAGAGAATATCCCAACCATAAGACCATTTTTTTTTCTTCCCAAATCTCAGCTCCTTTTAGTTCATCATCATTGGCAGTAATAATTACATTATAAAATTAATTCCACTTTTATTGACCCTGATCACTACACAGTTCATCAACTTACTGTATTAACATAAAACAGCAGCTGATCTCACCTTGTCTAAAATACTTTCCTTTGTAATGTTATTGCTTTCGTTTATTGATAATTGCTTTATTTTTTCATGTTATTGATTATTCTGCATGCCTTTGAACGAAATATTAACAAACATTTAGCTTGGAAGGTGACATTTTAATTTTGTTTCCTTTACTATTGAAAGACCTTGACACTAACTTTGACGATAACATTTCCAATCTTCATGAAGAACCAAGGCATTTCTTTAGCTTATTGTGAACATTTCTAATGTACTTGCAAGATGGACAGGATGAGTTAGAATACAATAGTGTGCAATCCCTGTGCAAATTACAAGCACCATTAGACAATTCAGATCATGAATTTTTGTACTTCTGAAACTGTTTCCAAATACTTTCTACTGTTTGAAGTTCACCCCAGCTTTTTCACTGTTTATCATTAATTTTTATGTGTGTGTTTATAATATAGATTTCTATTATATATTTAATACACATATGTATTAAGCTATATACATATGTATTAGTTTACATACATATATCCTACATGTATTAGTTTAAGTATATGCCTATTTACTTTAATACATATAATATGTATTGTATATATAGTTTAATATATATTAACATGCATGTATTTTAATGCTCTCTAAATAATTTAAGTACAGTTGCATAATATGCTCATTTTGAATTTTTAAACCTAGATTAGTAGGAAATTTAAAGGTAATTCTAATTTGTTTTGATCTGTTTGTTTCAATTATGGGAATCTGTATTTCTTTTCTTATTAAACATTTGATTTTTATTAGATATTTTCTTCATTTACTTTTCAAATGCTATCCTGAAAGTTCCCTATACCCTCCCCCCACCCTGCTCCCAAACCCACCCACTCCCCTCGCCTTTCAGCAGTCTGTCTTTGCTAATAGCCCTTTGTGCGTACCATCTATTTTTCTCCATTATTCTACAAAAGCAGCATAGAACATGCTTACCCCTCAGCCACTAAATTCAGTCAAGAACTGTAACTGTGAAACCTTGCTGACTTCATATCTTCTTGTCTGTGTCTAAACTTCCTTTGTCACTAACCAGTTCCATGACCTGAAGCATGCATCTTTGACCCTATACGAAATGGCTTCTGCATATAGACCATGAGAAATTTTGACAAGGACCCAGGGAATTTTAAGTGGTTCAGATCTGGCCTTTGGCCTTTAATTCCCTGTGGCACGGTAACATCTTTTGTGCAACAGTTAAGCATGCTTGGGTGGGGAGTCTAGTTTCTCCACTTAGCAGTCCTATGATCCTAAGCAATATCTTTAACCTCCATGTGCCTGGGTCTTCCTCAACCGTGGAATAAGGTCAGAAGTTCCAAGCCCAGAGGGCCTGCTGTTAGGAATACAATTAACAGGTGTATTGGAGTATTCAGAAAAGTACTTGGCATATGGAAAGTATTCAATAACCTTAATTAGGTAGTAATCGAAGATTCCTGATACATAAAAATCATGGAAAGCTCTATACCTAAATCATTTATGTTTAAGTCAAAAGCAAAATAGATACTACCTCAATTTTAAAGTCATCTCCTATGTCTGCTTTGGTTAGTTTTAATTGAAAGAAGAATAATTTAAAAAAATAATTTACCTTATCTGCCCAAGATTTTCTCTTACTTTAAGTCAAAACTTCTGGATGTATCCTATAACATATTAGCACACAACGACTGGGTGACAGGCAATTAGTGCATCTGCATAGCGTGCTTGTTGGATAATTTTTCATATGTAATGCAAGATGAAGTGCTGCTCCGGATATTTGTATAGATCCTTCCTGCAAATTCCTGCTATGGTAACACTGGCGGTGCATGCGTCCTGTTCTAGAAACTGTGTAGATGGAGGAGCACCTCAGAGCACAAGATTAGAAGTGGTAAAAGCTGACAGGATCTGTGGTGAAGCACATCCATCTATTGAAGATCAAAGAGGATTCTAGAAAGATGTTCTTTATGGAATGCTTTATTATAAGGAGATTATAGAACTTCATTTTTGATTGATTTTTGAATGGGAAACATTAATAATGGAATAAAAAATAACCGATAACATCACCAGTAATATTACGTTAGCACTCAGAATTCATATAGGAAGCAAAGGCAGAGTAGGGTTTTCTC
Organism: Mus caroli; assembly: GCF_978045245.1. NCBI lineage: Eukaryota > Metazoa > Chordata > Mammalia > Rodentia > Muridae > Mus > Mus caroli. The sequence goes on from NW_028227274.1 coordinate 70,516,920, forward strand.
TGCACAATATTAATTGAATACATGCATACTTCAAACAAGCTTTCTAAAGACATAAAGCTTGTATTAAATCTGTAAACTTTCAGCTGTTTGTGTGCTTGGAGATTTGTGCAATGTCTTTAATAAAGTTATCAGAAAGCCTTCTTATCTGTACTTTCTTAGTGCCGGTTTATTAGAGCCACACTAGATAAGCAAATGCATGCATTCCTGTGTCTAGTTACGGGGTAGTAACTAGCTATTGGTTCAGATTGGCAGGAAATGAGATTAACCAGCCATGCATGCAGACAGTGGCTGCTCACCTTTTTTTTCTGGAAAAACTCAGAAATTAATAAGGATCAGCAGAAGTTCAATTGAGAAGGAGACCAGGGAGGGGAGCCTGAAAGGGGAGATCAAGCTAATAAAACAGGTATCATCTGAAGATAATTGTATCATCTACAGATTGTTCAATCCTAGGGTATCACTTGATTCCTGATTCTATTTACTTTTTAGTTTTTATTGTCTAGCCATGGTATACACACAGGTGCACATGTGTGCGTATGCATACATAACCCTCCTAGGATCTCTTTGCCCACTTTACTGTAAGAGCCAAGTAAAACAACAGGGTCTGAAATGTATTACGACCTATGTCTTCTCCTTGAACAGAGTAAAGAAACCTGTTTTTCTTGATTACACAGAGCCATCATTACTGACAACCAGTGTTGCCAATGCAACACAGTGAGGATTTCTGAGCATGCGATACTCTTTATCTTTATCCCAAATGGCCTCAGAAATGATGGTTTTTGAATCCCTAGCCTCCTCTTTGTGTTTTTTTTCCCCAGACCTTCCCATTACCATAAATCTGTTTGACTCTAACAGTTTTCTTTCCAACTTTCTCCTTCTAATCTTCTAGAGGCTGGGAAACACGATAACCAAGCTTGATGGATTTCTGTATGAAATGGGAATACAGCTCACATACCCCAGGTCACATCCTCAAATGTGATATCTTTATACAGTACAGTCCTGACAAATTGAAATAAAGAAAAGAGAATAGACATATTTTGGATCTAGTGGTGTCCTTTATAAAATGCCACCCATCAACTCCCTTAGTTATGGGAATTTACTCCCATCTCACAGTTTTCCCATAAGGATATTCTAATGGTTTCTCTGATTATCTCAACAATGCATGGCCTCCTGAACTTTAATAACCGAGAAAATAATTTTAGCACATATATTTAGTGACTTACAAATATATTCAAATCAGATTTCTAAAACAAATTCAGATGAGAAAATAATTAGCTTCAACTAGCTCAAATAGTTGTGTCTTCAAATTAAATCCACTCTGTACTTGTATGGTCTGTACTTAATCTTTTGAAAACTTCATTGGTAGCAATTTCCTTAAAGGCTGAGAGTGCTTTAGATGGTTCACTTATTGATAACATATATTCCTTAAATGCCTACTATGTTACCATACATTAGGCTCATGGGATATACCATGAGCCAAAGAAACAAGGTTATTGTCCCTGAGTCTGACATTATATTCAAAAGATTGCAGCCGTTCATGTTGTAATCTTGACAGTCTTTCTAAGCACATCTCAGAAGACCACATAGAGTTTTTATGGGATGGAATTTTCCCCAAAGTCTAAGGCTAGAATGACCATTTAATACAGAACACCTGGGAGAATGCAGATGTTCATTGTGATAACCATACAGGGTCAACATCCAATGCCTACCACTTTCTAGAGCATACAGATGGATATGCATCTTATCTTTACCTCGATTCTGATGTGTAATAGATACTTAATAAGTATTTTATAATTTAAAAATATAAATGAAAAGAACCACCTAATTAAGTTCCTAACGAGAATCGTCATTACTTGACAGTTTGTTCTGTCTCCTTTCCTTCCATAAGCAAGTGTAATCAACCCTTGATTACACCTAATGAAAAATATGATAAGACATTGTACCAGTTGATCAAACTTGCTGCAAAGACCACTTGAATAAGTTCATGGACGGAAGTACCTCTACACAATTTAAGCCAAGTGTGGTTCTGAAAACATTCTGCATTGTAAAATTGATTATCTTTGACGAGCTGACTATTAACTTTTCAGGTGAATTCTGACTTGTTATTCATTTTTGTCCATTAGGCTTACTAGAGTTCAGTCACAAAGAAGAGTCTGATTGGAATGTACAGAGTCCACTCCCAATAGTACCTCCATGAAATGTTCAACGGTTCATATATTATTCTTTCCTAACTATTTTTCTTCCCTCTGAATGCCACAGTGCTGTTGCCTATACCTAGAACTACTATAAGGAAGCCTGTACTAATTCACACCCGAAGAACTAAACTAGCCCCTCAAAGGAACTCTCCTGTTCGCACCCACAAATACCTTTTAAGATGTGTACAAAATCCTGAAATCATACTAATATGCTTCCCCCAAGCACATTTTCTGTCTATTCTGTCCAATATCCACCAAACTCTGGGCTTGAAACTATTATTCAAATAAAATCAACTATCCAGTCTTTACTCCTCCAATTTACTCCTCACAGAAGAGTTCTTCCAGCACCCTCAATGTGTTTTTCAAAAGCTGTGGGAAGAATCAGGCGAGGGTGATACCAGGTAGGAATGGAAAGCTCGGGGAGGCAGTCACCTCAATCAGCCTGTCCTGGGTCCACAGGTTCTTCTGCTCATCTTCAGAATGGAACAGCCACATTGTGGTTACCAGCCTCTTAATAAAACACACTGACAAAATATGTCCCTCCAGGAAGCTTGGTACCTTCATAGGAGAAATAGCATTTGATTGTGGTCCATAATTCTCTTGAGCATCTATCTCCCTACCTACTTCTTGCAGCTCTGGGGAACAAAATTTTGGGGAACAAACTTCTTGCTTCAAAACCCTTCAGATACCTTCAATGGACTCCTTTTCCTTCTAATGTTCAAAAGTTTAAGCAACCATTAATTATTCTATAAATCTATCTTCTAATTTTTTTTCATGAACATGCTACAGCATGCTAAACAGTACATCTTCTGTCTACCAAGAAAGGCATCAATGCATCTCCAAGGTTAGACTATTTTGTAATATCCTGTGGGTCCCTGAGTTACCCTCTGTTTCTTTCTGAGCCAATAACATGTGTTACCCCTTCTCTCAGGAGCCTGTTTTAATGGGTTACACTGCTGCCTTGTGTTTTTTGGTTTCTATATAGCTAGCTTGACTTGGCTATGCACCACTGGAAGATCACAATGCTGCCTTGCATTTGTTTGAAATCTTATGCCCAAGTGTTCTCAAGTATGAAGGCTTCCTCAAGGCAGAAGCCAAAAAACAACACTTGAATTTTTCTGTATCTTTAACACTGGCCATTTGCGGAATATGTAATAACAATATCAAAGGGCTAGCAGAGTGAACGCATTATGCACTATGATAGTGGGTTATTTCTTCTATAAAGGTACCACATTTTTCCTTTGGATCCCCCAAGGCACACTCAAGTGACTCTTGTGCCTTCCATCTGTGAGATATATTTTGTTTCCACACGAAGATTCAAGTCTTAGAGGTACTTTTAAGAATATGGAGAAGAGAATTATTTAAAAATTGTTCTGAGATTATTACGGTGGAGCGATATAACGTTCTCAAAACTACTCAGCCAGAACTTAGCATAGAAACTGGCAAATAGTACTCATGAGAATATAACACAGAATCAATCAATAGCATCCTGATCTCCTCTGGGCGTTATGCCGAATCTAGTATAAGCCCAAGATTTAAGATTTAAGACAATGTTCCGCTCAACTTGCCTCAAAATTAACTGCTAAGGAGATGAGGAGTCTCAGGGAGTCTGGAGGGTTGGTTTTTATTTTCATCCCCAGTTGTACAATGTTCAAAAGTGAGGATGAGTCTGCTATGCCCATATACACATGTTACAACAACATCACACCCACAAGGTAGGGTCATGAGAGTAAATGCTAGATGAGCTTAGCCATCAATGACAGAACAAGCAGACACAGAATTGGGGAAGATGAGAGTGTGACACTTCAAGATGAAATTCTACCAAACCTTGTATTTAACATTATCTGTAAAATAAGAAAAGTCACCTTTTGAATGCAGTTAAATAGAGAAGCATTAAACATGAAGCCATGGCTAAAGCAGACTCCACTATGTCCTGCAGACAATTGTGATGGAGTTACTACGAACATATGTTGATAGTTTAGATGGTAGCATTTCAGGATCACTGCATTTAGACTCAGTGGGTCACATATATTGTAAATGACAGGTGTGAAGAGCTCCAAATATCCCATATCCTGTTTGTTTCTTTGGTTGGTTGTTTGTCTTGGTAACAGTGAACCCCGAGAAACCTGTATAAATTTAGAGTGATGTTGAGATGACAAAGAACTGCAGAGAATAACCCACCAAAATTTCTGGAGTCTTCTTCATAAGAGATGTAAAGATTAGTGTCATTTAGCTATTCCCTTCCCCCAACAGCCATATAGTGACAGATAATCCATTGGCCAGGTTTTAGAAGAAGATTACTTCACAGGCACCTATGGGCTCCTCTGAACCTAGATCTATAAACAAGTAAAATGTTTGTTTGTGTTTCTCTGTTTCCTTCCTTTTCCTCCCCTTCCCTTCCTTTCCCTTCCTCTTCTCTCCCTCCTTTACTTTTCCTCTCCTCCCTCTCCCTCTCTCGCCCTTTCCCTCTCTCCCCCTCTCTCCCTCTCTTTCTCTCTTTTTGTCACTCACCAAATATACATATTCAAAATGTGCCATTGGATTAGAGAAAATGGGCATCTAAATGTAATATTCCCTTAAGGAGGGAAATGAGGGGAGAAGTAACTGATAAATAAATACTTAGATTTGCGTTTGAAGAGCACCGAGTATATGTCAGTATATAAAGTGGGTGTGCTTAGAGTGGGTTTAATCAGTTTCTTAAATCTTGCTATCGTTTTCTCCCATATTGTCTGCATAATGCTGCCGCGAACAGAGAGGTGAATCAGTGCATTTGCAGTGATATTTCTGGAGCACCTTCTTGGAAAATCAAGATGATCTGTAATAGTCCTGCCTGCCATGCTGCAGGTTTTAAGTCAGAGGCTGCAGAAAGCATGGGAGTCATTGAAAGTTGTCATTATTATGGGGTGCTGTTATTCTTATGTTGAGTGCACTGGCACATGCTAGTTATTAAGTGTCTTAACTGAAAGTTATGTTTATTTTGAGTTTCTTTTTCTATACTGACCTTCACTGTTATTATGGATGCTAAACACACATTGTATTTGTTTTGCCTTTTATGCCACATGTCCTTTCTGAGTGCTCGCTTTAATAGTAAATTAAAGAAAACTTAATAATCTGAGTATACTACCGGTATTGAACTCAGGGATGGACTGGGCATCTCCATTTGCACATTCATTGATCAAGATGAACATTATTTGTATTTCATAATCATTAAAATACAGATTTATTTTCGACTTCGAATCTATATGGAGTCAATTGCTCTTATCTCACCATGACACTGAATCCATTAGCTGAGCTGAAAGGTTTTGATGAGATTTTTAAGATGATTAACCAGAAAAAAAATTTCAAATATGAAAATATTAGAATTCAAGACAATAGATCAAAGATGTATGGAAGAGAAAGAACTTTTGGCCTTCTTCTCCTACTCTAAACTATCAGCCATTATATGTCTGAATGCACTTTGCCCATCTAGCAGAGTAATAATTAGCATTTCATTCTCTCCTGGGGCTTATGTTCTAGTTAAGTAAAAACACCAGGCATGAGTCTAGCCTTCTGGATAGATATTTAATTGCAATCAGAAAGTGATCGTCTATTTCCATAATATTGCTTTCACTATTGTACCAGTGGGCATATCTTTACAGGTAGTCATTATTGTAGCTTTATGGAGTTCACAACTGAGTATGACTGATATACTGGCTAGTTTTGTGTCAACTTGACACATGTTGGAGTTATCACAGAGAAAGGAGCTTCAGTTGGGGAAATGCCTCCATGAGATCCAGCTGTAAGGTGTTTTCTCAATTAGTGATCAAGAGGGGAGGTCCCATTGTGGGTGATGCCATCTCTGGTCTGGACGCTAGTCTTGGTTCTATAAGAGAGCAGGTTAAGCAAGCCAGTAAAGAACATCCCTTCATGGTCTCTGCATCAGCTCCTGCTTTCTGACCTGCTTGAGTTCCAGTCCTGACTTCCTTCAGTGATGAACAGCAATTTGGAATAAACCCTTTCCTCCCCAAAAGCTTCTTGGTCATGATGTTTGTGCAGGATTAGAATCCCTGACTAAGACAATTGATGATTCTTATTCTCATTCTCTTATTCTATATACTTATATTCATAAATATATATAGCACATTCTAGCACTATGAAACTAGCCAGTTGGGATGAAGCATCAAAGCTGGTCGTAGCTTAAATTCCCCTTGTCCTATGATGTTACTATTTGTTCTCTTCAGCAATAGTGTCTTACTGTTAACTCGTGAAGAATAATAGTAACATTTTTGGGAGGCTATGAAGATCCATTGACCAGCAATTCAAGAGAGGACCCTTACCTGACACTGGGTTTTTTATTTGAAAGCCAGTGGTATCTGTGGAGGTACCATCTAAATTTATTTCATATATGTATGTAAGAAACTTTCCACATGATGTTTTAAAAGATTTTTAATGGTTAGTAATAGCTACCCATATCCTCCTCTCTATCCTACTGTCCAAATTTATACTTTGTCCATCTTTTCTATGTCATTATTCCAATTTCCCCGTTCATCGAACCTCGTTGTAGTTTTTACAGGCTTTTGTCTATACACTCAGCCTAATATTATTCTGTCTTTTCCATACCTCATGTCCCCTAGCTGTGCCAAATTGTTTATAGTTCCCCAATGAATTGGTAATTTTTTCCAAACTCCTTTCTTACATCAGAGCTGTTTGTTTTTTGCTTGGAGTATTAGAACATCTTCATTCTTGCTCCTGGTGACTTTCATAGTCTTACAGCACCATAGACATTCATCCATTTTGGATCATTTATCCTTCATGCAAATATCTCCTATACTTGGCTTCCTCCATAGAACATGAGTTTTTAAAGGACTGAGAGTGCACGTTTTCATACAGAAGAGCTTACAGCTGAGTGAATTTTCAATAAATGCTTACTGAACAAATTCATTGGGATTGTGCCAAAGATTGTTCATAAAGGTAATTTGGGAAGGTATCTCATTAATTTAATCAAAATAATGTTTTAATTTTAATTTTTAAAGAAAATTTAGTGATCCTTAGAACAGAACAACACAACCAAGAACTCAGTATCAGCATTTATTGTGACTAGTATTGTCTATTGAATCTAGCTTGCAAATGCACTTAATTCATCTGTATAGTATTAATTTATAGCCATTCAATTTTTATTTTCCAACGTAAAAGAAAAAGGAATCTCAAAAAATTCTCAGCTCCACTTTACTTAAACAGGCTTTGCACCAGTCCTCTCTATATGGGACATGACCTGTTTAGTTAAGCACCTGCTAGGCTCCTGATAACTGTCTGGCACAAGCCTCTGTCTCTGTAAACTCTTATGTAGTGTGGGGTCACAGATGCCATGGAAGGGCTCTGAACAATTCAGAGACACCCATGGTTCAGGCAAGAGCTTCTGTATCTTTTCATCTGATTTATAATCAGTAAGCTATCCAGCCTACTTATTGGACCTACTTATTTTTTCCCATGAGGTTCCTAAGAAAAATAATATTAGAACAAATATTTCAGTTTCAGATATGTCTGATGGTGGGCTCCACCAAAAAAATATCAACAGCCCCTGTCAGAATCAATGAAAATTCTTACACTTGGATCATTTTAATGCAACCTGGTGCCTTTAAATATTTATTTGAAGAATGTACCCGAATATTAAAAAAAAATCAAATATTATCTAAATGACCTACCAACTAAAAATTCTAACTAGGTCCTTTAATCATAGCCAGCAGACACTGAATTATATTTTTTGCTTGTCTTTGATTCCCACAACAGTTCAACCTGCTTGTTATTAGTAATAACAAAAACTTAAAAGTTGTAACTTCAGCTAGAGGGCTGATTCTTTGTAGTGTTAGCCATATCACAGACAATCTACACAGCTCTAATTGCTTCTGACAGAGAAGAAATAGGATAAGGTCTCTTTTTATCACAAAGATTATGAATGTCAGGCCAAGGTGCTCATGTTAGAACAGAGTTTCAAGTCTCAAAAGGGACAGAGGAATAAGAAAATCACATTTAGTAACCGCATTACATTCCTTTCCCGTCACCTAAAGGACACTGTAATACCAAGCTCTAATAATGCTCATTTGATTGACTCTGTCCAAACAGCCTTTTATTAGGCACGAGCAGCTTCTCTATGATGGATGACTATGGTTTATTGTGCAGATCTCAGTTGCAAATGGAGTTGGAGAATGTCCCTTCGCTGCCAGAATTGTGATGAAGCTTTCTACCTTCATTATTGCACAGTAAACTCATTAGAATAAAAGAATGAAAGAGTGGATAGGGATTATAGATTCTTTGCTAACCTTATTGTGTGAGAATAATGCATTTAATTTTCCTTTGTGGGACCCGACCCATCATGAACTTTTGTTTGCTTTTACTTGCCTGAGTCCCTTGGGCGTCCAGAGTATTTTCTTTCTGTACCTTTTGAGTGAAATAAGGGCAGTAATCTAATCAACCCCACAAGAAAATATCTCAGCATGCACAAAGTTGCCCAAATGACTTTGTCAAGCTAAAGTAGATGAAAATGCTAGCAAGTAAGAAATTCAACAGCAATCTCTTTGAATGGGAACAGAAGGACATGAGGATTATTCAAAAGGATACGTGTGTACTAGATACATTTTATTGCAACGTATTAGTGGGACTTCAAATAGCAATGTACTCCAGATTAAGGTTATGGTTCCAATAAAATTCCAAAGAATGGCTCCATGACAGTGTTTTGTGGACTTTAAAAATACAAAACCTGGAAAAGTTGCCGAAAGCACAGAAACAAGGCAGTGCTTCATGGCTAACTCTGTGCAGACATCTGTCAATATTTAGATCACAACCAATTGTCCCCTTTCAGGGACTTCCAGCCTTTCCCTTTTCTAACTCATGAATGAGTAATGTGCTAGAAAAATTGATGTCTCCTAAAATAAATGGACTCACACAAATAAAATCTTCCCATGACTTCCTGTTATTCTACAAGACAGTAATAAAGACCAGTGATTTGAAATCCTTGGTAATCTTCATAGGAAATTAATCATAAGAATATATTGACTATTTTCTTATGTCAATGCCCCCAAGAAAAAAATGAGAGAGATAAATGTGTCCACGTATTTGCCATTAAGCCTCTATCAAATGATCCCCGGGTGGCTACGTGTGTAAGGCTTATCAGAATAGTAATGTATGTCAAGTAGGCAACCACTGTGTTCTGATATCATTGTGTTTCTATTGTGTCTGATTTACACAGAGAACTTGCAGGAAAGGAACATTTTTTTTTTGCTTGTCCACAATGAACTTTATTGAAGGAAGAGTTTTGCTGGAATCATGGTCTCTTTTGATTGACACAAACTTGCCCATGAGAAATGACTAATTTCTTCATACAACAATATTGTATAACTCAGAAAGCATAAGTTGGAAAATGTAATGTTCTACTAACAGTACTATTTAGAATATTGTCATTAGACCACACACTACCGTTTTCAAAACAAAACAACCAAACAACAACAACAATAACAAAGCACCAAAAATCACATCAAAATGATGAGCTCTCCTTGTGCTAGGCATTTCATCACATGATCACTCCTTCCCAATGCATCCCTCAATCATCTTAGGCACTGCACGAAAGTGGATGCACCACTAAATGTCAGGCATTAAAATCACACTAAATGGGTAAGCACATAGCTCTTTACAAAGACCTGTAAAGAATGATGTAGTAGAAATAGAAATATGGGACTTGCTTACAAAAAAAGAAGGCAACACCTCAGGGTCTTACCAAGCCTCTGTACCAATCCTGAGGACTCACAGTGGAGGAGGGAAGTAAGGATGCTGTCTTCAGAGATAGGTTTAAAGCAATTGGTTGATCAGCACAGGAGTTTCCACCTCCTTCATTTACAACCTGGACTGGTTCACCCCTCCTTTTGGTTCCTAATGGTTCCCAGATCCCAGAAGGTAAGCATATTTTTGCCTAACTTTGTGCAGACACCTGATTGGCATAGCTCACTATACCCCAGAGCTGCTAAATTCAAGTGAATCTCTTCTCCATCCTCCAAGGTAGTTAGAAGTTATTGACTAGAAAACTCCAATCATAATCACAAAGTTTAGGGGGAGAATAAGTGACTGGGTGCAGGAATGAATATCTGAAAGAAGGAGAAGTAGAATAGATAACTATACATAAAGGACCAAACACAGAGGGAGAAACAAGAAGGTGGTAGAGAGGGAATACTGGAAGAGACAGCTAAAATTAAAGGGCATTTGAGAGGTCACATGGGAACACAATACAGTAGAAGCTTCATTACAATGTATGCATGTATAAAAGTGAGCTAAATAAAATTGGGGAAGATAGAGCACCAATTGGGCATCTCTCATCAGTAAATAAAGCTTCAAGTATTAAACATGAGTTACATCTAATTGAATTGTTGGTAAAGGGCGTCCATGGGAACTTGCAACCAAACCAGGCTCTTCCAAAGGCTATGAATGGCTCTCTATAAACTAACAGAAAGGCCATATTTCTGAAGATAACACCTAAACAACATAGAAAAACCTAGCTAGAGCCTTCACCTCTACAGACTAGTATTCATGATATTCAGAGATACTCTGCATGGTACCAAAGGAGAGAGGTATACACCAACACAAGTACAAATCCCTTGATCAACAAGAAGGACCTGTCTACAAGATAGCTGGTGCACAAAGTATGCAGGAGTAGCCAGCAAACACGTGATTTGAATTAAGACCTATCCTATAAGATGAAACTCATACACAGTGCTGCTTGCATGACTAAGAAACTAAGACTAGATAGACCAGAGACTTAGGAAGGAAACCAAAATACTGCTGTCCTATTAAAGGAAGATAGCCATAAAATAACTTCTGATCACAACCTGCTACATTCATAAATCTGAGATTTGCTTAACATTCATTAGAGAAGCTTCCTCCTACATCAGGTTAGGAAAACAAATTCAGAGACCTACAGCCACACAATATGCAGTGAGTGAAAGATCTTGGAACACTCGGTTCTGAAAGGGAGTTTTCCAGCAAATCCATCCCCTCACTCTGTTGAAGAATGGGGAGAAAGAGTGTACAAATATGCACAGGGTATCCTTGTGTCTACATCAGATGTGGTCCTAGAGTTGAAAGGAGAAGTAGAAACATGCTCCATCCCTAAGTCAGAAGCTATCTCCACTTTATAACCATTTGGAAATGGAAAATTAATTTTCTCCAAGTGAGAACCGCTGGGAAAACAAACCATTCATAGGCAGCATGCCTAGCACTGATGGCCAACACAAAACATACTCACAGCATCTTCAGAGGTTCTTTCTCCTAATGCTAAGCTGGGACAGTTTTGTTCTTATTGTTAGGAATTTTTGTTGTTTATTTATTGTTTTGTTTTCTTTTTCGCATTTTATCTGGTTTACACATTCTTTGCATATATATTATGGCTTCCTGTTTGGGATTTCCATAGGACTCTTGAGTGCACAAGCATATGTCTCTGTATCTGTGTGTTTCTTCTAATGTTTCTGTGGCTTTTTGAGTTCTTTGTTGTTTTTATCATATTGTCTTGTTTTTTATTTATCTTATTTTATCTACCATTATACTTTAGATGCCTATACTTTAGTTCATATTCTAACAAGAGACAGAATGCTATGGTTCTAGTTGCAAGGAGAATTGAAAAGAAAATGGAAGGGCTAGAGGAAGTAAACATAGATTATACTGTACAAGAAAAACTATTTTGATAAAATAAATATAAATAAATTAAGTGATTACTTTGCTGAATTTGCTTGGATCATTCATGTTGTATCACTGGTTCTAAAATCAAGGAGATTGAAGGGAGTGTGTGCTTTGGGGGATCTTTGTAAAGAGCTTTGTGCTTTCCCACTTGGTGTGAATTTTATGCCTGACATTTAGTGGTACAGCCACTATTGTGCAGTGCCCAAGATGATTGAGAGATGCACTGGGAAGGAGTGATCATGCTCAAAAAATGCCTAGCACCAGTAGAGCTCATAATTTTCAATTGACTGTTCGTGTTTGTTGTTGTTGTTGTTGGTGGTGGTGGTTTGGATTTTTCCTAAGATTTCTGAACTCATGGACAAAGAGCTCAATCTAATAGCTCAATCTGGTTGTCAGTCCAATCTGAATAACAGCTCACTCTGATAGTTTTCATTCTTTCACTCCTTTATTATATTCTTATTTCTTAAACCCAAGATGGCTTCCACTCTTGTTGCACTAACCTCAAAACTGCTCCATCAAAACTATGTATTGCTCCTTCCTTTCAGAAAAAGTGGTGACAACTAAATTTTCTCTTATTTCCTTATTATTTATCCAACTGCTCATTAGTAACTTAACAGACATTCACTGGCTAGATATTATTATTGAGAATTCAGAGATCATAGAAGTTCTTCTGTGGTCCTGTCCTATGTCACATCTCACAAGATCTGTTATCTAGTGGACTTCAGCCTGGATTAATGTTTTAATAGACCTAGATACCTTACAATAACAACATCAAACCTTCCCCCACCTCCATCCAATGTCCACTTTTACCAGGAGAGAGACCTCAATATCCTATCCTCTCATCACTGACATGGAATCAAAAACAAGAATAACTGTATTTTGTGTGAAACAAAGCCAGTGCTCATTCATCTTAATAAACTTCAAACTACAGGTGAGAGAATATATTTGATTAAGAAATCAAGCCTCATGCAACAAACTAAGCAATATCTTGTGAGTTCCTAAACTCTGGGTAATATGATTTCTTTTTAAGCTCAATTTTTTCCTACTTATATGTGTTCTCAATCTGTAATCTTTGATAACGATGTTGCTCGTTTGTAGTTCTTCCACAATCAGAGAAATCGTTAAGTGAGGTTTGATATGCTCACCTAGAATATTAAGGTAATGTGTTTTCTTGGCTTTTCCATCACATTTATATAAGAAATATTGAATAAAAGGTGTATTTAATTTGGGTCTTACTTTTCTCCTGCTTCTGATTCCCTTGTTTGTAGAAACAAGGGGAGACCAATAAAAATAGAGAAAAGGCATTATTGTTTTTGCTGAGAAGTAAAGAGAAAGTGCTTAGCCAGCACATATGATCTTTCTAGACTTCTTAGTTTCTGAAAAGTGGGAATTATGACTCCTCTGATTCACTGATACTTAGTTTAGATCCTAATTAATTTACCTAAATGTCCCCTGTAACTCACTTATGACATAATGGATTGTATAGCATTTCATCAATAGACTGTCTGCTGAACTAACAGGTGGAAGGCACAATGGAATAAGGAAACCCAAGTGCTAAGTAAACACTGCTGTGTTACTGGAGTCTCATTCAAGTCAGGTGTGAAAAAATATGCATTTTAATTTACCTTTCACTCTACATAGAGGATTGATTCCTAATGAGCCATTTGTTTATATCACCATGCAAGTGTTATATTTACATTGGTTCCATTTTTATTTTATTTTATTTTATTTTTTATTTCTTCATTACACTGCTGTGGATTTTACCTAGGACCTCTTTCATGCTAAGCAAGTCCTTGGCCACTAAGTCAGATGCTTAGTCCTCATCTTGACATAATTTTAAAGCTTTACTGTTGATCCGTCACTACACAGTGTGCTAACCTGTATGACTAAATATTGTAGCTATTTTCTATAGGGAAGATAGTCTGTTGGTTAACTAAGAAGATCATATTAATTTGAAAAATTAAGAAAACTCTTCTTCATGGTCCCAAGTAGGCCCTTATGTTTGTAACTACCATTTTAACAACTCTCTTAGTAATTCCAAGTAACATGTGCTTAAAAACCACATAGAGAGATAGCACTTTAGATTTCTATCAATTAAAATCTAACCACATAGAGACAATACAGAAAGGCTTGATCTCAAGCTGTGCAAGAGAATTTTGCACATTGCCAAGTGATAGCTGCCCATCAACAATAGTGTATGTGTCAAGAATCCAATGGAATAATATGAATGTGTGTGTATGTGTGTGTGTGTGCGTGTGTGTTCTTGTGTGGTATGTAACAGGAAGAATGGTGAAAACCAGTACATATAGATAAAATGCAACAAAGTATCTGTTGCTTGAAATATCAACCAGGGAATCATTCTGTGACTATTCAACCTGAAAGCATGAATCTTCCATTGGCCTTAATACAAAAATTGGTGATAAAGAGCAGATAGCTTACTATTTAGTACCTAAATGGCCTTGCAAGGTTGATGACACAAATATTTAGACAGGTGACTTCCTAAGACAAGGTACTTCCAGAAAAACATGTATACTTTTTACCACAGTAGAGAGGATGGGAAGGAGAAGGCTAAATTCAATGCTCTTCAGTATAGGTGGGCAACCATTATTGTAGAAAACACCTCATGTTCTGCCTAGGAAGATGGGATGGGATAAGTATTTTAAATTTAATGATAATCAATACCATGTGATGCACAAATTAATATGTATTCGTATGGCAAATCACATTTGCCATTTAACTCTAGAGATTATAGTCAGAGTGAGGAAGATGAAATACCTCAGCAGTCCTAAATGCATGGTAAGAATCCATACCTCTCGCCTTCGGTGGCCCCTCTTATTTAAACCATTGTACTGAGGATACCTGCCTCTCCTCTGAGGATGCCCCACAACCATCTCTATTTCTGGCTCCATCTGTTCTTGCCTATTTCCAGCTGCTGTTCAGAGGAAAGGCCATGGTAATTATCTGCTTAACAGATAATTTATCTTGCTGTGACCATCTTTGGACTGCCATTTTGTTGAGAGCCCCAGTGTGTCTTCTTTCTACCACATGTCTGGGAACTTCCTGAACCTTCCAACTCATTTATATGTATGAACTGTAACTTTTCAGTTTCCTGCCCAGACAACATTTTAGGAATCACAGCTCCCACTGAAGTTTATCCTGCAAGAAAACATTTGCCATCCCAAGGAAACCAGAATGTTCGGCTTCTTAATATTGAAAACTATATTAAACCCATGAGCAACACTGGTTTTATTCTGGATACCTATGTATTAATAACAGAGGGCAAAAAAGAGAGTAGATTAACAGTCTTTGTTCAGGCAAGTTGAAGATCCCAGTGACACTAAGTAAATCACTTCAGTGTGCCGAGCATCCGTTTATCCATCTGAAAAATGAAAAGCTTAATAATCCCTTGAAGATTTTCCCGAGGAATGATGCAGTAACCAAAAGATCAGACCACCTCCCACGCACGGGACGCATCCAAGAATCTTGTCATAAGCCAGACCATGACTCATTGGTCTGAAGTGGGTCTGCAGACTGGATTTGTCAAAGGCTCCCAGACAAAGGCAGCTATATGAGCCATAGACAACAGAGTGTGTAGCAAGCATAGAGAACAAGATGTAGACCACGTGCTATAAGGGCCCTGTTGTTTTCTAGAGCCAAGAAGGATTCCTACATGCCAGGGTTCACTACTAATATCTGTCTCAAATGACAAATTAGAAGTAAGGCCTTTGAAGTAAATATTGAGTATGTGAACAGGCTTTCAAGAAGTATTTTAAAATTTTTCTTACTTGGGCAGATGAGATAGCTCAGTAGATAGAGGTGCTCACAACCAAACCTAAATCCAATTCCAGGAACAAACATTATGAAAGGAAAGAAATATGACACCCATAAACCATCCTCTCAAATATACTTACACTCAGTGCTGTGATACTTGTGCTCACATCCATACACAATGGAAAGACGTAAGTGTAAGAGAAAATATTCCCATGTATTACTTGGGGATTTTCACTAGCCTTTCCTTCTCTTCTTAATCTAGACAGGCTCCGCCACATCTGTGTCAGCATTGGAAGCTCACTGTACATGTTCCGCTACCTTAGGTAAAGTTCTCTGAGTTTGTAAGGGAGAGTCAGAGGCTACATTAATTAACCTTTTGACATGTGGGGCCCATGTGATCTGGGTGTGATAGATGTCCATATTTCATGCTGAGGTCTGGGTCAAATAGAAAGAAAAGGGAAATCAGATGCTGGTAAGTGGGGATGGGACATGCTCCCTAAGCTGGTGGCATCCCTGGTCTTACTCCAAAGAATTAAAGCATTCTATTGGAGTAAGATTTCCTGATATCTCCTCTTTAGCAGATGCTAACTCACAGATGGAAGCTGATTCAGACAGAAAGCATAAGAGAAATCAACCCAGAGTCTATAATGGAGCTTTCTGCCCCAGCACGGGGCAGCGAGAGTGATGCTCCTTTTAGCGAACATGCCCAGAAAGGCAAGAATAAACCAGGTAGTAGAAATAGCAAATATCAATCTCAAAGGCTAGCAGCCGTGCAGGTGGCCCAGGGGAAGGGCAGGAAGGTGGATTGCTATCACTGGGGTGATAAATGAAACAGGCAGGCAGCTCAGCTCTCCAAGAAGGCAATGAAAGACCGTCAGAGCTGTGTAAGCACCTGTGCCATTCTGAATAGTGATAAAGCTGCAGGATTAGAGAGTGTCAGTGTGTGTGTGTGTGTGTTTGCACTAATCCATCACCTGGCATTGTATAGAAGCCATAGCACCTGCTGAGCAGAACAGAGAACAGAGATCTGGGACTCTCCCTAACCCTGGCCAGCAAAAGACCACATTAAAACAGAAAAGTGATATGTGTGGTTACAAGAAATTCTGCAAAAGCAAGATGTGTCTATTTAGAAAACATCCATGTGTGCTCGGGCACGCACGCACACACACACACACACACACACTCAGAAATAGAGTCAGAGATTTTTGGTGCAGAAAAGCAATCAACAAGTTAGCAGGGAAACCATTGAAGGAGGTTTGCAAAGGTTTGGCAGGGTACCCAGGCAAAGAAGGTAGGCAGGTTGAATAAAATAAAATAAAATAAAATAAAAATAAAGTGAACTGAGAGAGTGGAAACATCCACACTGACTACCTGGGGCCAGGTGGGAGTCCAGCATAGTCCACCATTATAGGAAAGAAACTAATGACAGAGAAACACAAAGTTTTCTGATTCTAAATCTGTTACTTTCCATAGGATCAAATCCTCCTGTTCTTACAAGGCACTATGATTCTATGCCAAGAATACTGAAAGAGGGAGCAAACTGAATGGACTCTGAGGTTTCACATGTAAGCATGCCTGGGTGTCCTAGTATTAGTAATAGTTGTAGAAGTCTAGAATGGCCTCAATGGAATGAAATCTAAGAGTCAGCGAAGCACCTGGGAGAAAAGGGCCTGGGGAGATCTTTAATGGTGAATGGGTGTCTGTGGCATACCTAGTAAATAATGTCAGTGGACAGCAGGTGACTCCTATTTCAGAGAAAAATTAAGTGGTATACATAGGGAGCTGCAAATTGAACTAAAACAATAGTTAGCCTTCAAAGTTTGATTGCATTTTCAGAGTCTCAGTGCAGGAAAAAAATCGAAATTTCCGGTTTATTATTACTCACATACATGAATAATGCAAAAAGGAGTGATATAATAATGTAAAATGATTGATATAGTGTATTATCACTATTTTATCAGGTGGGATATTTGTTCAGAAAATATTTTTTTAAAGAGTTGATTTGAAGAGTGTAATTTAAAAGATTTAAAAGAGTGTACTCTTTTTAAAGAGTGTAATTTGAGAAAGTTGTTGTTTTGTCTGAGTCAGAGTTTCCCAATGTAGGTATTATTGGTGTTTTTGTGCACTTGATTCTTTGGACAGAGTTCTCAAAGGTGAAGAAGTCTGATCTGAGGGTTTAGCAGTATCCCTCCCTACCAGCTCTCCCAACAAGATGCTAGTAGCACCCTCCAATGCTAAGCACTGAATATCTCTGAACAGAAAACTAATTACCACTTCAGGATTATGACAATGGTCACAGTAGACTTAAGCATAGGTAGCACACTCTACTTAAGAAAGGTGATACCAACAGAGAAATGAAAACATTTTAGTTTCTCAGAACCTGGATAACAGAGCCATCCAGCACCTTCTCGGGACTCCTGAAGACTCTCTGATTCTGTACACAACCTGTCTCATAGCTTTTATATCATTCAGCCGAGCAGGGATTCTGACTTGCTACTTAGGTCCCTGGACTCCCCAACACTGCACTTTATTCTACTGCGTAGCTTTGTGTGACTGTCATACTTGGTCTGTGTTTCTGTTATTTCCATCATTTGACAGCATTTGGGCCCCAGGATATGGCCATAAAAGCTAAAAATAGCAAGACACATACTTGAGTGGTGCTTAAGAAGAACAAAACCAGGACTGAGTTCAAGTCGAAGAGTGTTTAAGTAATTGCTAGCAATGATAAAATAAAATAACAAAATTCTCCTAGGGTAAACTTTAGTGTGTATAATGGTTTCTTTTTTTGTTGAGTGTATGGCTAGCCTTTAGCACGTCTAATATACATGTTAGTGTGTTTCATTTGTTGCTTTCTTATTCCCATTGACAAGCTCACGTGCATATATAAAGGATTCTTATGGACCCCACTCCTGTCTCCTTCCCATCCTTTCCAACCATCCCCTCTACAGATCCTTCTCCCACATTCATGTTTTGTATTTTGTTTTATGACTCACTGAGTTTAAACAGGACCATCTGAATATGGTTGCAGAACTACACAATGGGGTCTGGTGGACTCATGGTGGCTATTCACCTGAAGACAATGACGTGCTGTTCTCGAGAATCCACTGGTAGACAATAGTTCAGCAGGAAGAACTGGAAATTCATTAGCTCTGACTCCATGGACTATATTGACTGTGACTATTCATTATTATTGCATGAATATATGTGTATGCAATAACTTATAACTTGATATGTACATGTATATATGTAATAACTTATATGTACATATATATGCATGCATCTATCTCTATTTATGAATATGTATGTATGCATATGTGTAAGCATGTATGTGTATATATATATATTTCTTTTTTCATTCCTAAATATAAAACGTTCAGTCTGTACAAGTAACAATTCTTTTAAGCTAAAGTGCTCCTTACTAAGAGAGGTTCAATATCAGCCCAGATATACTCCGAGGAACAGTAAATAAGGCTGAAACTGAAAATTGAATTATCCTTGAGCTTCTCTTATCTTTATGTATATCACATGGCAAGAAATAAATGTCCTCACTTTGTTACTCAAATGAATCAAATATACATCAAAATAATGTGATAGTGTAAAGATACAAATTTAGGACATTTGAGTGTAATTATGAATGTAAAATTCCCTCTACCAAGTGATTCAATGATAACAAGAGACCATACAAAAGTAAACAGAGGCAAGAAACGCTACACATAATTTCTATTCAGTTTCTTAGCTACCTATCATCCAATTTCCTGATTAAAGACATTAAAACAGGTTAAATATTCATACCATCTATAAGGTATGCTAACAATAATACATTTATCTGATTGCCTCACTAAAGAAGGTAAGTTAAAAATAGTGAACACAACTTGCCTGTGTTGTGATAAAATGTATAAACTGTGGTTGATGGCCTGATGTTACAGAACAATGGGAAACTGGAAAATGTGCTATCAGGGAAGAATTATTCTTCATCCTCCTCTTTCCATGAGGCCTTTAGGGCCATCAACATCTGGATCAGAATAATCCACAGGTTAATTCAGACACCATGTTTGTGTGCTGCAGGCTTAAAGTCAAACCCACTCAGTACTTAACTTTGGATATATGTAGCTTAACAAAATGATTAATAGTACATTTAACCATAATGTCCATAAGTGATTATCAAATTAAACCTCTTTGACTGTTTGGCTTAGCTTTATCCTCAGCCAATTCTCCTTGTGTTAAAGAACCATTTATGCAAATGCAGCATGAAGCAAAAAGAGGAGAGATAAAAAGCCACCTAAGACTTTATGAATGACTATGTCCAGCCTGTCAGATATTGTTTTTCTTTAATGAAATTATACTGAGCTTTGTTTAAAGCACTACCCCTTCTATAAACAGCCCCACGGGGTGCTTTAGCAACAATTAGATATGAGAAGCAGGAGGGACATTTCTTTATGTGTTTCCTCCTGAACATAAAAGGAACACAGTGTATATCAAATCATAATAAGAGGAGCACATCAAAGCGGCTGAAAAATCTGCTGCTGAGCTGCAAATGTCCTCAGACATCAAAGGAACCAAAGTCAGTCAGATAGAGCTCTGCTTGGGTAGGCAGACTGAGATCGCGCTCTGAGCACAAGAGTGGTGTGTTCTTACAGAAATGGCAAGAGACCTGCAACAAGTTACAGATAAGTGGATGTCAATGACACCCTGGGAATCAGTGCGGACATGGAGGTGACAAAATGGAGCTGTGATTCTTTCATTGCTTGAAGAGGACCCAGTAAAACAACAACAACAACAAAGATATGAAAAAGAGAAGATGAAACTGGTAAACAGCACAATGGAGAGGTTTCTTGAGATAAAATATGAGGGAGGAGGATCATCAGAGGCAGTTCTGTTACTCTACTGAGATGTGCTTTGGTTTCAGAGATGTCAGCCTCTGAGTGATGATTGCACTAGATGAGCTCCAAGGGACCATCTGCTGAGATGGATGAAAGCACTGGAAGCCATCTCTCTTTTGTTGAAGTGGTCAAAGCAAGAAAATCAAATGGAGCTTGAGGGTTCTCTTACATGAAACCTATTTTGCGAGACACTTGATGGCTGGTGATTCTGTGCAGTGTGAAGAGCGAGAGCGTCAAAAATATATTTGTGGTGGAGGAATGAAGGGTTCATGACCAAGGTGAATGTGACCCCCTTCTCTTGTGGTGGTGATTCTACCAAGAGTGATTTTGGGGCACTTGACCAACCTTATAGCCACCAAATGTCAAGCCCTTTGCATTTTTCAAAAATCCAATGTACCTTCAACCATTAAGGTGGGAAATGCAGTTTTCCTTAGCTTAAAAAATGTTTATTTGTATATTGTGTGTGTGTGTGTGTGTGTGTGTGTGTGTGTGTGTATTTGTATGTTTGCATTTGGAAGTTAGAGGGTAATTTCTGCTGTCCTCACCCATAGCTCTTCCACCTTACTTTTGGGGATGGGGTTTCTCACATGGAACATACTGATTTGGTGAGACTAGCTACACAGCAAAACTCAGGAATCTTCCCCACTCTGCCTCTCCAGTTCAGGGATGTCCACATTTTTCCAGCTGTCCTGGGGATCCACACTCAGTTCTTCAAACCATCATTCACAGCCTTATAATTTTAAGAAAATAGCTTCCTTTCCTCTAATGAACATTCCATGTCCAAGCTAATGTCTACAATGTCCAACAATATTAGCTGTACAAGTTATGAAAAGGTTAATTATAGGGATAGAAACATGACTGTTATATACTCCAAAGAATATTCATATCTCTCTCTCTCTCTCTCTCTCTCTCTCTCTCTCTCTCTCTCTCACACACACACACACACACACACACACACACACACC
The DNA here is from genome assembly GCF_978045245.1 of Mus caroli. Classification (NCBI taxonomy): domain Eukaryota; kingdom Metazoa; phylum Chordata; class Mammalia; order Rodentia; family Muridae; genus Mus; species Mus caroli. Next base: position 70,538,424 of record NW_028227274.1, read on the forward strand.
TCTGTCTATCTCTTTCTGTTTTCCCCCTCTCTTGCTCTCCCTTCTGTAATGAGTCACACATGTCAATTATATAGCAAGCACCAACATGAGCTAGACTTGTAAATGTATAGTGTAATGAAAGAAGTCCCAAGCCTGTGAAGTCCTGAGTAAATGGTGTATTGTTTGACATGAACTGATCATTTTAATACCTAATGGCTAAGCCATTTTTTCCTCAGGTTCTCAATCTGTGGGCCATGACCCCCTTTGGAAATCAAAGGATCTTTTCACAGGGCTTGCCTAAGGCTATCAGAAAATACAGATGTTGGCATTGCAATTCAAAATAGTAGCAATATTAGAGTTATAAGAGTAGCAATGACAGCCATTTTATGGTTTGTGGTCACCACAACATGAGGAACTGTATTAAAGGGGCAAAGTATTAGGAAGATTTGGGAACCACTCACTGTCTTAGATCCGTAAGAAGTCACAGCCTCTCCCATCTAGTTCACGATGAGGCTGGGATGGTGGGCAAAGCCTTTTTTTTTTTTTTTTTTTGAGTTTGAATATTGACAGTGTGCGAAAGCACTAGTATTTAAGAATGATTGACTAGTTTGTGTGAAAAACTAGCAACAGTAGATCCCTCCTCATGGTATTTACAGCCTGAGCCTTTGCACCTACATAAATATCCTACCAAGACGATCTACCTCTTATCTCTTGGCTCTACATAACAATAACTGAACATGGCTATGGAATGTTGAGAAGTTGGTGCCACTCCATCAGAATGAGCATTACCGGCTTGAGCGCAGCCTTTCTTTACCTTTGTTTGTGTTCCTGTTCTTTCTGCATTTCTCCATGGTCTCTTCACATCAACCAGGGCACAGCAGTAGAACATCATGATGTCACACATTTCTGATTCACTATGTTTCGGTGGGAATACTCAGTTTAATTTCTACGAAGTTCCTGCTGCTGGTGCTCTCCTGGTGGTGTAGTTTCCACTTTTTGGCAATATTTTCTGGCATTATTGATAAGGAGTATCTTTATAAGACAGGATTCAACATTTACCCATCTTGTGAACAGCTTTTCTCAGGTTCGTAGGGAATGAATAAAATGACATTCTGTCCCAAATGCATAAGGAAATATAATATGTACTTTTCCTAATATAGTTTGACATAAATTAATGACTGAGAAGTTCTATAAAAATATATATTGGTATGTCTAGTGGAAGGAAGTGTATTTCCACAAACAACGCCTGGATTATCATGATTAAAATTTATTTCAGGGATTATTTCTTCCAATGATGAAGTCACTGCAAATTCATTTAACATGTTTTTAATTCTTCCTAAACAACCATGTTCCATTCCAATTGGAATTTTCTACCAAAATTCATATATCTGGGAAGCTACGAGTAGAAAATGATGTGATTCACAGAGGCTGTGGACAGATTCTCTTTTTCATTTTCATTAAACACCAGAGATGATAATTAATGAGGAATTTTACTATCATCCTCCACAGATGCCTACTGCAAACCAAAAAGCATCCAGGCACATTCATCATCCACAAGCACACTTACTGTCGCCATCTCTCTCTCCCCGCTGCCAGCAGCATCACCACTTGCCTGGTTACTGCAAGCAATTACTCTGAGTCACAATTGATTCTCTTCCCCCCATATCTTCCAGCCAGTTGTCCAATTCAGGTTCCCCTCTTGGAGTACATTGCCTTCAGATCTTTTTCTCCCTACATTGTTGTTGTATGTCAGAAACATGCTTCATTTTCTAAACCACTTAAATTCATCTACACCTTCTGGATTCATCTTCCATCTTCCTTTCCTTCAGATGTCACTGTTACTTCCCCAAGTGTACTCCGTTTACTCCATGTCTCATAACATCCTTGGGTTTTGTGCTAACAAGATCTTGTAGACTGGTCTTGCTTTGGGGCTCATTTGACTCCCTACACTCCACCCACTGCAGGCTCATCTTTTCTGGTTCAGCTTCTGTTCAATACATACTGGACATACACATTATCTTCTGCCATGATGTGTAATGTGCTCAGAGCTGCTTGAAGATCTCCTGCCCTTAAGTATTATCACATACCTTATTGACCTTTCAAAACTCTAGGTCCTTCTATGCCTTGCTCACAAGCCCCTATTTTCCTGGAGCCCCAATGCTTTATTCCCTTCTTGATTAGCTCATGCAAAACCTGCCTTTTCTTCTGGTCTTCTGGTAGGCATCATAAAAGCAGGGACCAGATTTTAATCATGTTTAGATTCCCAGAATACTTACATTTCTAGCTGGTCATAAGAAAATGTTGCACTGAATTGAACAGAAATTAAGCCAGGGTTATAAGGTCTCACTTTGTTATAAGTTATAAGGTCTCACTTTGTATGCATATTGTTCTGACATAACAACACTATTCTCTAAGTAAGGATTAAAAACATGGCCATCTTGTTACTAAGATTAAGTGTTGTCAGTCAAATCAAGTCAGAGGAGCCCTTGATAAAGATGTATTTTTTCTGGCATATCAACAATAAATTCAAAAGGTCCCATGGTAAATTTACTTGACTGCAGCCAGATTAATTAAGAAATGCTTAAATGGGGAAAGTCATTAATATATTCTTATATAAGACTAGGGATGAAATAGTCTTAGCATACTAAAAAGCAGAGGTTTCACTGATAATCCTAGAGTAAAGGGTCCTACACAGAACACATTCTCAGTTACCTCACTGTGAATCACAGTGTTATCACTCACTATCTATGCCTCTCAGGCACTTAACTAATCGGAGTGAGCCTCAGTTCCCTCACTACAAAATAAGAACAGTAAAGATTGTTGCACTATCACCTAGTAAGAAACCTAAAGGAGATACCACATAGAAAGCAGCAGAGCCACTTAGGCACACTCAATAAAGGGGCCCTGAGCACAGCTGTGAGGACAGGTGGAATCTCATCATTTTGTGTAGTATAACTGTGTACAACTTTTAGAAACATGGGTATGTTTAGGTAGCAGAGCTGATGCGTCTCAAAGAGGGCAAGAGTCAAGGGAAATGACAGGAAGGGGTTGGAAATAAGTGTTTTATGAATTGTACATATTTCCTTTTCTACAAAGTAAGCATTTCAAAGTCTTTCTGCTGATCCAACTGAGTCTATGGATATCCTTACAATCCATGTGATAACTCCTTGTAGTTTACTTTAGTCATTTGTTTGGATCTCGACAAGCATTGCTAGGAGAAAAAAATAGCTATTGGATGAGCTAATCTACTGACAGATGAGCTAGAGTTTCTGTTAGTTTGCTTGTTGGTATTTTATGTCAGTAAAATGAAGATGTTAAAAATGACAATTAATTATCAAGATTTCTTTTTTCTTCTACAAGATGCCTAGTCCCGAGTTTATACTCTGCAATCGTTTGGTAACAATAAGGGTAATGATGGCAATAATAGTTTGCATCAGCAAATGGTTCAATTAAAAACACATTTGATTAAATCATCCATTAAAATAAAAAAGCAGGTGTACAGTTTATTGTCATTGGGTTCCAATCCTCTACTAAAACGCACATCTTTTTAGCTCAGTGTATCTCGGCTCAGCTTTTTCCCATGACCATTATTCCTATGTATGTTGTAAAATTTGAATTCCTCTCTTAATTAGGGTAAACAATGTTATGTCTCCAGTTAATCCTTTTATGACACAAGGGCAGAAATATATCTTTCTTCAGGTTTTACACTAACAGAGCAGACACTGTTCCTTAAATGGTCACGTAAAAATGTCCATAATCTGCAGCTTGGGGTACTTGCTTGAAATCCAAGTCCTCAAAGACCAAGGCATGGTAACTGAGAGGCTATGCAGTGATTTACAGGTCAGCTTTGTCTACATAAACTTTGTCTTACACAAAACAAAAATAAAAGAGAAACAAAAACACTGAATCAAAGGACAAGTTTATCGAAATAGGTCTGAATTAAACACAGCTCTGATAATCAGCTTTGACATTGACAAAGACAATAATGGATCGTCCCAGGCCATGAAATTATCTGCTAAACATGCAAAGATGATTTTAATGGAAATTGAACTAAAATGGGTAGAAACTGATACAGAAAAAGAGGGAGAGGCAGAGAACTTTTCTGAACTGAGTATGAGTCCTGCGCACACTCCGACATTTCCACTTCTTTTCACTTATGTGCTGGTGAGCAGAAATTTTACAAGGTGAGCTTGAGCAGAAAGAATTAAGCTCAAAAGGCAAAACGTGGGGTCGTTCTTTAAGAATTTCCTCCTTATTTTTTTCTTCCTACTTTCTGTATGTCCTGAGGGCAAGAAATGACCCCACCAATGTTCTTGCCATCATGTTTCGCCATGTTTTCCATGAGGTCAAGCAATTATGGCTCAAACCCATCCCTCCTCTTATACTGCCTAAGTTGGTTATGTTGTTACAGTGGCACAGGGATCAGTAATTCAAATTAGAATTCAAAGTGGAAATGGGTCAAACGGACACACCGAAACGTCAGGCCAGGAAATATGAAGATGTTAGTTAAGGAGCCAAGATAATCGATCCTAGATATTACATATTAATGTTGGATTTGGTGGGGATGTACATGTTTGGCCTCCAGATTACCTCTGGACGATAACATTTTTAGTGTTGTCCACAATAAATTTCTAGGATGAGACAATGGACTGAACATTAAGAAGATGGATAGAATTTGACCTATAGGGTATTCACATTTCTATTAAAATCGAGTGGTTTTACTATGATGTGGACACATATATTACCTTCCAATTGTTTTCAGGCACAGACTTCTAAGCATGAACACTGCCCCTGCATTTCAAATATCCGGTGTTCTTGTCATTATCTGTATTATAACCTCTCTGAGTCGTCACGAGGTGATGCCCGAGGGCTCAGACTCAGACTTTCCATCTTGAAAGACTGACTTTGTGTTTACTGACAATGATCTGAATCTAAAAATCAACTTGTAGAATTTCAGTTTCCTCCCTCACCTCTTTGTCTCTGCCTCTCTGTCTCTCTGCCTCTCTGCCCCCCCCTCTCTCCATCACTATGTATGTTTCTCTTACTTTCTTGCTCCTCTTTCCATTTTCTATTAGAAGGATAAAAGTTATTTCCTCAAAAAGTAAACAAGAATTTTTACACAGGGGAATTTTTACACTAGCCCTGTGGTATAGTTTTGATATAGGAGGAAAATACGTGTTGCCCTTCACATTAGCTCTGGTTGGGCCTTCACATTAGCACAGGTTGGGTCTTCACATTAGCACAGGTTGGGCCTTCACATTAGCTCTGCTTGGGCCTTCACATTAGCACAGGTTGGGCCTTCACATTAGCACAGGTTGGGCCTTCACATTAGCACAGGTTGGGCCTTCACATTAGCACAGGTTGGGCCTTCATATTAGCACAGGTTGGGCCTTCACATTAGCACAGGTTGGGTGGCTTTGCTTTGCATTTGTCCCTGGGGAGCTCATTGGATTTGGACAGTTACTTAAGATCTCTGAGATTTACTTTTCTCTTTATTCCAATAAGGAAGTTACTTTAGATTGCCTCTAATTTCCCTCATAATTGCATTTAGTGAAATAATTAAAAACCTGGACTCAGAAATTAGATTCGGACTTCATTATTAACTTGCTCTGGAATCTCAAACATGTTACATAATTTCTAAATCTCAATTTCTTCTTCATCAAGTTTATGTAAGATAAATATTGGAGGACTATAAAATAGTTTCCAACACACCCGAACCACTGCTATGCTTAACGACAATGGACATATTTATTAAATTCACACATAGTTATAGTCTTCAAATGAGACTTCCTGTTAAGAAGAGATATTGTTATATTTCAGAAGCCATTTAAAAAGGTAACCATTACAAAGTAGGACAAAGGTCAAAGTATTTGTAGATTTTTCTCTATTCACTTTAGCAATATATAAAGCACTAGTAAGACAAATACAGTTTTTTAATTAACTACCACATGCAAACCATCAGTAGTTTGTTGATATTGCTGTGTCTGTTAAGCAGAATTTGTGGATTTTTGTTGATAAGTTACTAGTGAAGTCACTGGTGTGTTTGGGTGGTTATCTTCTTTCTTTTGGAGATTTATTTCTTGGAAAGCATCGCTTCTTCATTGGTATAAAGGAAAGTGGTCACCCTTACTGCTCTTCAAATTATACTTCAGTCTAGATACGTTCCACTTGCCCATGGACCTCTTTATGCCATGACCATTTATGTTCAAGTTTAAAATGGAAAAGGGGAGATTCTCAAAGATGTCAACTTGGGGGTCCCACTTTAACTCAAACTGTCAAATTGGAGCAAGTCATTAAAAAAAAAAAGCAAACAAACAAACAAAAAAACCTTTGCGAGCACTCAGGCAATTTGTAGTAAGAGGAAATGCATATAGTTTACACTTTAACCTTAGGGACACAAGTGTTGTGTGGGCACATAGACATAGGCTACTCATTGAAAGCTATTGCATAACCATAGCATACTAGCCATAGACACAAATCAAATCCAAGGTAAATTCTGATAAATGCCTGGGAAATGGGAAGGGTAAAGTGTGCCTTTGAGAATGAGACAGTTATAGGAAAGTTCCTCACTGAGCTACCAAGAACAAACACTTGGTTCAGTGTCTAGGGTACTATGGGATATCAGCAAACAGAAAACCACAATGAGGAAAGAGTAGACTAGCACTACATGGCATATGCTTAAAAACAAACAGTTAATGACTTTTCTTTCTTTCTTCTTCTCCTTCCTCTTCTTCTTCTTCTTCTTCTTATTTTTATTATTATTGGATTTTTTTGAGACAGGGTTTCTCTGTATAGCCCTGGCTGTCCTGGAACTCACTTTGTAGACCAGGCAGGCCTCAAACTCAGCAATTCGCCTGCCTCTGCTTCCCAAGTGCTGGGATTAAAGTTGTGCACCACCACCGCTCAGCAGTTAATGACTTTTCAATGACCGAGTGGGCGGGGGGGGGGGGGGAGTAGGGGGGAGGGCTTGGGGGACTTATGGGGTAGCATTGGAAATGAAATGAAGAAAATACCTAATTAATAAAAAAAATAAATAAGTACAAAAAAAAAAGAATTAGGTATTGTATCCATTCTATATATTAGAGCTTTAGGTCTCACAAGCCAACTCTTCCTCTTCCCATTGCAAATGGGAACAGAAAGGATCAGGGCACCAGGGAAGCACTGTGCCCATGGAGCATATCTAAACTGATATGTATTTTGAGGAACAGCAAGCATGACCAGTTTTCTTTGTATCAGTGAAGAGGCTATGCTTTCTAGGAAGTAAATTCTTAAGCAATATTCAGTGAGGCTGGAATTCAAATTTAATCTCATTCCAAAGATCATGGACTATTTTATTAATGTATCTCCCCCAACCACCTCATATCATAATATAAATGCTAAGAAGAATATTACAGATTCCCATATATTTTAGTTTTTGTTACTCAGTGCCAAGAAAGCTTTCAAAACCCAATGCACTCGGTTATATCAGCAGTTTTATGAACACCAAGATTGAGTGTGGCTGGAAAATTTGTGATTGGCTGTGATGGATTCCTGTATCACTCCAAGGCCCTAAACATATGAGCAGTGAAATATATTGTCTACCAAGGGCAAATACCTTTGTATTACATCACCAATTGAAATCATTTTAGATGTTAATGAACACTATTTGCAGTTAAAGCATCAGACGTTATTTAGGGAAATAATCATGCTATACCAGGAAGACAAGGATGAGCATGTGATTAACCATCTATTCAAGACACCCATATGAGGGTAACAGGAGAGAAAAAAGGAAAAACACTAACCTATCCCAAGCTGGCTGTGTCTCACAAGTTCTTACCTTAGAAGGATCTGACATTAGGAGAACTACCTGTATTGGACAACTGGTATGTTTAAACTACTTTGGACTATTAAGATTTAGATAAAAGAACTAACTGGGTGTGTGTACATGATGATACATAGATATCCATGCAGACAAAACAGTCATCCCAACAGGATAAAATGATTAAAAAAATGTATGTATGTATGTGCTTATCAACACTACCTGGCAAATATCAGGAAAATTAAGAATGGAAATGGGAAGACAAATAACAAGAAAGTCATGAAAAAATAGATTCCTTGTCAATTCTGGTGTAAAGAAGGTTGTTTTTCTCAGTGGATGAGCTTTGACCTCCTCTCCCCCCACCCCCATTGGATGGTCTGTGTCAGGATTTGCAGTGCCCCATCTATTCTCCAATTAAGGATGGGCAGGCTTGATTTGTTCAGGGAACTGTACAGCTGAGAAAGAGCATGGTAGTTTCTTAACGGATCTACATTAGTCGATGATCATGCCCAGTTTCAGTGCTAGGTAAGGAGCCAAGGTGCTGCTGAACAGAGATGCCATATATAGGTCAAAGGAGGACATCTACATCTTACAAACCACTTGGCATGGCTGTCCATGTCCTACTTCACTGGAAGTTTTTCTGTGATAAATGTACTAGCCATTCCTAAAATGACTCATTGCTTTTTTTGTTTGGTGCTTAGCTTCACCTGTAAACATTGTCTCTTAGGTGAGAAAATATATGTATTTATTAGTAAAGAGAATTATTATGGTCAGTGTTTGGGAATATGAACTTTAGACACAGATAAGAGACATTCCTTGTGTTCTCTTATATGTTGCTATTCTAACCTCTGGCCACAGGAAGATATCTTACTTGTAAACTTGTGCTAATGGTTTGGTTATGAAAATTTAGTAACACACTTTAGCACATTACTTGATATATAAGATATTATTTGAATTAAAATGTCCCCCGTAAATTCTTCATTCATATATTTGCATGTTACCCCCCCACCCCCAGGTGAAGAACTGTTTGGAAAGGATTAGGAGGTATAGCCTTGTTGGAAGATCTGAAGCATGGGGGGGGGGCGACTTTGAAGTCTCAAAAGGCCCCCATTCTTTCTCTCTCTTCTCTCTCTCTCTTCTCCCTTTCTCTCTGATTCTCTCTCTGTGTGTCTGCCTCTCTCTCTCTCTCTCTCTCTCTCTCTCTCTCTCTCTCTCTCTCTGTGTGTGTGTGTGTGTGTGTGTGTGTGTGTGTGTGTGTGTGTGTGTGTGTGTACAACTGCGGCTTGTAGACCAGGATGTAAAACTCTCAGCTACTGCTCCAATGCCATGCCTGTCTGCTCCCTGTCATGATGATAATGGACTACTCTTCTGAACCTGTAAACAAGGCCCCAATTGAGTCGTTTCTAAGAGTTGTCCTGGTCATGGTGCATCTTCACAAAACTATAACAGTGACTAAGACACCAACATGTGTACTTAATAATTGATAGTCTTTAATGTGATATTATTGAAGGCTTTGAGTAATGGAATCTAATGCAACCTGAAATCAGTTGGCATATTAATAAAATAGCAAAACAACATTTCACACAATATGGTCATTACCATAACAAAAAAAAAATCCTAGGAAAATAAATGACGAAATTCTTACTACCTCTGAGCCTCATCCTAGACTATAGAAAAATGAGGACCAGAAAATGAGTCTGCTGCCTAGCAACTTTATTGAATTGTATAATAGGATACCTTTCCAATGCAGCAGTATCAGAATTCCCCTCACCAAAGTTATCTTATTCTTAATAATTATACCTGATATAAATTTAAAAATGATCTGGAATCTGAGAGATCTTGGGGGTCCAGGTTAATTGAGACTGCTGGTCCTCCTATAGGGACACCCTCCTCCTCAGCTTCTTCCAGCCTTTTCCCTAATTCAATAATAGAGGTCAGCAGCTGCTGCCCATTTTTTGGGTGCAAATATCTGCTCAGACACTGGAACACCAACCAGGCAGCATAAGTACACACCAGCTGATTTGAGGTCCCCAACACATATGCAGCAGAGGACTGCTGGGTTCGGGTTTAGTCAGAGAACATGCACCTATCCCTCAAAAGACTGGAGGCCCCAGGGAGTTTAGAGGTCTGGTGGGGTGAGAGATGGGGGGTGGGGACATCCTTGTGGAGACTTGTGTGTGTGTGGGGTACATATGGGATGAGGAACAGTTAAAAGGTGGACCGGGATAGAAACAAAATCTGGAGTTTAAAGTGAAAAATAAAAAAGATCTGGAATTAAAATGTTTTTCTGACTCCTAATATATTCTAGTTTTACTTCCCTGCTAAGCATTGTTTTCTTCTTTAAAGGAAGCTCTTAGACCACAGAACTGTAACTGTGAGAACTGAAGAGAAATTATGGCATCTGGCTTACAGAAGACACTAGCACACATGCACAAGCAGAAAACAATTCTTATTTTCCCTCTCATTCCCTCTCTGTCTATTGAGAAAGTGATCTTTATTCTCTTTTTGGCTTTTGTAGATAAGACAAGAATGTCTTCAGGAACAGTAAGGAAACATGAAGGAATTCTCCAACTGGTTACATCTTGACCGATTCTGTATTTATCACCAGGAGCTTCATCTTATGTGATCTGCAGGAATGAAACTGATGCATTCATCCGTGAGAAATACAAGCCGGTGCTCTACAAACAGCATGTCTCAGTTGACAAATATGTTCAGGATTCCGCACCCAAGCTTACCTCTCTGTGACAACTTGCAGAAGAGTATAAGTAGAGAACACCTGCCTACTAACAGAACTGCCCATTCCGAGATTCCATACAGCTTTTGAAAACACCCCAGAGTCCTCTATATATGTTATCTGGGTGTTTCTTCTACTTTCAGAAAAGATTGTTAGCTACTTTGAAGACATTGTTGTCAAATTCATCTTCACTTTTCCTTTAGGGTCTACTATAGAATCTGATACACTGTAACTGTACATATATTTTTAACTTTCACTAAAACTTAATGTTATTTATTAGGGTATGAGTTTTAGGGGTCTGCTTGAGAATAAATAAAATTATATTTTTGGTATGCATATGTAAAATAATCATGTAATTTCAGGCACATACTCAATTCCCCAAAATTTATTCATTTATATTTAAATTAATAATTTAATTACTCCTGTATTGAGAAGAAAGGAATAAAATTTTAAAAGCTTTTTGAATGTGCAATACCTTTTGCTATTATTTTCATATTTTACTCAGGGTCATTAAATAAATAGAAAGTGATACTTTTTTTTAAAAAAATGTATTTTTGAAATAAGAAGTTAACTGAATGCCAAAATGTTCACATGGTTTTGTCAGAGTTAGTAGAATCTCATTCAAACTTTACAAAAATTTAGGGCAATCAGGAGACAGCACAAGAGTGTGAACAGGGAATATCAGCAACTAGTCAGAAGAAACCTAGAAAAAGAATTACTAGGCAGTTGTGTACAAAGCAAAAGACACTTCATCATACTGTTGACCCACTTCCTGTTATTGTAAACTATATTGTAAACTATCTATGATGAAAGATTAAAAGCATGAGTTATAACCAGTTGACAATTGTTGGAAACAAATTCTATAAATCCTAGAATACCAACACCAGCTGATACCCCAACTGCTACCAAGGAAATTTCTGACAAAATTCAACAGATGCAATGCTCTTCAAAATAAAGGCCAGCCTCAAGAAGGTAGAGGCAGGTTATAGCTATAAAAGTGTCTATTGACACCAGGGAATATACAACCTCCTCTAGTCTCATAATAGTATAGGTGCTTCCAAAGAACAAGTCTAGAAAAAGTCACTTCTCAGAGTTGTGACAGTTGATAGTAGGGATGCCATTGGCCTACAGTTCCCTGTCCCTTATAGCTCTAATGGTTGCTACCTCCATATCCACCAAAATTATGGATGACAAAATGCTTTGTCATCCTGATATGCATCAGAAGATTTGCATCCCTGTCTAAATAATTTCTGAAACAACTATGGACTCTTTCCCCTTCTCTCTTTATAGGTTTTGGCTTTAACATTTATGTTCCAAGTTATGGTAGCTCACAGTGGCATGTGATTTACAGTACAGAACCTACAAAATGCTACCAGGTATCTAGAAACAGATTTTGACAAATGGTAATGGCTACTCACTTCTACCAGAAAGGCAAGTAAAAGCAGGATAAAAGGATGGCATTTCTACCTTTGTCTGTAGCAGTGGTAGACTCAATGTGTGCCATACTCTTCCAAGGTTAAAGACACAGAGATAAAAATACTGATGCATCTCACTGTCAGAGTTTACAATGTCCTGAGTCACACTCCTTCCAAAGTTCCTGAATGCCTTTAGTCATGGTCTTAAACTTGCAGCAGTGAGAAAGACCACGCTACGTGACCTAACTCTAAGAAGGATCCAGGGTTTCTTGAGAATTGGGATGTTTCTCAAACAATAAGGACTTTTCCATGGCCATTTCTTTGTATTGTTTTTGAGATAGGGCAGTCCTCTTACACCAGCATCCCAAATGCTAGGATTCTAGCTAAGAGCTAACATGTCTGGCTCTAGGACCATTTCGAGGAACTAGAATTGAGGCAATCACTAAGGACACCACAGTTTACCCATGACCACTTAATTAGACATATTTCTTGGTCCAGTCTTAATTATTCCTTTATATATACTACAGCTCAAGTTGGTATCCTGAGGATGCGGGGAAATGTTACTTGTCTTGTTAATGCAACCATGTTGATTCAAATCCCTTTTGCCTTTCACCACTGACTTTTCTTGCTTCTTTTGTGAAAGTGGCCAGCAGTGACATGCTGCAACATCCAGAGATAGGTCTCTAGCCCAGAAATCTGGTTATACATTTTCAAAAATGCATGTAATATTTCTTAATTTTAAGAAATATTATACCCTAAGCATAGAAGATGTGTAATGACATTAGAGTAACCATTTAGCTTGATGAAGACTACACAGAGTCCCTGATCTCACTGGGGTTGTCATATATGAAGCACTTTGCATGGGACAGTGATTTAGTTTTTACACTACTACTTAACTCAAAACAAGTTTACAGAAGTTGATTGTGCACAATAGCAGATTTCAAACTTATCTTCTATAAAACCAATCTTCTTTAAACCAAGGATGTAGTTAAGATGCTTGACTGACTTTATTTTGGGTTCACATTTTAGGGTCTAACTTCACAAAGAATGTCTCATCTCTTCACAGGATAAAATTCTTCACATCTCCTGAGAGCTGCTTTGACCCATTCTCCTCCAATCTGACTCCTGAGTTCCTACTGTTGAACATTTCTCTTACAGAATTGCTGACTTTGACAGGGTCACTGTTTTTCATGTATCCATTTCTTCTTATCTAAATGAGAGATTCTCCAGCTTTTGTGCCTTTAAGACTCACCTCTGGAAAAGAGGTCCAAAGTTCCATTTCAAGATAAATAGTCAGCCTACATCATGTACATAGTATTTATCTATTAACATAAGAGAGAACAAATAAAATATATTTTGTTACAAAGACATGAGAGTGTTTGACTCAAAGAGTGACTAGATAATTAATAACATTACTAGTCCCTAGATTTTAAAGAGATACTGTTTCGTGCTTCTGTGCAAAGAAAGATAGAATCTGAACATTTGAAGAGATGTACTTAACAAGTACTGGTTGCCTCAAACCTAAGGATTTCCATGTAACCCACTATGCTCAGCTCTGAGTCAAGTCTCAGATCCTTTTAACCTTTTTCTCCATAGCTTCTTGTGGGATTATCTCTCCCTCTCCTTGTAAGTAAAGGGGCAGGTATAGATTTCTAACAAGATTTCTTGCTGTTCTGATGGACAAAACCACCAATACACTTAATGATGTGTTTATCCATTTTGTGTATGAGATTCAGTTTTGTGTAGGATGTGAAGATGGGGAATTGTAGCCCCAGAGGTCACTAATGAGTGTTTTCTTTTTAAGAAGAATCTTATTACAGATGAATTTAGCATAATTCTCTTCTTTCTCCAACTTTCAGTTTGGTTTCTAAGTCTAGTTGAATATAAGAGACTAGAATGAGTGTGCCTTTCCATTGTCAATCTCTTAACCATGTTTGTTTTTCACATTATTGTGAGGTTCTAGTGCATATTGGGCATTTTGGTTTCATTTAGATATGTGTTAGTCAATATTCTGAGGTTCTAGAAAGCTTGGTAAGAATTAACAACAGAATGTGCATACAGGTCCGTTTTTATCTTGTTCCTGCCTCTTCCTTCTCTAAGCATTACATTTCAAAGGACCCACCCTATGATTCCAGCCCAGCTCCAGTTTACAGTGGCAAGATCACATATTCCAAGTCACCTCTCTGACTGCCTCCCTCACTGTTCCCATCTTCTATGCTTTCAGAAAACTGCATATTTTCTAATTAGACTTGCGTATGATCACCATTTAAAGTCAATTTCACTTCTGATGACAAACTCCTTGAGGGTGAGGTGCCTGTCCCATCTCTCACAACAAGTTTGCATGGTGTCTCATTTGCAGGATGAGTAGCACGGCTCCAATGTTGTTTCAGTAAGAACTAGCAGTGGCTCTTTTTACTCCCTTGACCATTTCATCATTGGGCACTAAGGAACTGAATGTTTTCCAGAATATCTTACACCTCTAGCAATAATAAGTCCTGTGGCATACTGAAGTCTCACACCAAAAACCTACATTGTAGTAGTATGTCACCTTATGAGACCTACACTGTAGTATTATGGTTAACAGCCAGGCACCATATACTATTTCTTCCAGCTGTAATAATGTTTTTTAAAAATATATGAAGAAGTTAGGAAGGGTTTTGATGGCTTGTAGTAGGAATGTAAACAACCTGAAATATCTACAGTGTATAGAATATATCATCATTTATCATTTTTAAAACTATACAATGATAATTTAAAATGTTAAACAATTCTGGAAAAAAATGATATGAGACATTTAGGGAAACCCTTACTAGTCTTTTAGAACATGAAAAATGTAGGCTTGTAGATTTTATTTCTCTCCCCACATTTCAGAAATTGCATTTGTTAATTCATTGCTACAACTAACGAAAAGGCTAATTTTTACTGCACAAGCCCCTGCAAATGCAGAAACATGCCAACTACATTACCCTGTCTCTTGAAGTAGAAGTTTATATTATAGAAAAGCATAAACCAATTAAGTGCCAGGAGCAATTAACTTCTCCATTTTTAATGCAACATGAACTGAGAAGATTTTATAGAGCTCTAATAATTAAAGTTAATAAAAATGAATGCATTATTCCCCACTGACTCATCAGTCATTCTGGTTCCTGTGACCATAGCACACAAGTCTCAGGCTGTCACAAGGCCCGTGACTTTAGAGAAAAAATGATGAAGACTAGGTCTGTTATTTCACACATTTCTCTAATCAGTAAATCTACTACTCTCTTCACTTGAGAAAGTAATGAGAGAAAAGTCCTGTCAGATTCCTGAAGGAGAAAGCTGACTCATCTCTATTTCTATGTATCAGAGGGTCTTCCACGCACAAAGGGTCATAATACAATAACAGCATATCCATGAGTGAGATGGGACACAAGAGTGACTAAAAGCAAGAGAAAGCTTCAAGCCAACGATAGAAAAATAAATCATATTAAAGTCTGATTTCAAAGCCCCAAGGAAGAATAAAATGTTTAAAATCAAGGACATTGTCAATCTTCATCTATCTAAGAGAACAGAGGTGTGAGATAAACATGAATGACTTCTTTAAACACAGAGGTTTAGGCTTCCATGATGACAAATCATTGTTCATGAGTAACAATACACACATATGTCCAGAAATTATAATTTGTAAGCAATTATAGTTCAAAAAGAACTTCTATAGCAATAAAATGTATCCAAATGTATACTTTTTTATAAAACATAGGTGCTAGTGAAACTTCCGCTCATAAGTGTGCCTGTAATCTCTATTACCAAATCAACTAATAGTCTTTCTTTCTTCTGATCTATTTATTTCATTTTGATGCCTTCTCAGGAAGAGATAAAATTTCAAGAAAGGATGATATGTTTTATTTCGCCAAAATGAAAAACAAGAACATGTAACATGTTTGTTTTATATAAAATAAAATGATCAAATTAGAGGGATTTTACAGTTATTAAAAAATAACTGTCCCATATCTAATCACTAAGAGCTAATTTTATTTATTACCACTTGTTAATAATAATTGAAAGCAATCCTCTGTCCATACTTATATTCAAAATAAGAGGAGGTAAGTTGGTGATTAGTGTATAAGCAGATAGAAATGTGTATAGATAAACAAGGAATTTCATAATATGCCATCTTTCTTTTTCAATAATTCATTTCTACTCCTCTCAGACCCACCCTTATTAATCCCTCTCCACATTACACACTCCCCTCTCTGAATCTGTCAATTTTTACTAATGTATGTATTATCTAGATGACTCTAATGAACAGGAGGAAATACAACTTGTCTCCAAAAACTTTTTGGCTGTTTTCTTCTCTCTTAAACATGAAGATTAAAGTTAAAACACAAAAATTAAATTTGAAATCTATGAGGTTTGCATATTTCCCATTGTATTCTATTCATGACCTGCTTTGTATTTTTACCTAAATTTCTTTACCAATCACCAAAGTAATATAGATATGTCATTTGATAATACACAGAGAAGACATAATATTCATGTAGGAATATAAATAATGAGCCTCTAAAGAAACATTCTTTTCATAGGTTACCAAAGAAAATAATAGTTGTTAGAACTAATATGCATGTCTCTTCTCTGAGGACTAGCTTTCATGGTACTGGAAGGCATCATTCAAGTTTTCAAAGGAAGGAAGCAACCAAAAGCCATACACATCTAAATCCTGAAATTCTAATATTTTCTATGAAGTGCATATTTGTAATATAATTAAATTAATTTAAACCTGAATAAACCAGATCTTCTAAAACTATCTTGTTTTTTCTAGACATACTGATTCCAAAAGAATATATGAACCAGGTAGATTCAGTATTATCCTTTTACTTTAATGGAGACTTTAGTGCCATCAAGTTATCTGTGATCACTTGACTAGTAGGTCCAGGAATGTTAATTCAAGACTAGATAATCTAACACTGGGACTCTAATGTTTGATGCTTTACTATCTATAAACAATAAATAAAATTAGCACTATTGTTCAGTGGCTGAAGGCAGTTGCAGCTAAAGCAAAAGACATGAGTTTGGAACCCACATGGTAGAAGGATGGATTTTCCTGATCTCAATACATGTACCATGATGGGCATATATTCTTTTATCCCTCACATATTCATTCTCTCTCATAGATATAGATGATAAGTAGATAGATAGAGTGATGATAGAAAGAGACAGATGAGCGATAAAATCCAGTAAAGATAAAGACAAATGATAAAGTAGAAAAGTGTCCACAGTCGTGGAGTACAGTAAAGGATGACCACAGATCATCAGTCACACCACACTCAATGAAATCTTGCCACACGGAGTCCAGATAGCTGGACACCTCATTCTCATACAGGAACACAGGAAAGGAAAGATAGTCATGGTTTCTTTAGATGTAGAGAAAGCTGGTGGCCCCAGCTAATAGAAGTCCAAAAGAACTTGTTCTCATTATCAATACATCCAGTAGCTTTTACTATGTCAGAGATGGATTGGGACATCTTCATCCAAAATCAATACCACAAAGCTTTAAAATGGCTGCATTGAATAGATCTACTTAGTTCTTTTACTCTCTTCACGTGGAAGGGCAGAAAAAAACTAAATCAAATTAGAAATTATCTTGGTAAGATGTGAGCTCCAGTAAGCAAGCATTGCTTGACACCCTTGAAACTGTACATATATCACAGTAACTTCAAAATCTCATCATGAAATATAATGCTAAGAATAAAAATTGGAAAATAATTAGAACAGGATGATCAGAAGTTTGTAGTCAACTATAATCCATAACTATACACTGGAAGAGGTTATTAAACATGTAGGTAAAGCCAGAGTAAGACTAAGTAATTTACTGAAAACTTTTTCAAAAATTTTCTGCACTCTTTATATAACTGAGCTTTTGGTTTTTTGCCCATAAACAAAACTTGTTTACACTGTCTCATAAACTATGGAGTACCATGAGTTTCTTGAGGAAGAGGCACAATGGAAAGGGACACAATATTTCATGAAAGAAAACATGTGAGACTTCCCTTAGATCTGTCCCATTCCCTACCAATATGTCAGGTAAGGTACTTCAAATATACTGAGCCCGTTTTATCATTCAAAGGATAGAAAGTTTAGCACTTGCCCATCTGAGAGCTGTCATGTTTACAGTGTGAAGTTTTTCCTCAGTTCAAAAAGATACCCATAAAGTTTTAATGCAGTTGGTGGGTGTGTTTTGAAAGGAACGTTTCCCAGTTTCCCAGTATCTCTTATCATGACATTTGTAAACAAAATGATATTTCAGAACCAAAGTTTTGACTGAGTGGTTGCTTAGTGATGTTGTTATGGTCATTGGAGGCAGTATCTCTAGTCACATAACACTAACTGAGCCATCAGACAGTACCCTTCAAAGATCAATAGTGTCTGGAGAGTCTGGAACCAGTGAGATACTTCATCCATCTTTTCTGAATGCCCTTCCTTTTCATTTTCTCTGATGGCAAAAATAAATAATGTTTCCTCCTACTATCTGGTGATGTCCTATTGATAACTAGTGACTGTATTGATATGTATCAACCTTTAAATCTCATATCTCAAAATACATTGTGATGATCTCCACTGTGAAGGGGTTCTCTAGTAACATTAGTAATAATAACCTTATATGTGCCTCAATAATTAGATTCCTGGTTCTTCCCACGTGTCACCATCTCATCACTAATGTATTTGTGAACATTACCCAGTAGCAGTGACATCATTGGAACATGGACCCAGGTCACTAGCTCTAAATCCTGTGTGAATTCAACCATGGCAGGTGTTCCTTGAAGAAGAATAATGAACATGGAAGTACTATATTGAACTAAATGAATTTTTCTACTTTTGTAAGTTAATTGAAAACAGTTGAATACCAGGAATTTTATGTGTTTTGAAATACTTTACAAATGTGCAAAAGTTCACACATATCCATGTTAACTTGACAAATTGTGGCTGATTACATTTGTGTATACCCACTTTCACTCACAACAGAGTCAATTGCATTTGAACAGCATCTCCAACTATAACAACCATATTGCTACTTGCCAATGTGTTCACTCTTTGGGAGATAGATCTTACGTTGGGGACAGGCATAAAGCAAATGAATACACAGCACATTCTAGCAGCCCAAGAAGTGTGAAAACTGTTCTTGTAAGTAGGCTGTATTTTTTCCTACCATCTCTTAGAGAAATAATGAACCAAAACATTATTTCTGTAACAAGAACTGCTTTGTGCTGAGGGAAATACAAAGCTGTCTCCAGGGATGCTTTCCAAGAAATTTGTTTGATCTTAATGGACATTGGTAAGAAACTGGGAATTATCTAGATAGTCTGACCCATAGGCTTGTCCAGGGTATAATCTCGATTGAGGTGGGAAGACTCCTTCAGAAAGTAGACAGCATAACTTCATGCACTAGGCCCGGAGCTGTGTAACAGTAAAACATGTTTGCTAAGCATATACAGCAAGCAACTAAGCCAGCAGTGGGGATGATTTATCTACACTTGACTTGGGTATAATCTGACAACCTGAGATCTGTCTTGTCTTTCCCAAGATGATGTTCTGTAATTTAGAATTGTAATCAGAATAAACCTTTATTTTCACGCATCCTAAGTTGCTATTGGTCAGGATGTCTAAAGACAGAATGAAGCTGAAATGAAGCTTTTAGCCCAGTATCATTTGAAAAGGAAAAAAGAAATTAAGCAGTAGTTTTCATAAAAAATAACGACTTATGTGACTTTTCAAAAGAAACCTGCAAGTTTTAAATGAAAATATTACCTAGAAGAAATTTAGAAGTATATTACAATATGAACAATTACTGAAGAAAAGAAAGATAACTTAATATATGATATAATGACCAGTAGACAGAAAAAATGCTGAGGGAATAAAGGTCATTGCTAAAATCAAATGAATTATTAAATAGAATTTTTGGCACTGTAGATGTGTGATGGTTCAGAAAGATGCTAAATAACAAATTAGCCATCCAAACCATGTCATCATGCAGCCAGCAATTGCATCTTTACTCGCTAGCTAAAGACCTGGAGTGTAATTTTATATAAATTAATTTGCAAGCTCGAGCTGTTTTACAGTCTACACCAGGAATTCTCATTGCTAAACTGTACTCATAAAACCTTCTTTATATTTCTAAAAAAAAATCCAAATTTTATAATTTCAGTTCATAATTATTCATGCATCCTGGATTTTGCATTTGTTCTTTTAGATACTAAGGAAATTCAACAACAACAAGAAAAAGTCTTCTCTTTGAAAGAATTTCATGCAGGGGGAGATTTTAAACAAAATGAATATATCTTTTGATTATTTTTCTAATGGCATTGAATCTGATCCTATTTTAGATATAAAATATTTTCTGAATTTTGGGCAAAAATGATCTAATTATCACCCCCACAAATCTTATATGGCATATGCATACATGATTTATAGGGAATGTTCTGGTATATACGTACTTTCATAGACTTATACTATTAACATATTTTCCAAAGAAAGAGATTTACTTTACCATAACAATGAAGACTTATATATAAGTTTAAAAATACAAATAAATCAACTAAATATGTCTTAACAATGTTAAGAGTGTAAAAGTAAAATTGTTGGGACATAGCTACAAGTAAACAAGAAAAGAAACAAACAAATAAAATAGTTACTTTTATTTGATTCTTTGCTTTATAAAAATAGTCTCTATAAATGTAGGTCATAGACAAACTTCATACCAAACATGTAAAGAAGGACACTCTAAACAGAATAAGCCACTAGATTAGAAGTAATGAAGAGATGAATCCTGATGAAGATATTCACTTGAAATATTATAAAAGTTGGACATAGATTGTGTATTGTTCTACTTTCATAGAATACAACTGTCCAAACACACCAAAGTTCCCACTAGATACTTAATCATCAATTTAGGTGATTCTAAATCTCTATGAATTCACTTGGGTGGATTTCTACACTGCATAACTATCATTAATTGTTTTAGCAACTTTGAGAATCGACCTCCATGGTGACATTGCAAAATGCTTAGTTTTATGTGATCCTATTTATAGTTTACAAACTTACAAGAGATAACAAATGGTGACAGAATTACATAACTCTTTTATCATATTTAAATGTTTACTTTAACCATAAGGACACAGGAAGTATTAAATGAACAAACATTCATGTTAGACTATGGTAAGATTTGAGTCCATCAGCCAGATCCAAAGGAAGCAGTAACTAAAGATCACCCCTTGTGGATCTACTGACAATGTTCTTCTCTTTGTTATTGTTAGTTTGTTTTTGTTTGTTTGGTTTGGTTTGGCTTGGTTTTGAGGCAGGGTTTCTCTGGGTAGCCTTGGCCATCCTGAAACTTTCTTCGTAGAGCAGGTTTGCCTCAAACTCTTAGATCTCCATATCTCTGCCTGCTAAGTGCTGTTGCATGATCACTGCCCAGACCACACAACACTATTCTTAACTGTAGGGCCATCCGGGGAAATCTATTTACTCTTAACAATGATGGAATAAAGGTACAGTCACTCGTTTCTTATGCTTTCTGCATTGGTGTTAAAGTAATAGCATAACAAAGTTTGCTCTCTATAATCTCAGTAGGATTTCTTCCTTCACCAAGTTCACAGTTGCAGAAATATGAATGTAGAATGTTTGATGCTACAGATATTTTATAAATCTGTGTCAAGAGAAATGGAGAGAAAGAGAGAGACAGAATCAATGAATATAATTTTTCTCATTTTATTTCCATGTGTATTTTGGCCACTTACTTACCTAAGAAAATGGCTGCTCTCCACTATGCTGACAGCACTTTCCATAATTGCAGTTAATCTGACATGGAGAAGCTATGATTACTCTAGAATGCCTATATCTATTTACTTCACGAAAATGCTACATTCCTAATTCTGTAATTTCTTTCTTAATAGATGAATGAATGTCTCTGGGTTTTGAATAAATCATTGATGTCTCTGGGTTTTGGAATAGTAAGTCAATACCATATTTTTGCCAGCAAAATTCACACATTACTATGCCCCTCCCATCAAGGGTCTTATATTACCAAAGTCAAGAAGAACTGTCTTTCTGGGCAAAGCATTTGTGATGGTGGCATATAATTTTCTAATACAGAAAATTAGCATTAGAAGCCTGTGAAATTCAGGATAAATCAAAATGAGGGTCAACACTAATTACCCATGACTAAAGACTCAAATAATAGGTAGTGACACAGAGAATTCCACATAATACCTCATCTCTCATTGCACGGTGGTGTAATCAAATATACATTAAAGAAGGATGGCTTTTAAGAACACAAGGGTTGGCATCAAATGCTGCTGAGAAAGCTCTTCTCAACTGTGAAATATGCTATTGAATTAGCAGCAAATGAATTATTTAGAGAAGAATTATACTTTGAACATTGAAGGAACATTGCTTCACTCTCCACAGTTAGCCTTTCTTGGAGAATTTGTTCTATTTAGTTTGTAATGCATCAGTCCTCCATCAAGTCTAATGTACTGCAAACAATAAAAATAATATAAGGAAACAAGATGACTCAGGAAATACAAGAAGCATTGCTCATACCTTGTCTCTTTTCCAAAATACATCATTGTTATGTTCATTGACATGCATGGTATTGAACACAACTAGAATGATATGCATCTTCTCTAGAATATAATTCTAAATCCTAAAGAGGCCTCAAGTCAGGCTTCCTTCTATAAGACAGGGAGAGAATGAAAGAGCAAACAGATGCTGTAGTGGGAGCAGAGTGCATCAAAGACTCATTGTCTTCTCTTGGTGACTGCATCCTTCACTGGAACACATTATAGAAGGCAAGGACAAAGGAACAAAAGTATGGATTGTGATGCAGCAATATGGCCAACCTATAAGAGTGTTTGTTTACCTTAGTGGCCTTACAGTTATCACAAAATTAGTCAAAACTTTTATTTTAAGTTTTTGGATATGCTAAGTTTCTTCACACACCTTCAATAACAATAGGCACACGTTTTGGTTTTAGTTTGTTTCCTTTGTCTTCATTGTTTTCATACAGAAGCGACTCTTAGTGTTTATTTGTTTGTTTGTTGACAAATAACTCAACTCCCTTCCCCCCTTTTTTACTTACTCCATCTCATAAATTTTGAGCAGTTTTCAAATAAATGGCTATAATGCATCAATTGTATGCTATTTCCTGAGTCAAATTATTTTACTCAATAATACAATACATCCCTATAACATTACCTCTATACATAAAATGCATGCATCCTTTGCCTGGCTTATAACTCATCAACTGAACTTCTAACTGTAACTCTCTGAATCACCACCGTATAGGAAGATGATTAATTAGAGCATCTTAGGACAACTTTGAAGACAAAAGGCACCACGTGAACAGTCATGATTAACATTCATTAGTATTCCTCATCCTCCCAGCATCCCAACTTTCCCCCTTCTTAGCACCGGATTCCTTCTTAAAACCTCTCTACAAACATTAATTAAAGATGATTCTGGCCCATAAGTGCAACATACAAAGGAATGCAACATAAAGGAGAGAGGAAAATTAATCTCACTGATCACGTATTTCAAAATATAAAATGAAACAGAGAAATCATCTTATTTCTGAGATGAAAGGATGGACCATCTAGAGACTGCCACACCTGGGGATCCATCCCATAATAAGCCTCCAAACGCTGACACCATTGCATACACCAGCATTTTGCTGAAAGGACCCTGATATAGCTGTCTCTTGTGAGGCTATGCCGGTGCCTGGCAAACACAGAAGTGGATGCTCACAGTCATCTAAAGGATGGAACACAGGGCCCCCAATGGAGGAACTAGAGAAAGTACCCAAGGAACTAAAGGGGTCTGCAACCCTATAGGTGAAACAACAATATGAACTAACCAGTACCCCCTGAGCTCGTGTCTCTAGCTGCATCTGTATCAGAAGATGGCCTAGTCAGCCATCATTGGGAAGAGAGGTCCCTTGGTCTTGCAAACTTTATATGCCTCAGTACAGGGGAACGCCAGGGCCAAGAAGTGGGAGTGGGGGGGGGGGGTAAGGGAGTGGGGAGGGAAGATATGGGGGACGTTTGGGATAGCATTTGAAATGTAAATGAAGAAAATACCTAATTAAAAAATACTTCTGTTCTGAAAAAATAAATTAATTAATAAAGAAAATGAGAAACAAGGAACAAAGAAAGAAACTTTTGGTAGGAAGATCAGAAAATGGAGACAACTCTTTTTTTCCAACTTAATATTTTTATTGATTCTTTGGAGATTTCACTCATAGACCCCCGTCTTATATCCTTTCTAAGCATTCTCTGTCCTCCCCAACCCTTGCTACCTCCCCTCCCTTTACTCTCAGCAAAAAATTCAATATGTGTTATTCATATATTAACATGAGTAGGGTCAAACTCTCGGTGGCCTGGGCAGAATATGGTGGTGAGTCTTTTCCCTGCCACATCATACTGGATGTCATCCACTATAGAGGGTGACAACATACCATCCTACCACAGATTTTAAGAGTTCTCTCCAATGACTTCCTGGTAAGCAACTCTTAAAAGAGGAGAAAAATGATAATTCCTTGAAATGTTGAAATGTTTAAGTCCTAGTTAAAAATGTGCTTCTCTATACTTCCTGAGGGATGAAGAGACAGAGAAAAAGACAAGGTGAATGCACAACAGATAAAATGAAATTTTTACAGTGGACAGTTCGGAGTATAAAACAGGCTACTCACACATGTGCATTATACACTCAAATGCTTTCTGAGGCATCATATATTCTAACCACTCAAAATAAACCAGGTCATATGTGCAGTCCCAGTTATACTTGAAATTATCATAGAGGAATCACCCTGCATTATCACCAAGATAAATTCTTAACTGTGTCTTGTAAGTACTTCTATTGGGTTGTTTTCGATTAGAGTGGAAAATCAAAACTCCAAACTAAAAGGATGTCTAAGTTATACCTCCATCAGATATATTTGCAGGCATACCTTACAGGCAATCACTGATACAGAATGAACTTTCTTATCATCTAGGAGGTAGGCACATCTATTTTAAGACAGTCATTTTAAGCTAAGTTGTATATACATAATTGTGTTATTAACTTCATTAACCAGAATTTCCTTCTAGAAAAGTTTTTTATTCTATAAATATAACAAAAATTATCAAAATATGGTATCTTGTATGCATTTTAGAGTGTTTACATGAGAATAGGATTGATGGCTACTTTTGTCTGTCAGGGGTATATACAATGCCTTTAAAACTATAAATAATAGTTGATGGGGTTGAAGCTTCAAGTTTGGTACTAGCTTGATTTCCTCATGTTTTATGGCACAAGAAAGTTACATCTACATCAATAGAGCCTTAATGTTTATGATATTGAGAGTAACCAATAAAATTACAACTAGACTGCAGTGTTTGGGGGGGGGCAGGTCTATGATGACTTTTTGGTCAACAACTCAGCAAGATGTAACCAACTCTTTGTACTGGGTATTTTTTACAGATAGCATATGACAAATAGTTAGAACATTGTCTCCCCTATTAAACAGAAAATCCATTTCATTCCTTTCATACGTATACATGTCTTAGGAGGCTTCCAGAGTAGTATATGACTTTCCAAAAGAACTTCAGTGTTTGTCATCCCAACCTAAATTCTCTCCTTTGTCCTGTCATCGCATTTGCTCTCATTTTAATCTTCCTAGTCTAGTTTCCCTTTTTTCCTATAAAATCGTATATTTTATTTCTCCTTCCTTTGAATCTCCTTACTTCCCGGGACATTGTCTCTTTGGGGCTACCTAAACTCTGAGGATAGTCTCACTGAAACACACATTCTTGAAGCTTAAAACCTAGTGGATACATACATGAGGAGGCATGAATTGTTTGTCGTCCTGAGACTGGATTAACTCATTCAAGACGACTGTATCTAATTCCATGTTTACCAGCAAGTTTTAAGACTTCATTATTCTTAATAATTGTCCCACATTTTTGTTATCCATCCTACAAGATACGATTTTGATCATTTTTGTCTTGACAAGGAAGTAAATATACACACTGGAAATAAGGCAGCACTTTCAACAAATAGTACTGTCAAATTTGATAACTGCATATAGAAGAATAAAAATTGATCCATGTGTAGAATTCTGCACTACTTCAACTCCAAAGTTGTTAAGGACATTGGCAGAAGATCAGATAACTTGAACCTGATAGAAGAGAATGGAGGGAAAGGATGATGATAGAATTGAATTAATTTGCACAGGAAAGATTCTACAAAGTCTAAGTCATATCTTGTTATGAGATTGCGTGACTATTTAAGCCACCTACCTGTCTCACTGCCAGCCACCTGACTTGAAAAAAAAATTGTTTCCTTTAGAGTCATTAAACAGTAATAATGTGAACTTAACCAGGGTGTAAAAATAAGGTATCCTACCTTGAGAGGCAATTACACAGCCTCAAATGCTGACTAGAAGAAAGGAAATGAGGAAATTTATTTTGCCCCCTTTCATATTATGCAAATTTTGACACTGAGCACAAAATTAAGGATTTCATGAACACACACAATTGAATACACTCCTGCTAAATTTCTCTGACCCCAGCTAATAGCTCTTTGTACTCAGTTTCAAGGGTCATTAGAATTTACACAATTCTTAATTATACACATAATTCATCTTGATCAACAAGTATTTGATGCATTGTAAGTTTTAACTAATTTTAATAGAATTATTATTAAAGAGTTTTAAGAAATGCTAATTTACTAGGAAACATGTATGCATATTTTTTTCTTTTTTCATCTAAGGGCTTTAATCGTGCAATTAACTTGAAACTTAATAGAATGTTTCATTGGTGTCTGGCAACAATACTGATTTCAATATCACAGTTTTAGGAGATTATGATTGATGCTTTATATTTATTTCTATCTATACAATTTTAAACACAATTATCAGGCTAACTCTATGTGCAGACTGAACAGTCCCTCAACAAAAACAGGTTCTGTTGTATTTGAAAATCATTTCAGATGATCAGACTGAATTATAAGTTACTATTGGTTGATATGCAGTTTTCAAATACACTTTCATTATGACATGAAAATATAATCAAAGAAAAGTCTATGATGTGTGGAACAATTGTGTTTACTCTGCATTCATTTGTCCAATAAATGTTCCTGATTAATCATTTTTAGCTTGGTTTTTATCCACTCACTTATTTAATATATTCAGTCATGCATTCACTCACTAAATATATAGTTACCTAACCAATTATAAGTCAGACACATAGTGTTAGAAAATGTTAAATACATTAATAAGAACAAAATAGGTTCCTCACCCTCAGGGAACTCAAAGTCCAATGAGCACAGGAGACAGGTGAATAACGGTTGTATACAGGGAAACATGTTAATAACTATTAAAGTGATCATGATGATGCATGAATGTAGTTATTCTGTTTCAGGACACGTAAGAAGGTTTCTTAAATAGGATTTTATTGTATATGGACTTAGAAGATGAAATAAAGATTTAGTTGTCAAGAAGAAACACATGTAACTCAAAAATTATATTTTAGTACCTATAAGTAGACCAGGAACAGTAATGAACAGTGGGTTCTCTTGGTGCTAAGTGAATCGGATTGACTGAGAAGACTATGTTGGGCCTCATCTTGATGCATCTTTCCTTACATTGCCCAAATACAAGGTTATATCAACTTGTTTTTAAAAGAAAAATATGCACCTTGGGAAGCTATAGAGAAGGTAAATGTACAGTCAGGACCTCGGTTTATAAAATATGATGGAAACTAATAAAAACTGAAGAAATGTATTCATCTCCCATTTTTTATCACTCCTAACTGATATACTTTATGAATTTAATTTATTTTCTCATGGCATATATGTGCTTGCAACTTGACTCTCTATCACTACATTATACATTCTTGAAAAAGAATCTAAAACGAAGATCATATATTATGATTTATGTAGCAAGCAACATGGGGTTCTTGTACAGAATGGATGCTGAATTGCATGCTAAAAGAATAACTTATTATGTTCAAATATATTTTATGCACAAAACTTAGATAATAATGTCTATGATGTCACAAAGTAACACATGACAGAGGAGTAGCTTTAAGAAAACAGCTGAAGACATCATCATATTATTGTACCACTGAAGGCACCATGCATGCCAGAAAGCCATGTAGGTTACAATCATGATGGCTAGTGTTCCTCAAGGTCAGAGATACTATAATTGTTTGTGAACAGTGCATGGTATATTCAGTGGTATCAAACAAACCATAGAGACACACTGGGTTCATTAAAAGATACATTGTGGCCTTGAAACAACAAGGGCAGATTTACTATATTGGCCCTTTTCTATGTTCAGAGAGAACATAGGATTATTTATATATGCTGGCATTATTACTGAATTTTTGAGGAAAAAAATTTCTCTTTAAAGACTGATGTCTAAGGGCTCATGAGTCTGAGCTTAACATACAGTGGTCCCAAGTAACTGAAAGTAACTAAAGTACCAATTCCAAGGTCATGGAATAGAATTATAACCTGGTAGCCAATTCATATTATGAGTCTTCCACCAACTCTATAACTTAATGGGGGTGTGTGTGAATTGCTAAAGAAAAATTTTAAGGATTCACCCTCCACTTTGCAAGGATAGACTACGAATGTTCTTTGAGCCTTGAAGACTTCCAGTGAAAACCCTTCAAACGACTGGCCCGAACCAATGATCATCATCTCTGAACTGTACCTCCTAGAACCAAGACTATAGATTAATGTAATCTATTGTTCAAGCCAGCAAACAGTAATCTGTTGTTCCTGGCTCCAACTGATATAATACCAGGCAATGAGCATCTAAAAGAGCTATGTGTGCTTCAGCAAGCCCTACAATGGCTTCTGGAGAAAGAAAGAGACACTGAAATGAAACGCTGTATCTATCCTGTTGGAATACAGTCTGCGAAGGTTAAGATGTAGAGTCTAGAGTTTTTTTTTCTTCAAAAGAGATGCGTATTATATGCACATGGCAACTCTATCTTAATCATGGTGTCTTTTTTTTTTTAAATTGTCACCTCTCATAGGTATAATACTCTTGCTCCAGAAAGCCACTAGTACAAATGGCTTTTCTGAGTCAAGATCATGCCATTGTGTATATCTTTCTACATAATGCAGACATCCCTCTTTTATTATTGTCTCAACATTTGTTTTTCTTCTCCTAAGTGGACAGTGTAGAGCTAGTTCCTTGGTTGAGTTGATTCTGAGTACCAGCACATCAAGAATGGTGATCATTCAGTTTGCTCAAAACTGCCTATAAGAGTATCACATGTGCTACTGTGGGTGATTGATACAGACACTGTATGATAGAATGGGATTGGTTCCTCCATCACTTCTTAACTTTTTTTTACTGATACAGTAGGCTGTTGGTGTGAAATGGATACAGTGTATCTTAAAGAATATGTTATATATATATATATATATATATATATATATATGTGTGTGTGTGTGTGTGTGTGTGTGTGTGTGTATCTGTGTGTATATATATATCTGTGTGTGTATATATATATATATATATATATATATATATATCTGTGTAAATATATATATGAATGCAATGCATAGTGAAGGCATCAGACACTTGTGGGGAACATTCCAGAATCAGTATCTGAGATGTAAGAGAGAATTTTTCCCCACAAGTATTTTACAGATTTTAAGAGGGCATGTAGAGTATAGTAAATCAGAGAAAGGAGATAGAAGCATATGAACACATGGATAGGTACAATATATCAATCTTGAGTATTAAGAAAGTATTTTTCTGTGTGTGTGTGTGTGTGTGTGTGTGTGTGTGTAAGCTTCTGCTGGTCTTAGGTGTGGGGCAGAGCTCTGTGTTAGAACCAGCTGCCACCAGGGATTACATGAGTATTAAACAAGTTCTTTGGTATCTGAAAAATTGTACTCAGGTTTAAGAAATCCTGTTTAATAGAGACTTGCAATGGGTTCCTGTACACATCCCCACCAAAACCAATAGCCTATTAAAATGCATGGCAATTTTAGACTTTTCTTATAAAACATTTTACTGTCTTATACAATAATGCTGACCACTGATCAATGTCGAGCATAGCCAGATGTATCCAGAACCAGCTCAAATATCAGTTTGCTTAACTTGATGAAAACACAGATAAAAATAGTATTAGAATCAAAATATCACATAAGTGAAGTGTATAAAGTCAAATGCAGCAGCATTGGATTGCTCCAATTAGAATGTATAATCTTACCATCTTGAAGACACCTATCTTATATGAAAGGGGAAAAGACCAAAAACCACAACTGTACAACTCTAAGTAGCAACAGACAAGATTACATCTAATAGGAAACAAATGCATGCTCAAAATGGGTCTTTGGTGTTATTCTATTAAGGAAAAAGAAAGCTAACACTAGAACTGGCCTGCTGTCCTTTATGATGAAGGATCTCTGTGATCTTCATCCCAACCATAAGTAGAACAGAGCTAGATGTATGCTCCATGCAGTGATTCTTAGCATACCAAATGCTGCACTGCTTCCCTGGGAAGTAACAAATATAAACTTCTAAGAGTTTACCCTATACTACCAAAGCATCAACTCTGGGAAAGGAACCCACAGTCTGTGTTTCGCAAGCTCTCACAGTGATTCTGATACTGGCTCA
This sequence comes from Mus caroli, assembly GCF_978045245.1. Classification (NCBI taxonomy): domain Eukaryota; kingdom Metazoa; phylum Chordata; class Mammalia; order Rodentia; family Muridae; genus Mus; species Mus caroli. Next base: position 70,569,005 of record NW_028227274.1, read on the forward strand.
ACTTGACAACATACCATAAAAGCCTTTACAAAAGGAAAATCACATGCACACAATTTATTGTGAAAGTCATCATCCACTGAAATTGTCCACAATAGCAAAGTGTAGTATATTTCCCCTCTAACATAGAGTATGTTGCATAGATAGCAGCATACTTAAGAATTTTTTCAACCTAGGGAGATTTTACTGAATACTCACTATCATTGACAAAAAAAAAAAAAAAAAGGTTTAACAGAAAACAACCCTCTCTTTGGGGAAGATTTAGACTGGTGGGATAATAATTAGTCTCTTGCTATGCCATTCTTCTTCATTTCATCCCAGGCACTTGTTTAATATGTTTTTAGTTACTGTTCATTAAATTGAGATGACCCATCAGTTATAAAATGACTGCTGGTTCAACTTATTGATTTTAAATGAAAATTTGTCCGTGTTTTCCATTCATTACAACATAATGTCCTATTCTATTTTATTGAAAATTTTCTATAATGAAATAAAAAAGGCAACCACTCTGTTGATTAAATATTAATCCCAAAAGAATTGTAAGGGCTACGGGAATTAATATTGAACCATAGAGCCATTTCCTAACAAGGATGGGGACTAAATCACAGGGCAATGTTCAGGAACTTACAATCTTTTATTAATTAACCTCCAGGTTTCCCTTGTAAAGGGGTCATGAATGATGTTTGAAGGAACACGCAAGTAGAACATGAATCCGGGAATCACCATCATATAAGAAACTCCATTGTCATGAAATCTGGAAGGAGTACCATTCCTTACTTTTTATTCCCTAGCTTTTCAAACCCTTAGGCTTCATGTCTCTTCAGGGATGATTGTATATTTCTCACAATTGTTTTATTATTAATGTTTATAAAAAATAGGTAGTAATTTATTGTGGTACAGATTAACATGCAAATTAAAGATGTAAGAATGATAGCATTTGTTTTGCTTGCAGTTATAAAATGGAATGCACAGGAAACCCTGGAAAGGGCTCAGTTGGCACGGAAACACAAAGTCTATCAGACTCAGTAGTGGTGGCTTATATTTCGGGAAATATGATTTCCCAAATCTCAGAAGGGAAGTCTCTTTCTTTCTCAGAATACACAGAAAGTTACTTGCCTCCACTAAGTAGTTGATTGACACTGTTAGAGATTGTGGAAAACAATTTCATATTGCTTGCCTGGACGTAAAGTCTGACCTATATGAATCTGTGAAAAGTCTTGAGTTAACGCCTATTACTGTATGAAAAACTGCACAGTTCTGGATCATGGGTAGATTGCATTCAAAAATAGATACCAGGCAGGCAGGACACAAAATAAATAATAGAGAAAGAGTCCTAGAGTTCAGGCAGGAATGTTACCCAAGCAGATGTGATACTCCAAATCTGAGGAAATAATCTTGGGTGTTCTGAGTTTCTGGAATAAGAAAAGAGCCCTATGTCCAGAATGGACTGAATCTTGCTAGGAGGAAAAGCTCTGTTGGCTTCTCCAATGGCTGTGGCATCTGAGCTGCTGCAGAGTTTGTACCCTGCCAGCTAGTCTACCCATCTGTTACATCTTCCCCTGAGTTTGTCCTTGATCTGAGTATCCTGAAAAGATGAGGGCACACATACTTTCATCCCTTTGATGATGGCTGCAGGAGCAAACAGCCCAATCAAGCACCTAAAACCAAAGCCCACATGCTAGCAATGCTGCAGGCAAAGCCATAGTCTTTCTTCTCAGACTGATATCGTCCACTGCTAGTCTCAGCAGCTTGGTGACCATAATGGCTTGGTAAATAGCAGTATCATTGACCTCAGATACAATGGATGTCCTTTGCCTAGACAGTAGAAGCTGTCAGTCCAAACATCAACATACAGTGTTTTGATCTCCATTTTTCTGCTCCCCCCTAACCCCATAGAATATGCCTGCTGCTAACTGAGCTCTCCAAGCTCAGGTAGGTAACTCTGATAAAGAGAAAATGAACACAAAAGATTGTTGTCTGTTTAACAGCCTCCATAACCTTGGCTCACACTGTTGATGGATGTCCTAGGATGCTGTTTTTCTCTCCCCTGGTTCCTTGTTTATTTTATTTCTGATGACTTACCCCCAGGCTGAGTGTCTGGGAATTGAAAGGAAGATAGTGTGTTTCTGAAAGAGAGTTGCCAATCTGTCAGATGTCATGGCAGCTCTCAAAGTTTTTCATTAACTTTTTTAAAGACAAACCTTCAGTTTTGGAACATCTCATTCTGCCTTCCCTCTGCTTGATGCTGTTGGCTCCAACCCAAACCTTAGGTGAAAAAACCTGTATTAGTAGGACACCTGGAGTTTTCTGTTTCGGTTTTTTTTTTTTTTCAAAGCAGAGTTTATTGGAAAACAATATCAATTCGATTGAGCTTAGCGCAGGTATTCATCATTATAAAAAGGGGTTGGTGTGCAGCAGGAAATAATTTTTAGGATATGGCCTCCAAAAGCTGTCTTTTTTTTTTTTTTTTTTTGGCTCTAATGTTTGAAGCAACGATAAAAAAACAGTTCCAAGAAAATATCTAATGAAGTAGAACTTAAAAGTTGGTGTCAACTTGACCTCTTGGTGCAGACCCAGGATTTTAATTCTTTCCCACTGTCCTTTCTAGTGTCTCTTTCAATCTTGTCTTCAGTCTCTGTGCTTCCATCAAACAGCAGAATTACATTCTATCAGGGAATACAGCTGACCCACTAGGTTGGTACTCAAACGAGACTATCAATCAATACTAATCAGAGCAGCAGTCCTTGTAGTAGTTGGTAATTAACACAGTCTCACAACTGGACAATGTACAGATGGTGAAAGACCTTGGCGCACTCAATCCTAAACGGGATGCCTTTATTAACCTCCCTCCCCACCAGACTCAGGGATGTATGCCGAAGAGGAAACAAGAAAAAAATGTAAGATCCAGAAGTAGTGGGTGACATTATGGAAATAGCATTTTCCAAACACAGTAGGACTAATACACATTCGAATTCACAGAAATCATCACACACACACACACACACACAAAGAGAGAGGGAGGGGGAGAGAGAGAGAGAGAGAGAGTGAGAGAGAGAGAGAGATTCCTAGCAGTGAAAATAAGGAAGAAGACATATAAACCAACTTCTTACCAAGAAACTATTTATAATTAATACCAGTGGTTAAAGATTACATCACTTTTCCTCAATGACATATTAGTGACAATATCATACTCCGTGCAAGTCCCATGTCTAGAAGTAGTTGGCCATTATAAAATGGGCTTCCATCTTTTTGCTTTGTTTTGATGAAATCTGTCCCTTTGGATTTTATTCCATCATTTATTTGTATCAGCTTTGGTTTGGTTAGCTTTGCTTTGGTCCTGGTTTTTTTTTTTTTTTTTTTTTTCCTTTTTGAGAGGAGGTGGTGCCAGGAAGGTAAGTAGATACAGAGGAGGGTCTGGGAGAAGCTGGGAGAGGGGAAATCTGAACTAGTAAATTGCATGCAAAAAATAAAATAAAATAAAATAAAATAAAATAAAATAAAATAAAAGAATACATTCACCCAAAGGGGTCACGACCCATTTGGACCAGTCTTACTAATGGTGGTGTTTGGATATGAACCTTTTACATTGCATCCGGGTTTTTATCGATGTGTGTTTGGTTTTGTGCCCTCTCCTCTAGAGTTTTGTGTTGTATTGTTTTTAAATCATAGTCTCATAAAATGTGAAGGATATAACCAATGAAGCCTTTTTCGTAAGCTATCATCAGCTAAATTGCTGGATGAGTGCTGAGTCCCACCAATCAAGCAGAATGTGGATTAAGAAATAATGTCACGGTTTGAGAACTAAAATACACACTGGAGAAACAACACCAACTTGAAAATCATGAACCTGAATCTGGCAGGACTTTTAAAGATAATGTAGTCCAGTAATCCCCAATGTTGGCTGCACATTAAAAACTAGGAAACTCAGCTATGTTTGGAGATGAGCCATTTGTATTGTTTAAAAACTCCCTGGAGTGATTTTAACATGTAGTTCATTTTGAGAACCGCTTTTCTAGAACAGTAGTTTTCTCAAACTTTTAGATTTTCTTGCAAAGTCTGCCAAAACACAGAAAATTAGTCCTAGAAATTCAGATGAAGCAAAGCTTGGTTGAGAGCCATAAATCTGCAATTGTAACAAGTTCCTGGCTTGAGTGGTCTTGAGACCTCCCTCTCATGTCTAAACCTGAGTGACTGGGCTTCAGACTTCATTGTGTATAGATTAATATGGAGGTTAAAATTGATTGCTATGCCCTGTCCTCTAGAGTTTCTGATGGGAGAATTTGCATTTTAATAAGTTCATTGTTATCACATTCTGAAAAGCACTAACCTAGGTCATTCAAGGATGAGACAGTGCATTTAAGGGCTACCTGAAGTGCTTCACTCTGCATATACCCCATCCCATTAGCTTTCAATGTAATTTTGTTTGGTCTGGGAAAAGAATCATGGATTCAGTGCTGCTATCATAGATGAGAGGACCATGCCCTTATTTCATAGATAACATGTAGAAGTTTGGAATGAGTACAAATTAATTATAACTGCATTGGTTTGAAAAATAGACATGTGGTCAGTGAGAGCCATACTGTGTATCTCATAGCAAGAGCTTTGATAGGAGTCTCATGAACAAGAAGAATGGAAAGTCACTGTGTAGATGACTAATTTAATTACTTTATAAGTCTGTCTACAACTAGCTCTGACTTTGTCATCTACAGTTGTATTAAGACAAATAACTTTCCAAAAATTACAAGATGATGATGATGATGATGGTAATGGTGATGATACCTGCATAAGACTAGAGCAGATTCTATAAAATTTGTCATCTCTTCTCCAAGATTTTCATGCCAGAGGTAGGATGCTATCTGTAGTGCATAGTTTTACTTCAAGCCTGACAAAGATTGGAGGAGAGATGTCAACCTTACAGTTTTTCAATTTAAAATTTTATTTTTTTGGTCGTTTTGTAATTTTCCAACAAAATTGAGTGCCAGTGATAAGTTGAGATGATGGAACACACCAAAGTAAATAATCTACTACCACTGAATGGAACATGCGCCTATCAGATATATGTATATATGTAAATGTTGTAATGAGTTATATTCACACATGCACACAAATCTCCTAAAATCCCTGAATTTACTGAGGAAAGTTGAGTCAGTAAGCAGATTCCATTCTCCATTTACACTGTTTTACTTCTTGTCACAACCAAATTGAACGGAATTTAGGGTGAAAATAAATTGAGCTTATGCATCCCCTGTCTTTTCTCACTATGCACAAATATCAGCATAGGATTCAACTACAATGCTTCAGTCAGAACATATGTGTAGTCACCCCACAAAAAAAAATAATGTGTATCATTATATCTTCCAAGTTTCCTAATTTAACTTCTTTTTATTAAAAAACAAAAACTGCATGATGGTGACTCATGCAACTGTCACTCTTAGAGAACAGATGAACTTTTTTTGATATTGGGATACATAGTGTCATATTTCAGCTTACTTAATTGCACATAAAAACAATCATTCTAATTCAGGCTACCAGGCATCTATTTGTCTTCTACCAGCCACTTACCAAGATCCTGTCATTGACTCTAAAGCATCCATAGTTGACTAATCAGATTTTAATTCACATAGAACTGAATGTGCACACATGTACTATCAGGCAATCTGTATGCTTCATAAAGCATATTTGATTTTGACTTATCAGGGCTCTTGCCAAGAATTTGGGAAGTTGAACTGTTGACACATAGCACCATTTTGGCAGCCTTAAAGATAATACACAGATTTAAGTCTGGCATTAGATGCCCCATTGGAGTTATCCCTAATACAGACCTCTATCATTTATCTATAATATATTTTCCAAAGGCTTGGTAGAAAAATGACAAGATCATATGGGAAAGCATTCATATTAAGTGTATTTCCAGACAGCCATCCCTCAATAGAATATGAAATATGACAAAATAGAGCAGGTTTGCAGAATCATGACACTGTATTAAAATGAAGCATGACAACCACTAGAGTTTAACCAGTATCTTTGATAAATAATCAAAATATTATAATACTATCTAGTCATTCTTCAAACAAGGGAAATAGTTCAATCAAGAGAGAATCTTTGAATATGGCAAGATTTGGACATTCACTGACAACCATTGCTCAGACAGACCATTCTTGGGAGCAAAGAGAAATAGAATGCAGAATGCTTAGTCCTAAAAGGTATCACGTAGCTTTCTCCAGTGCTCAGATATCATTGCACATGGGATGAAAATGGGGTAAAAAAATGAGGATTGGGTAAAAAATGTATAAGTGTCATAATTATGGATGATTGGTGTCTTTTGGACACAACAAGGACGCTGGTTATGATGGCATTCCAAGACCTGTGCAAGTTCATGTCAGACAATATCCTAGTGTTGAGATAAGAATTGGCCATGCAGTTCCACTTCAAGACCTGGTGCTAGCTATTGACAATTGTCAGGCACTGCTAGAGGGAGAGACAGTTTTCAAACAGTTTTCTTTAAAAATTCAGCATCTAGGAAGCTGACCATGCTCCAGTGAAAGACCATATATCTCAGGATAATTGGACAATATAAGTATTCTCTTCACTGGATTAAAAAAAATATAGCCCAAAATTGGAGGGGGTAGGAAAAGGTTTTATTTTATTTTATTTTAATTTTTGGAAGAGTTGGACACGGTCTTAAATATAATCAAAACATGTTCTACTATCTCTCAAAAGACTAATAAAAGGAAGAAGACAAGCAAATCTGACCAATCACCCAACAGAATTCCTCATCAATGATGAGTCCCTTAACTTTCTACTAAGGCATCCACCTCTAACCACACAACCTCCTTCAATGTGTTCAAACTCCATGTTTATATCAGAGCATCAGAGCCTAAAATCGGGAGATTGATTTGAATCTCTCTTTTCTGTTCAATAGAGTGTGAGATGGCTTGTCTTAAAAATAAAAAGCCTGGTTTTTGAAGACTGGTACCATAATGATGAAGAAATATTTCAAGGTCCTTCTAATTGCCTTAGATGCATGTCAAGGAGAAAAACCAATCTGTGGAGAAGATGTCAAAAGGTTACCTATTAACTCTGCATCTCATATATTATTGAACCATTTTCAGTAATAAACATTCTTATCTTCAAACTTCTGTTCCCTCATCTCCAAGATGTAAATATTAATTTTTTAATATTGGTTTGAGAATCAAACAAGGACATGTATGCAACACAGAAAGCCTTGAAAAATCTGATTCTATAAGTGGATGCATAAACATGTTGTGGTAAGTTGTCTTACTCTTACACACACGGAATAGCAACATGATATCAGACACATAAACGAGGAAGGAAACATTTGCATAGAGTAAGATAGGCAAGGACATTGGCTGTTCACTTCATATGGGGTACTGTACTTTGTTAAAGAGACACTGAATACAGCCTGGGGATTTTTACTTCACTGAGGCAGAAAAGAAGGGGCATGGGGAATAAGTAATAATTGACCCACTTATTAACAAGTGATCCTTATGCAAAGGCACTTGGCAGTTGATGTGAGTGGTGATTTTTTTTTTTTATTCACTTCCCATCACTGGTTTCCTTGAAGCCTCTACCTTGAACTGAAGCTGATGCCACCTGCATTTTTGCAGGATACTCAACGGTGTAAGAATACAAAGAACCATGCTGGTTATTAGCAAAGGGAAATTATTACAATGTGAAATATGATCTAAATCACCAAGGCAAACTTCTTTCTTCTAATAATCTTAGGAAGTTGAGGGGAAAAAAATAACAGTGACTGCAACTAAATCAGAACTCTTGTGGGCAGGGTGGTTTAATTTATGACCATGAAAGAGGGGACAGCTCCCCAGGAACCCAGGGCTGTCAGAGCCATCCCTCCATCCCTCCTTTATCCTCCTGCTGTGCCCCCTACAGATTGTCAGAGGCTGCTTGGAAAGGCAGTTGCTGCCTCTCAGCAGGTGGAGCCTTGGAAATAGATCCACCTACCTCCAAAAGATCTGCAGTCACTACTTCACTACTGAGAAACTGGCAAACTAGAAATAAATGTGTGTAGTTGAAGCCTGCCTAGGAGTCAGTAACTTGAAGGTCTGGCATAAGAGCTTCACAGACAGAAGTGTCTCTAGCTAATGTCAGTTTGCTCTTGGTTTTCCTGTGTCTACAAGAGGAAAGAGACAGAAACTCAGAAAGAGAAGTACCCGCTACTCAAATCCTACATACATCATGCAACATGTATGAGGTGGGGCATGCTAAAATATCTCCATCTCTTTATCAAAAAATAAAATAAAGTAAATGGCCTAATCATATCCCCATATTTAAATTGGAAGTAAATTATGTCAAGTGCTAGTATAGACTGCAGCACTTAATGTCTCAGTGCAGTATGGTTGACTGTCTCAATGGAATCTATCAGAAACAATTAATTAGATGTACACTATGTACACTGAACTTTGTTGAGGTAAAGGAGCTATGGTTCTCTGTGAAATACGTCAAATGGATTATGGCAAGAAGCAAATAAAACACATTTCCAAAGATTCAATGGCTTCAACAATAAAATAATATTCATTATTCAGGTTCTGCTAAGTTATCCTGTTATCTAATGGCAGATTAAACTCTTCCACAGAAATATTTTCCTCCACAAGTGCCAATAGTTTTCTTTTGAAATATGCATTTTTATGCATATTTACATTATTATCAAATAAGCATCATTATTCGTGATTTCTCATACCGTAGACCTGCATTCCTGGGTATATCTTTGTTGCCATGTGTTCTTAACAGGTTTAGCAACATTCCTAGGTGTCATTATAATTAATTGTTATATTTAATGAATAAAAATGCAAGCAACAGATTAGTTACTAATATCTGTAATAAACAACAAATAATTACTTGTTCTATGTCTGTCCTAGTTAACACTTGAGATATATTTTAAATTATCTAGCATCCTGTGGATCTTTATTCAGGGAAGGGAAGTTGGGACAGGGTCTTGTTGGTGATACCAGCTGCCTGCAAACTCATTACCTCTACCTCAATGTTGGGATTACAGGTTTGAGGCAACAGCTGATCATCCCAGCATTCCTGTTTGTGCAGGTGGTTAGAATCTCCTCAGTGTGGCATACAAATGTATTGTTATATGTTTCCAAATGTCTACTGTGTGGGAAAATGATCTCCCCTGCTTTTATTAGCAAATACAAAGGGGGATTTCAAAGTGAGTGGCTTTTAAATACAGAGGGAATGTGTGGTGGATGGGCTAACCCTACTAACCACAGTCAAATCTGAGTAATTCTCAGGTAGCCTTGAATGGCTTAGTCTTTCTTAAAGCTGAAAATATATAACAGACACCAAACAAATGCTAATAGTTTGGATGGATGAATGCTTCAGTCCTAAGCATCCCTCAGCCATAGTTAACATCAGCAAACTTATAGAGCCAATCTTGCCTCCAAATTTCCAGAATGCACATGTGCCTACACCACAGGATTTTGTTTGTATTCACTGACAGATCGCTTGTGATGAGCACAAATGCTAAAAAGTGCTGGGGAAACTCACCTCAGTTAGCCACTCATTGTCCATTTTGATCTGTGCTTAAGAAAATTGCTGAGACAACAAGGTCTTATTATCTATAACCCAGAGAATACAGCTCAACTTCACTACACAGTTCACCTACAGGAAGCTGATAGGAAACTGACAATCCAAACAAAAAGCTGTGATGAAATTCTCTTACGATTATAGCTGTTTTCCTTCACTACAAATGGGAGGACATAGATGAGGAAAACTCAGTATGTGTTATCGTAAGAAAATAAGTGCCATTTGTCAAGGAGCAAGCTTTGTTGGTGATGGTGTGCTTTATGACCATGGAACTGGAATGCAGTAGAAAGTAAATAATAAATCAAAAAATCAAGTCTCTTACCAGACACAGAAATTTCAGAATGAGGTTTGTGAGCTGTGGCTACACAGTACCCAGTCCACAGTACCCAGTCCACATTTATACTGGATTTGTAAGATTTAAAGGTAGAATCCTCCTTTTAAATGTCTCTCTTCACACACACACAAAGAGTTGCCTTCCCTAGAAATATCAATGTACAAAAGAATGTAGAGAAGAGGTTTACTGAAGTCCATGAAAAAAGTTGGTGACAGAGTGAAAAGGCCCTCTGAGGTTCTTTCTTTAGTATCCAGGCATATTAATTCCTGGGCCCTCTGCCAGCAGTGCCCTAAGAAGCTATGCACACTGCATTCTGCCTAGTGTTATGAGAGTTCCTAGCATAGATGATCAGGTGAGTGGTGTTCCCACAACTGTGTGCATCATTGCACACTGCATGACAATGGCCCTTGCAAACATCCTCCAGAACAGACAAGGTATCAACTTAAGTGGAGAACCATGATTAGTTTAGGGTGGCAAATGAAAAGAGATATTTAGTTTTTCTTTTGAATCCTAAGTGTCAGTTGAATTTTTCCAGGTGTATAATACTTTTGTAAGTAGATAGAAAATGGATTCGTTGGGGAGTAAACTCCTAAGATCTCATCTATTTCTATACACTGTTGGGACAGTGAATAGTGCGGTGAACTTTCACAAATGAGGTCCAAACAAATGTGGATCAAAGCATCACACTGTGCACTTTATGGGCATCTTAAGAAGCTGGCTTTGCCAGTTATACTTCAGTAACGCTGAAGTAAATAAAAAGAGAAAGCTTCCCCACAAAGAAGATTGTGGGTCTCCTTTGCTCTGCATTGGTGAGATTTGAAAGGATGCTTGTCTGCTTCCCGCTGGTGGTTGAGGTAACCAAACTCAGGGAGGGCAAGGACATACAAAAGGAAGTTCCTTTAGCATTAATACACAGAAGCAGAAGCACACAGATCTTGTGCTCATGAGAGATTCGGGCATATATTTATTCAGTTTCCTGTTAAGTCTCCTGTAATGTCCCCAAATTCTAACCTCCCTTCCCACAATATTTATTTACCACTTGCCCTAACACTCATGGTGCCATTGTCTTTTAGACACCTTCAAAAGTCCTAAGGCAGAGTGCAGCCTGCTGGAGGTCAGGGCTTGTCTGTTGAAAACACAAAACCATTTCTGGGTACATTAGAGAAAGAGCAAAGCTAACCAAGGATCATGTGTTTAAGAAAGTTTCTCCTATGTTTTGTTACCAGCGAAACGCCTCATCAGAATCATTTCACTTACTGCTTCATTCTCTTTATGAAAATGGAGTTTAAACACCAAGTTTTATTTATCCCCAACTTATGGCATGAGAAAAATTGCAGTTTCCAAAATGGTGTCTGGAACAACTACTAAACAGGAAATTTACTTTCATTAAGGATGTTGAGTACTAGTGAAAGTGGCTTTAACCTATTCCCCATGCTGTGTAATTTGCATGAACTGTGTGTGCATTTGTAAAATTATATATTGAAAAAAAAACCCACAAGGCTCTTAGAGTTTAATTCCCTATAATCTTCTTCCCTGGTTTCTAATACTATGACTTTATTCTCTCAGTAAGGATGGCTTAGTTGCTTTTTCCTTTGTCCAACCATCTCAAACAAGATTCCCCAATATGTATTTTTAGAAATAATATATACACTTTGGGGTTTGAAACTCAAGGCTCTTCAAGCTAATTAGCTTGGTTAATTAATATATCACTCCATTTCTTTCAAAACTCATTATGTTCACAAAAAGCCTATTGGACCAACAGAAAAAGAGTAAAAATAAATGACAAGGGAACTATCATCCTAGAAAAACATAATTTACTGATTGAAAAGCTAATATGAGAATTATCAAAAATCCCCTGGTGACTCTCCAGCATGGAATCTAAATTTAAAATCATTTTGAAAACAAAACTGAAAGTTATATCTCTGCTCCCATCACAGAAGTAAAATGGAACACAGGTCTTTGAATGTGGGAAATAGCCTGAGATTCGCTGTTGACTAGCTTGGTAATCTATCTAAAGGGAATTAATCTATAACACTGATCAAAAAGTCTTGGGTTTATATGTAAAAGCTGCTTTTTAGCTCCTACCACCTTAGTTTTCTCATTGGTGAAATAGCTAAATGAGATCAAACTACATAAGGTTGAGTGTACTGCCTTTTCAAACACCTAAGCAAAAAACCTAAAAATTTATGGCAAGGATTAAATGATAAATTAAAAACCGTAACAGGTTTAAAGTTGTAACTCAATGGCAGAGACCTCTAGAGATACATTCTGAGCACCAAGAAGAATGTGTAAAGGAGAATGGGGGAGGGGAGGGGAACACAAGGAAGAGTACGAGGAACTATGTATACATATAGGTGTATATGCTTGCACATATATGCATATGTGCCATTAGCATGGTCACTGGCGTGTGCATCAAATAAATATCCTTCTATACAAATAAAATATCTTTTTCAATAGTAACATGAATAGCGTATTTGAGGAGTAATTTTCAAGTAAACAACACATTACCGAACACTATGTAAATATGTAAACATTCATAATGGCTGACAGGTGCTACTTGGAAGGAAAAGGAAGTACTAATTTCAGTGAGAAGAACAGGTTAGAGTTTAGACTCTCTGAGTCACAGGAATTTACAACTCCAAAATTGTAAAATCTTGCCTGTTACTACTTCTAAATACGAAAGCCTTATCTATAATCACACCTTCTCTGGATATGTTTAAAACAGGGCTCTGATCCTGAAAGTGGAGCTTCTTCTGAGGCTCTACCTGAACTCGCTGTTCCAAGAGTTTGTCATTCCAAATGAAGACTTGGGGCTAATCCATGCAACACATCCACTCTCTGGGGACAGGAAAACAGAGCACACAGCCAAGTGAATTCTCAGTTGGCCTCTGCATTTACTTCTTCAGGGAAATTTAAGCAATGGTCCTGAATCATTTACATTTAATTTCCCTTTCTCTACACATCATTTATCATCCTAGAATGCATCTGGGCTTCTAGAAAAAAAAACCCTCTCTTTAAGAATTTTGAGCCTCTGTTTTGTGTTTCATTACTGTGTGGGAAGCTGTTCTGCAAACTATTTGAAGAATTATTTAATTAAATTAGTTTTCTGTAATAGTGGAAACACTAGTCTATGTCTCTCACTAATCCCACAATTTGCCTATACTCAGAGGAACGAAAGTGGATGCTTTTACTAATCGAAGGTAAATGGTCTCAATTAAAAAAAATGCAGCAGAAAAATTTGTATTTAGAATAATCCATCAAAATAGTATTTTGTTCTGTTTTAGAATTGCCTTTCTTCATCAATTCCTCAACAAAAAAGTAAATTTCTGAAATAATCCAAAAAACATGGGCGCAAAAAGAAGCTGGGCTTCCATGAAACTGATCTTTTTAGTATTTCATGAGCAGTTACTTCTGCCCCATCTGTAGTTCCCATACCACAAGTCCTGCTCTCAGTGACATCAAAAGGACCCTATTGACTTTCCTTTCTGATCTTCATTTCTTTTTATCATGTGCCATTAAGTACCCCGAAAGAACTTTTGATGTCCTTGGAATCCCTATGGCCTATGGGACAGTGACATCCCATTTGATGTCTAATCATCTGAGAGTGTGCTCTCAGGACTTCCTTAATGTGTGATTTATCACAGAGGTAAATCAAAAGATGATTCACACAAAAAGCTTCTCCTGAGAACACCGAGGTTTCTGATGACCACTAATCAGGTGACATCAATGACTCAGCTCATCTCAGAGCATCCTGTCTTCCCATGAGCCCATTATAGAGATGCAAGGTAGGAGTTGGACAATAAACTTGCACTTCTAATGAAGAGAAATGGACATCTTACTAGGAAAACAATCTAAATAATTTAAGAGACTTTAATATGGTTATTAATAAAACAGTCTGAACAAATATTTACTTAGAGGAAGACTTAACTGGAAGGAGGTAAATTGTAACGTCTCAGAAAGTAAATCTTGTAAAGATTCAAGAGTCAAGAGTCAAGTAACAGGTAAGATTTTATCTGTTGATGGTAAGCTGATAATATTTCTGCTCTTTTCACTCAAGAAAGTGTAAAGAAAAGAGTCAAGTAACAGGTAAGATTTGTATAAATGCACATGGGGTATGACACAAGCTGATTTGCTAAATGCATGAAACTCAAGAAGAACGAAGGCCAAAGTGTGGACACTTTGCCCCTTCTTAGAATTGGGAACAAAACACCCATGGAAGGAGTTACAGAGACAAAGTTTGGAGCTGTGACAAAAGGATGGACCATCTAGAGACTGCCATATACAGGGATCCATCCCATAATCAGCTTCCAAACGCTGACACCATTGCATACACTAACAAGATTTTGCTGAAAGGACCCTGATATAGCTGTCTCTTGTGAGACTATACCGGGGCCTAGCAAACACAGAAGTGGATGCTCACAGTCAGCTATTGGATGGATCACAGGGCCCCCAATGGAGGAGCTAGAGAAAGTACCCAAGGAGCTAGAGGGATCTGCAACCCTATAGGTGGAACAACATTCTGAACTAACCAGTACCCCGGAGCTCTTGACTCTAGCTGCATATGTATTAAAAGATGGCCTAGTTGGCCATCACTGGAAAGAGAGGCCCATTGGACTTGCAAACTTTATATGCCCCAGAACAGGGGAATGCCAGGGCCAAAAAGTGGGAGTGGGTAGGGGAGTGGGGGGGAGGGTATGGGGGACTTTTGGGATAGCATTGGAAATGTAAATGAGGAAAATACCTAATAAAAAATATTAAAAAAACAAGAAAAGATACAAATTAAAAAAAAAAGTAAAAGAAGAAAACAGCCATGGAACAAGAAAAAAATCACAAGAGCCAAGAGAATGATTGCAGATCAGTGGCAGTGGGACAAAGGTCAGGAAGACTTTGTTATCCAGGTTGCAATGCTGCTGATTATCAAGAACAATTCAGTACTGAAAGGGCAAACATAAATTCATAATAACTACATGAAACACAAACATAATGGCAAAAGTAACCCTCTGACTTATTGATATTGTAAGTATAAAATTAATGGAACTAATCACAAGGATATTGACTTGGGTCTCAGAAAATTAAAATTCAAAACTCATAAGTAAATATTTAAAAATATAAACTAATCAAATAAATTTAAGACTTATCTGATGTTAGTGTGACAAAATAATACATCTAGTATATAGGCTCAGGAAATAAACATAAAAGCAACTCAAGACAGAATAAGCATACAAAAATTCATTAAGAGGCAAGATTCGGAATGAAAAGCTTGAAATGCATATAATAGATAATTCATAGAAATTCCATTGTGAGACATGAATAAGATAAATTATAATTAATAAAATCCATCCTTCTAATAATTAAAAGCATACTATTTAAAATATGGTAATATTCTCACCATTCTGTTGCAGGTAATACATGCAAATGAATGGGATTTGATGAAATAGGAAGTGCTATGCATTTAGTAAGTAGACTGCATATTTGTACAATATTTCTGGAGAAGAATTAACTGTTATCCTTTTATCTGTTGATGGTAAGCTGATAATATTTCTGCTCTTTTCACTCAAGAAAGTGTAATTTGTTTGATAAGACTCTTTTCTAAGGGATGACCTGGGTACAGACAAAAAGATAGGATCTGTGAACCCTGTGTTCATCACAGCATATTGTGTTACAGTGAAAACCTTAGAAGGAATGTGAAAATCTAGGGTAATTATTATGTAATTTATATGCGATGTGATAGACTGCCTTAGGACATTTTAAATTCCATTTATGGGCACGTTATAAGTGTAGGTCAAGAAAAGAAAATAACATGTTCTATTGTGAGTGTTTGATACATGCACATAATATGCTTTGATCATATCCACACCCTCACCCTCATTTTCCTGAACTCTTATCCCCACTTACTCTTGCTTACCGATCCCTTCTATGTACATGTCTTCAATTTTGTTTTTTACATTTATAATCTTTAAAACATGGAAATTCTATTTTGGTTAAAAATACAAACTGCGACCATTATAAGAATAAAGATTTAAGAGTCAAAGTTCCTGATTTTCTCTCTGGATCTGCCTCCCACACAGGTATATAAAAATTGAATGTTATATAAAACTTGAATCTACTATGTTTCCCACTCAGTTTTATCTGTCTGCCTCTTCTAATAAAGTCACAACCCATCTGTACACAGGCCCAGGGCAGGACCCTGTAAGTCACCCTCAATTTTGACAATTACGATCACCTCTCAGAATGAACTGGGCATTGTTGGTTACCTCCAAAAATCTCTCTTCAGCTCTTCACCATTGTCATCATAACACCTGAATACTGGATCCCTTCCAAGGCATTAGTTCTTAAAATAGTCTATAAATTATTCCCCCGACCTCGTTTATCTCAGTAGAATAAGTTGTATGCGGTTTTGGTTATGTCCTTGATAAATTAAAAGCAGGTTATGTCACTTTATTGATTAGGACATTTTAAGGCAAAGGTGAATGAGATAAAATTCAGCCTGTTTGGCTTAGAGAATAATACTTTAGGTATATTTGTGTATCGCTATCATATCTTTAGAACCAATAGTCTTTTCATAACTTTCTGCTATGCAAACGAGTGTGTGCATTATTAGGTTTAGTTTTTAGGAGGAAAGTGGAAGCAAAGTTATTTTATTGAGTCTCCTCTCTGCATTTCCTAATTAGAGTTCAAAAATGCATGTTCCTTGTTCCCAGGATATTCCAACTTGTATATGATCCACTAGGAGGTTATCAAATCAGTATAATAGTTCATGGCACCAGTGTTCAAATTCTAAAAGAAGTATGTCTGCACATAACACCAGTCAGTGCAGGGAAGCAAGGTAAATATTGCTTTATGAAACTTTTCCAGTTCTATGTGGGTCAGAGTCAAAGGAAGTCTGAAAGTCACTGCTCTATTTTTGAATCCATATCATTTTATAAATAATTGCACCACAGCCCATAATCCCTTGTTTTTATTCATTTGTCTTCTTTATCTACTGACTGTGTTGTAGAAGGATAGAAGAAATGTCTACTCATTATTTTATTCCAAGTGCAAATATATCAAAAGGCATACAGCACAGGGTAGTAGTCATGAGGTTCAGCATGCATTCATGTAACCTATATTACTCATTCACGTAGTCTGTAGTTTTGCTAGTTAGCTTACCAAGAACTCTGATTTAGTTCCTAATCTAAATGAATATAACTCATGAAAAGATGACAGTTTTGTGTTCTGCCCAAAGTTGATCCAAGTTAATCCCAATGGATCAGGGAGACTGTTTACTATATAAATTTTAATCAAATATCTTATGTTAAATTTCCAAGATGTATCTCTTTCAACTTTAACATCTTATATGGAAATGTCCTATAACATGAACCCAATACAACTAATAAAAAAAAAAATGGGTCCCAGGCATGATCCTGCTCATCAAGAGAGACAGGTACATAACCTACTGAGACAGACAAGGAGAGAGTTCAAATTTTTCAGATATGATCCCGACATTAGTTTGAAACCTCTGAGCTAATTGTATCTTACACAAGATCTGAAGGCACCTCCTTGATGTCTCAATGAGCAAAGCAGAAAGCAGAAAGAGTAGAGCTATAAATCCATTATGTAGAATACATATAATACATGAACAAGGCATAGCCACACCTAGTCAGGTTCTTCAATGGTCTTCCTGCCCTTTCTTCAAATTGAATTGCTTTGACGTTAGATTATTCACTCTCTGTCCAGGGAACTACATAGACGCATATTCATTAAAGCTTTAATTCTTAGAAACATTGCACGACTTAATAAGGTTCTCTTCCACCAAAATAAGATTCTACGTTTATATCAAAGGATGGAAAGATCTTTCTTTTCTTGATACTCTATCAACAGTCATGTCTTTAGTTAACCAAATGTTTAGAATAGAAAATTCTTGCTATTTCTGGGATCCAAGCTCAGTCATAAAACGGCAGTTTACAATTTCACAATGACAGCACATTACAGTCCAAACATGATTTGATTATTTTCTTAATGAAGCCCTTTAACTCATATATACAGTAGCACTAATTGTTCCACTTAAGAAATCATCTGTGCCCCCCTTCTTCCTTTTCTAATTAATAACTTGCATCAAGCTTCTAGGAGAGGTTACAAGTTCAAGCTGTTCTCAGGGATTTTTGTTTTTGTTTTTTTTTTAATTTTATCTGAGTGTGTTCCCTAATGTAAAGTCTGTAGCTTTAAATAACTCTGCTAATACCTGCTTGGTACTTCACTTGCCTTCTTCAAACTGAAAGAAGCTCAATAATATCTTCCTTTTCTGATGCACAGCAACCATTCGATATTAGTCAAACCATAGCATGCATTGAGCAAAGAAACTGGTTCTAATATTTCATACATTAGGTTCATGAAGCCCTAAGCACCACAGACTCACAGTTTTATATTTTAGTGGGTCTGTCAGGTTGTCTCTGAACCAAGGAAACTCATTTTATAGGGGAAGAAAATCAACCCCAAGGAAAGTCCCATATAGTTTCTAATTTCATTTAATATATTTAAAGAAAAGGATATCAAATTCATGTTTGTATCCAGAAATACAATGTCTTCCATTGAATAAATATAACCATAAGCAATATCTATTGATGAGTAAAACAATGATATATAATATTAAAGTAACTTTCTTTTCTTAAAAATGTTTTAGCCAGGGTTATCAGAACTTCAGATCTTGTCTAGGAATTGTAAAATAATGACAAACAGGCTCAAAGGTGCAACAGACATCAGGCTCTGTTGTCACCACTGTTCTTCAAGGCCAGTCAAGCTATACAGGAGACTATGATTCTCAGGGAGACATACTCCAACAATTTTTACAATTATTACTTCGTTACTCTTGCCAATTCTAGACTGAATTTATTTATTTTTCTTGGTTGAAAGCAATAAGAGTCTAACTCTTAAAAATGACTAGAACTTGCCAAATACTATGTAAATAGTTTCATGGATTAACAAATATGATACCCCAATTGAGAACGTGAATGTTACAATTCTAGTTTTATTTCATGCAAATAAATAAATAAATATGAGGTATCCCTAGGTCAATGTTTTCCTATCTTTCATGAGTATTTTGATTTCTCTCCCCAGACCTAGCTCTTCAGTGTATCATCATTTCTCCCCATATTCTCAGCAGCCCCTAGCACTACTCTCCTTTTATGCACATACACAAAGAGACTAGGCATGAGCAATACCACTCTCAAAGGAAATTTTAAGTCTTTGTCACTCTAAATTGCTACTAAGACTAACACTGTTGTTTTATATTTAAATAAATTGGCCCAAAAGAGAAAAATACCTATATCCATTGTTCCAGGACCTAGTAACTCAGATGCAGTGTGAGTGAACTCTCAACATCTGGATAAGTGTTCATTTCCTATAATACAAGGATTGGGAGAAAACTCAACACACACACACACACATACACGTGTACATGCACACATACACAATGCATGCACACATGCACTCACCAACTAGAGATCACACCATATACAGACATGAACAGTCATTCTCAATTTTCTTCATGGAAATTAGTTGACTTCAAAATTCATAACTCTAGGGGCTAGTGTATATGTCTCTTACATTGTTTAGAGTAGCTGTGTATACAGCAGATGAGTATAAAGGCTGAGGGAATTATAATTTAAATATATTTGAGTTATGATATTATGTAAGTTTCCTAAAATTCTCCACTTAGAACTGTATTTCAAGATGTTCTCTATGGCTTAGATGATTGTGCTTTAGTAGTCTCAATTTATAAACAAATTTATTTTTTTCCATCAGACATTTATAAAAATAAGAACACTCTATTTTCTAAATAAGCACAAATTGCTAATGCCCAGCAAAATCCATCTGTAATTTAAAATTAAACTTTCTTTAAAAAAAAAAAGTTACCATAACAACTTAGGACCTAAATTTTGGAAAATCTATGCAAAAACCCAAATGTCAGAATTATTGGCAATTTAATCATGCAGAATTTTACCTAGCCAAGGAAACCAATCATTTTAAATAGGAATGACTATAGGCTACATGTTTTTATTTTGTTCTGTTTAAAGTTTTGTTTTTGTTTTTGTTTTTGTTTTCTATGAAAATCAGTGCAAATGCTAGCATGTGGTATGGAAAAACCCTAATTTTGTTTCTATCTGGACTCAGATTTCCATGGTTTAAAATAAAAGCAAGCAAATATATGGATGCCCTCTAACAAAAAGAAGCAAAATTCTCCACATGTAATGTCATCGATGTTCTAACTTTGTGCATAGCTTAGCTTTAGCAAAACAGAAAGGGACACAGAAGAGTGACTGTTCCTGATCATTCCTTGGTACGATTATTTAAGAGGATGTTAACCAGCACAAAATCCATTAAAAAAAAAAAAAAAAACCTCTCCAATTGCTAGCTTGTGTACATTTTACTAGTCACCAATTAGAAAAGACAACTATGTTTCCAAGTGATCCATTAAAGTTTAGAATTAAAAACTGCCAAGGATCAAGCATGTGTCTGCACCAGTTCTTCTGCTTATGTCTAGTAGCTTGGTATTTTTGGTGGAACTCCTAACAATGGGAGCAGATATATTTCTGGCTTTTTTCCCTTCTCTTGGGACTCTTTTCTTTCTATTGGACTGACTTGTCCAGCTTGGATTTGAGGGTGATTGCCTTGCCTCATTGTATCCACTTTGGTCCTGTTCAGCTGTCTGTCAGTTTTTAAAGGTGTGTTCTGAAGAACAAACTGAGGGAGTGTGGAAGGAGGGGAAACTGTGTTTGGGATATATTGTATGAGAGAAGTAAAGATTATCAATAATGATGATGATGATGAAGGAGGAGGAGGAGAAGAAGAGGAGGAAGAGGAAGAAGAAAAAGAGAAAGAAGAAGGAGAAACTGCCAAAACCAGGAATGTATAGACGTCCTCTTTAAACAAGTCTCAGCAACACAGGAAAGAGCTTCCGTGATTAATCTGATTTCACATTACACCAATCAGAGAAGGGAATAGGGATGAAGCTAAGCATTTGTATACATAATGTCCCTAAAAAATGTTTTCACTCAAAAAGTATTGTGATAGCAATCAACCTTTTTTCTGCAAAAGCTTTTACAGCTAAGGACAGAGATGATTCTCTAGGAGAAACCCTCATGAAGAAAAGCATGGGTTTTGGGCAAGTTAGCACCACACTGTAGCAGCTACAGAGCTCATGTAAGAAGCTGAATAATTAATCCAACCACACTGTTAGTGCTGTGCATTGACTGTGTGGACAACTTCACTCAGTGATCTTCCTCTGCCTCCATCTCTCATCATCTGCACCTGGTGAGAGATTTTCCTGGGCAAACATAGAGGAACATTTATTCATCACAGATAGGAGGACACCCATAGAGCTAAGAAAGGATTCCCTGCAGATTCAGCCCCGTGAACTAAAGCATTTATGGGGCTGTTACAGACAGGAACATGGAAGAGTCAAAGGCAGGTAGAACACCAGGAAATCCTCTAGGCAAGTCAAAGACAGCCACACCACCAGAAGCACAAAAATTTGCATCAAGGTTTCAAAAAATCTATATCAATGGACAACCCCTCTAGGTGGTACATTCCCAGCTATGCTCACATGGCATAATCACTGGGTAGCCTTTTATGCTCTGTCAAGGATGGAGAGGAGTAGGCCTCTTGAGGATGTCCTGAAGGCTTAGGTGTACCATGTACTCTCCGTGATCCTCTCTCTCTCTCCATTGGGGAACCTTAAAAGGCTGGGTTACATGAGGCTCTTCCGAAGATAATCACAGTTTTAGCCTTGCCAGATACCCACCCCAGAGGAAATGCTAAGCGGGAAGACTGCTTGATATTGCTTCACTGTTTCATTTAATCCAATTACTTTGAACAGAGAATGCATTGGCTTATAGCACTGTCATTTGCTGAATTTGCTAGGAAGATATCTAATGAAGCTCTCTCTGTCTATTTCTCTTACACATACACACACACAGCCACACAAACACAAACACACACAGGGGAGAGCAGAGGGGATAGGGAGGGAGGGAGGAGGAGGAGGAGGAGGAGGAGAGAGAGAGAGAGAGAGAGAGAGAGAGAGAGAGAGAGAGAGAGAGAGAGAGAGAGAGAGAGAGAGAGACTATGTTGATAGAGAAGTTCTTTAGTCTGTTTTGAACAGTTTTGTCTATGGTAGATAGGTTGTCAGAGTGAATTCCTCTGTGTGTGTTGGGCAAGGGGAGACCATCACATTGGTTTTGGTAAACTCAAGTTTATCATACTTATTTTTTTTACTACACAATATAAGTCCTCAGAGACAGATAAAGTAATTTCTCTATCTTTCTTCAGCTCAGAACTCACCTGTTTAGCTGGTCAGTTTAACATTCTGAGAACAGTGGTCTTACTCATGTTTAACATGAAAGTGCTTTTTCTGAACCTTTCTAGATGATGAGACATTACACAGTATGTTACTGCAATTTGTGATATGGACATTCAAATAAAAGACAAATCGGACACAAGGCATCAAATTAAGAATTATAATTTTGAAAAATATTTTGTTAATAGTACTTGGTGACATTTAAAAGATTAGTCCATGCCATTAGTCTACAGAAGGAGAAAAACAAGTCCAAGAAAGAAAGACTTACCCAAGCCCATAGCTTAAGCTATGTCCAGAAGGCTTCTGCATCTAGAATGTCTCACTGATTTAACAGTTTCAATACCTGAGAGACTGGGGAGCCAAGTCTTCTATAATAGTCTAAAGACTACCTGTCATGCTGATTTGGTGCCACAATGTTCTTCATGAAGTCTTTTCAACTTTGAGGATAGGATCTGACCTATAAGCATAAGATAGCTCTATTGATGTCTCCATAGTCTCAGGGTGGTACTGTCTTAGCCACTGGCCTTTCTGCACATCACAGTTTCCCTGGAAAGACTGGGACTGAAGATTTCTGACCCAAGTTGTAAGTCAATACTTCCATACACAGTCTTCGCAAAGTCACATTCTGAATGAGGAAGAGAATGTCAAATGGACTCCAGACTCTCATGGTTGGTCCACTGAGAAATAAGTTTGCATTAAACACTAATCAGCACGCTAAAAATTATCCTTAAGATCTTATTTCTGAAGAGTTATTTGAAATTTCATAATGAATGATAAAGATTAATTATGTGATATGATTAGCAAATGTCTCAAAAGAGCTAAACCAGGACTAGAATTTTATTATTTGATTATATTATTAATAAAAAATAATAGCATAGATTTAGCTTGCTAATGCCTTTAACCTTAGACACAAATTGAAGAATGTGTACGCTGTAGTTTCTCTTTTCCT
The DNA here is from genome assembly GCF_978045245.1 of Mus caroli. Lineage (NCBI taxonomy): Eukaryota > Metazoa > Chordata > Mammalia > Rodentia > Muridae > Mus > Mus caroli. The sequence continues at coordinate 70,592,189 of NW_028227274.1, forward strand.
AAGTTCTATGTCCACTGATAATTCTGCTCTCTTCTGATTGTATGGTGTCCTCTCATGTAGGATGAATCAGAATCCCTGACCTCATCAAGTTATATGTATAGATATAGATAAATACATTTGTAATCAAGATCCTAACAAATTCTGAGGTAGCCAGATACCACACACACACAATTAAAATCTGTGATGGGAATGTAGCTCAGTAGAGCTCTTGGCTCGCACATGCAAGATCCTGCAATATTACTGCAAAGTACTATAATAAATAAATATTAACATCCTCCAAGGTACTTCTTCAGCAGCTTTGTATCAGATTGTTTATTTCTGTGCTGATTATGAGACTTTTCACAATATCAAGCTACTGCTAAGACAATGAAGAAGGAAGGATGATGAGAAGGGCCAAAAGAGGATGGGATGTGTACCTTCTATTAAAAACTGGAGAAGGAGAAAGAGGGGAGAGGAAAGGGGAGAGTGGGGAGACAGTCAGATGCTTCTTTTTCTTCCCAACCTCTGTACACACCAGGTGAATTTAACATATTGTCTTAAATGACGATGGTTGTACTAAACTTTCCAGTAACACAGAAAGGGTCTGATTTGGGCATTTATTTCCAGCCTACTTATTTCAGATGTTTGTTAGACTAGAAACAGAACCTGCGTGTTTTCTTTTTCCTTTTCTTGGTTGATTATCTAAACTTATAAATGATTCATTAATTTCCTTTGAGTCAAAAGATCGTCTTATCTGGGAATTTTACGTTATCCAGACACATGTAGAACCAATGACTTCATGTGAATGCATAGCATGTACCTAGTTGATTTCTCCATGTTCCTAGACACCGAGGAAGAAAGAAAACTGGAAAGGACACCTGCTCTTAGCAGCTTTGAGGTCTCAATCTAAAGCAGAGTCAAAAGCAAAGGGCCCAATAACTTTTGCGTTCAAAAGAACGAAGTTCATCCCAGTAAACAATCTCTTCACAGAAACCAAAACTCATCTGAGAAGTGTATCCACCCTCTATAGGTTCTTCACTAAATGACACAAGTTTCAAAAATTACTTTAAGAGTCTAAAATCTAAGAAAATGCTATAAACTCAAATGTGCTTTAATCCCAGGTCCCTGGCTCCTTGTTGGGAAGTCCTATTATCTTTCTAGTGTGGTAAAGAAGATTTAAGGAAGAGTGAAACTGCCACCATTATCCCTTCTCCTCAACATTCCAAGAATTAAGGAGGCCTTATTAATTGAGGTCATTATTCAGAAGGTAAAAGTATAATTTTGTTTGTCTTCTCTATAATATTCACAGAAAGTGGCGTTGGAGTTAAATGGCGAGTCATGATCTAATTACTGAAATATGTAACACAGACATAAAAATGGACAACTTCAAAGATGCTCTGTTCTTCCACTGAACTATTCTGCATGGTTGCATGCATGCATTCCAGGATTTCCAACCATATCATTAGGAATACACAATGTAAAAAGAAAAAAGTAAAACACAGACTTGTGGGCATTGTTTATTTCTGAGAAGCTAATAACACATGAAGCAGCATAAACTATGAAGAACACCAGGACTGCACTAGTCGCGTATGTTCTGAGAAACATCATAAACATCATAAAAGTCTAAGATCTTTTTAGTATTTTCCTTCTGGTAGCGGTCAGAAAAATTAATATTTTTAAAGAGAAACCTAAACCTCTTGGAATCTAGGCTGCCTCAGTCTACCTATGGTTGTTGTCAATTAGTCATCTTGCATCACTATAATGAAATCACTGACTTGGTCTCCTTTAGTCTTTAAGAAGGTTAGCTTTCATCTGTCTGGGAGGTTAATGCTTTCCACAGGAGGAATCCAGCTCTGACAGGAGTCCCTTGGCTGCATAAAATTGTGTGGGAGCCTTTGTGCTTTTGTGAGTTTGCTCTCCCCCTCTTCTTAAAACCACTAGAAGTCAATGTTGATAATCACCTTAATGACCTATTCTATTAACTGCCAACTGCCACACATCTAAACATCACAGGTCGATTAATCTCCACTCTCTTAATATCATCCATAGAAGACTTTGGGAAATAAACTCTTCTAGGAATTTGGAAGAACAAACCAGATCTGAAATAGGGCAATCCATAACTCCCCACCCGTTAAGCTCTTTCTCTGGCTTTTGTTATATTTTTAAAATTCTCTCCCTGACAAGGGAACCACTACTGCTGGAGAGCCTGGCCATTGATCAAAAGCCACAGGTGTATTGTCAGCACAATCAAACCTGGTGTGGGGAGAAAGATAATGGTGCTAACTACAGGTTTTTTAGCAAAACTCGCTGCATTTCTCATACAAACAACAAATTGCTTCCGATCACTGGCACCTCCTTTATCATCTCAGCGTTTTGTCATCCCTCCTCTATGTGATTCTAAAGATGCTCTGTGCTGCACAAATTAAATTCAGAACATGCAGTGGTCTCTGCACATTTAAACACTATCTTTGGGCTGGGGATATAGGAAAGGAAGCAAGCACACTCAGACCTGTGCTTATATTTATTTAAAAGTCAATCATATCACAGACAAATATGTTTCATACTTGTGTTAATAAGTGTCAAAGGAGAATTTGTGCTTGCATACCTGTTTACTCATATATATATATATATATATATATATATATATATGCATACACACACACATATATATATGTATATATGTACATATATAAATGAGTAAACAGGTATATATATACATTCATTATATATATACACACACATATATATGTGTGTGTGTGTATAGACATATACATATATATGTGTGTGTATATATAACATATATATATTCAAACACACCACAAATATTAGAAAATGTATAGTCATATAAAATTTAGCTGCTAATATCCCCAGTATCCACCCATAACAGCTTCTGTTACTTTGAGAAATCATAGAGAAATCTCCACACACCCATCTCCAATATAAAAGAGCCTTGTAGAGTAAGGAAGACTAGAGACCTGCCTCGGCGCTCAGCCAAGGACCAAATACTCAAAAGGTACACTGCATAATGAAAGAAGGAGAAGGCACCCACGCGTCACTGGCACTATCCACCTGCACAACCAAGGCCCAGTGATGTCTTCAGCACTACGCATCAACAGGTTAGTATTATATAGAGGTTACTTTTCTAAGCTAGAAAGGGAGTTTCACTGAGAATAAGTCCTGTGGGATAAATTAGCTATGCTTCCTAGATAACAGTCCCTAATGGTAGTTAGAAGCCAAGGAAGACGCATAACTAAAGTACTGCTCACCCAATACTCACGAAAGCACTGCTTACCTCAGTAATCATTAATTTGCCAATTATTCCTATAGCCACTGCTTCACTGCCTGGAAGTATAGGTGACACATTTATCAAGTACTAGAGCTCTTGTGCAGTAAAATACGTAAGAAGGATGCTGTAAAGTAAAAACAAACTCACAAATGAACTGTTTCTCCGGAGAAATGTGACCAGAGAGAAGAGCAAAACAAGCCACACCCTATATGTGGCTAATCACACCAAGGTGTTTAGCAGGGTTATGAGGGACGTGCAGCTGAGCCGAGAAAGGCACAGGCATAGCAAGGAGAATACAGCATTTTGGAAGAAAGCTTCTCAACGTCTTAAGATTCCATCAGGTCTAAAATAGAACTCTGCCAGGAAACTCTTGCAAAGCACAGAGAGACCAGTTAGGTTCATTCAAAGAATCCTTTCAGATCAATCCTACTTCCCCATGATTCCGGAACAAATGAGTCCAATGCTTTGCTGTGCACACCCAGACAGCAAGAGGATCGGGGAGAGGAGGCGGCGGCATTAGGAATCACTGTTTCTGAGGCTGCTAAGCAACTTCCAGACTTTGAGAAGGTATAAAAGGGCAAAAAGAATAGAAATAGCAATTAAAGAGCACTTCTCTCCCTGGAAGCTCTTAGCAACCATTACCTAATTAAACTTCTCCTTTTAAAAATTGAGAGTGTTATATTTTAGGATATATCAAGGGCTTTGGCTCACTAAAATATGTAAGATATAAATTATTGCTGAATATTTAATAAAAGCCACACTAATTCGGTAGCACTTGAATTGCTTTTTTATCCACAAACAGAAACATTATTGTCAGTTTGTCCTCACGCAGGGTCCAAGAGTTCATTCATTCATATGCACAAACATATGGACATAGCTTAGCATGGATGGACACATTGCTTTAGTGGCTGAGGTCATGAAGACAGAGAAAGTTAAATGTGTGCATCCATGGCTGATCTTCGAGGAAGATGAACAGTAAGTCATCCTAGAGATGGTCCTTTCGACACTGATAGCATCCTTTCTATTAGCTAAAGAAAGTGGTAGCTACTGAGTAGGTAGTCAGTCCCTGGTCAGTTTCCTTTGTAACAAATTTCATATCTATGATATACTACCATGAATTCCCATCACCCTCTGAACTCTATTTTTTTTGTATTTACCAACACATATTAATTACTGACCACTCTCATTGGATACTCCAAATACTGTTTTGATATTTTTGAAGACAACTCAGAAACTATAAGGAATGTTTTCTATTAGGTTCTCGGTTAGGATCCTTTTCTTTACCATTAGAAAAAATTTAAAGTTGGGTAAACAAATTCTCTTATCTTTCAAATTTTTGTTTAAGTGATAATGTTATTATTGCTTTCTGGATTCAGCCTCAGTGTTAATATTGCCCATTACATTTTTATTTTTCTTGTTTTGGTACTATTTTCCTACAATTAGTTCAACATCTGCTAAAAACAAATGTATTTAAGGAAGTCCTTGTTAGCACCAAGAACCTATTAGTCTATGATCTCAACCCTAACCAGGCTAAATCTAGTATAGTTACCTCCTGAATGTGCATCACAGAAAATGTTTGTATGTTTACTGAGTTGTAGTCAGGGATTACTGAGGTACGTAATATTATGGAGGTAATGTTGTGCACACTCATGGGAGTTTGAGGAAAACAGTGCATATTCTGTCTATAATTTCTTCTGGAGTTTTAAGACAGATATTTTCAACACACCCTTTTTTGGGGGGGGGGAGCATTGGACTTTGAAGAAAACCTAAATACGACAAGACAGAGGAGATCTCCGGCCTGTACCCTCATGATTTCAGACATTTGCAAATCCTGTGAGTTCAGTGTTGTGACCTCATATGAATGATATGCAGGACTGTCAACTGTTCTACAGTCTTATCCTTCTGTCTTTCTATGAACTCCCCATTCCCCCACACAAAGCCTAAACAGTAAAAATGTTCTCTTTCTTCCCTTTAGCCATTTACAAACTCGAAGGCAGGGTTTGTAAGAAAAAAGGGAGCGGCAAAACAATACTTAAATTTGAGATAATGGTGTCATTCCTCCACAAACAGGAATGACAGAGTAATTTAGGCAGAAGTGGGACATCAGTGAGAGGAGAGGCCCTTGGTCTTGTGAAGGCTCGATGCCCCAGTGTAGGGGAATTGCCAGGACAGGGAAGCAGGAGTGGAGGGGGAGGGGATAGGGAAGTTTTTGGAGGGGAAGTGAGAAAAGGGAATAACATGTGAAATGTAAATAAAGAAAATATCTAATACAAAAGAAAAATAAAATAAAATAAAAGCACATAACATGTATTCTATGGTGATATCATTTGTAGATGCTTTTGCCTGATTCTATCAGAGAAAAGGTCAGAAATCTGCACATTGTCCAACATGACACATTATTAATGTAAGTGTTCTTCTACTTGGCTTGATGTACCATATTTTATCTTTTCTGTAGACTTAGTGGTGGATTTTCTTTCTAATCTAACTTTTAAATTGACTCATAGAGATGTATGTATTTATGGAATGAAATTTCAGTGTATGTAAAATTTTCATCCATAAAATATGTGATAATGTGACCACAGTTGTGGCTACCTTCCATCTCGGCTCATTATTTGATTGCTTTTGACCAGCTACAGTTAGTTAGCCATTGACAAGTGTGTGTGTGTGTGTGTGTGTGTGTGTGTGTGTGTGTGAATACTTGTATTTCCTGTGATAGTAGTGAAGACAAGTCATTCTTCCTATCCAACCACACCCTACACAGACTTCACTCATGTGTCTCTTCAGTGTGCACTCCATGCCTGGGGTTTTGTTAACTCATACTGTACATTTGTCATAGTTTTTGAGAAACCAAAGCATGTTCTAATTCATCTTGGAAAAAACAAGAAAAACTCATATTGTTTTTCATGTGAAGAAATGTTGTGAATTATTTTTGCAACCTTACCAGAAAGACTTGCTATCTTCCAGGACGTTCCAGAGTATTCAGTGCTGGGGAAAGGCTTTCTCTAGGACAAATTTGCTCAACCATATCAGAGTTCAATAACAGCTCATTTTTGCTTGCATTTTGATGAACATTATTGTAGCATATATATACATGTATATAAAATGTTATAGGACCATCATGTCTAACAAGATCAGTGACCATATTTTCTGAAGAGATACTAGGATATGAGCCAAGACCAGAGCTTCTGTCTTCAACTCTAACTTCCAAAGACTAAGCAGGCAGAAGTTTTAGAGAATAAACAGCCTCATTACCTTAGTTAAAGTTTCTACTGCTCTGATAAAACCAAGACCAGACTTGTTGAGGAAAGTGTTTATTTTGACTTACAACCCTCAAATCATACTTCATCACTGAGGGAAGTCAGGCCAGAAACATGGGATCAGTAAGAGAAGCCATGGGTGGACAAATGGTTTGCTTCTTACAGCTTTCTCAGTCTGCTTTTCTGTACAACCCTGAACCATTTTCCCAGAGGCAGAACAACCCACAATCAGCTTCCTTATCCCTCATCTATCATTAACCAAGAAACAGTCTTATAGGTTTACCTACAAATCATTCTGGTCGGGGCATTTTCTCAGTCAAGATTGCATCCTCCCAAATGACTACTTGTGTCAAGTGAAAAAACCAAACAAACATTAGACAATTAACAAATCAGCCAATAGTTTGGATATCCTAGTCATCATAAACAAATAGGTGGGGAAAAATTCCCGCTCCCATGCGGGTCAGGCATGACATATAAGTCTAAGTAACTGATTTGATTACTATAGTGGTGCTTGCACAGTGTTTACCTGTGTGGAGTATGTAAATGTGGCAGAGCTACTGCCCTATGGTACAACACAGGGAGCTAAAGGAAAAGACTCTTAGCAACTGAAGCATACTTTGAGATTAAAAATTAATATGTGCCTTCACTTCCCATTCATATGACAAATCACCACCACCTCCCAAAACAACTACTTTCCAATTCTAAATGAAAAAGAAAGAAATATAGACCCCAAGGCATTAAAAACTTGTCCAGAAAAAACAAAGCAATAAGGATAAATGGTTCAAGAAACTTGTAATAATTTTAGAAATGAGACAGAAGTGCTTACTGAAAGCCTTAGAAGTGTGTGTTTGTGCCTGTTTGTGTCTCAGTGTGTGTGTTTGTGTATGTTAGTGTGTGTGTTTCTCTGTGTGTATCTTACCTGTCTGTTTTGCCAGTGTGTGTGTGTGTGTGTGTGTGTGTGTGTGTGTGTGTGTGTGACCTAACTAGAATGTATACAGTTTTAGAGCTACAAGAAATTCACCTTTCACCTTCCACTGTCTCCCATAACAGTCACAGGTAGGCTTTCAGGATAGAAAGTGTCTAAAACCTGTAAAGTTCTACATGTGCACTGGCCACCATCTGAACTCAAACAACCTTTCCAAAGGGGGAAAAAAGTCAAGAACAAAGCCTCTGTGGTCAATACGTCTGTGACTCTGAGCAGCATGGAAAGGCCTCTCCTGCTGGAGGAAGACCTATAATTCACACAGCACACCATCACACTCTCAGGCTTCTCTTTGTATATCCAATTTCAACCCCTTCTCAGTGGGAGCATCCTGCTGGTTTGGATTCAAAGGACCTCTTCAGATACACTGCAACAATCGATCTTCTTGGGGTGGCTTGTGTTGAATCGGAGAAGCAGTCATATGCTGGCACTGGGTTTGCTAAGTCAGCCTGAGATAGAAGAGCTCAACTACGAACATCAATACTGAGCCAAGAAATAAAGAAGATTAGTTTTCCTCTGAAAAGCCAAGACAGAACAGTATGACTTGTGGACCAGGACGTGGGGAACAGAGAACATATGCGTCTTCCCACGAATCCTCCAAAAGGAATACTCTAGTACTCAATAGTACTAACATCTTGAACAAAGAAGTGTGCAAAAACTGCAGTCTTTTCCTACCATGCCATAAACATAAAAGTGATAGACACTACTAAAGATATGAAATGTAGAAATTTTAGGTGATGGTGAGCACTGGAAGAAGCTGTCGTTTGAACAGAAGAATGTCAAAATAATGTGTTGCATTCTAACCATAGTTTGATGCCAAGAGGTCATAATCTAAATTAAGAGCTGGTCAACTTTGAACCAAAACTACATCCTATTTTTTCATAAATGATGCTGTGTCAGAGCAAAACTACATCCATTAATTTAAATATAGCATGTGGCTGTGTTGGCTAGCATGTCAAAATTAAATACCCTGACTATGGTTTTTAAAGACTAAAATATTAATGAAGAGGCCCTTGCTTGAATAAAATTGCTGACTCCTGATAGACAACAGATTTCCATGTATTGGAAATGAGCCCTTTCTTATGAAGTGGTGTCTGAGAACAGCAGAGAAGCAGCAATTGATTGCAACTGAAGCGAGATTCACACTGCCACATTGCTCCATCACAGGCTTCGTGTACTCCACTACCCATAGCTCTTCCTTAAACACCATCCTTAGGACTCCTCAAACACCCATCTGTGGATGTTTTAAGAAGGAGAATAGTATCTTTTAGTATCTTTTCCTTTCAGAGATATTAATGCTGTTTTAATTAAATATTTATTCATTTAATAAGCAGTCTCTTGATTTCTCACTAAACAGTAATTGGGAAATTCATTTGTCGCCTGTTGTTATAATCTCCTTGTCTCCACACCTAATGAATGAGAGAGGCAGTTGACAGACTACAGCAGTAGGAGCCACCTCGCAGCAAATGGCAGCAGTGACAGGGAGCAGTGTACCTCACTACAACACAGCACTCCTCTTCCAAGCATCCCAACACTGAATACCACCATGCCATTCATTTTCTTCAGAGCCCAAAGCAAAGAAAGTGACATGGACCCAGCTTCAGACATATCACATGGTAGGAAATTAACCTCCAGGTAACTTCTAACTTAATCTGTTTACAAACACAGTCACCTATACATTTTCCAGAATCTACTGTGCTCAGCATAAAAGCATAAGATGAGCAAGCATGGTGTGTTGCTTCTAAAGTGTCTACATCTCTAGTATTTTCAGTTTGAAAGAAAATGTCTGATCATCTGATCATCCAACCCAAGTCTGTGAAGAAAATCAGAGTTGGGAATAAGTTCAATGTCCATCTGGGACATCCACCCAATCTCAGGGCCTGGTATTTCTGCTCATCATAGAAAACAGTCGCTGCTTTAAGTCAATCAGGCCCTAACTGTTGCCCTGCCAGCCTTTTGTCTCTCTTTGCCTTTTAAGAGTAGATGGCAGGGCTTAATAAATAAATAATGGAAGCTTAAGACAGAAGTGTCTAGGACAATATTCCCTCCAAAGTAACTAGAGGATCCCAAGAAGCCAAGGCATCCTCTCCTTGGTGGTGGTGGTGGTGGTGGTATGGGGTCAAAGAAGAAGTTGCAAGATCATGAAGAAAAATATTATAAAAGTCATTATTTCTTGTTGAAAGTAAATTGAAACTAATTGACTTACAATCTCCTACTGGATTGCAAGCACTAGATTGAGGTTGGAAAGAGGTTGACCACAAAAAATAATGAAGTCTTTCTTGGCTCATGATTTTGGACTTAAAAAGCAAAAAGACATTTTGTTTAATTTTACTCCAAGGCTCCACTTGCCCTTAAAAGGGTTGAAAGGACAGATTCAGCCTTCTCTTTTACTATTGAAGGTATTACGAGGTACAATATTTTGCTTTAAAGTCTCTCTGACATGTTTGAGCTAAAGAGTTAACTCACAATCCACAACAGTAACCCAAGCACAGGTTTTAGAAGATAAAAACTCACACCATTTCAGAAGATAGAATTCATTGCAGGGTTCAAGCACCTTTTACAATCCTCCTTAGCCTCTTCCTGGGATTGCATGAAGGTATACTTGATTGAAATTGGAAGGTTTCTTGTTTCCAATGGAAAAACAAACAGAAAAACAAACCAGCAACAATAAAAGCAATTTCCTAGAGCCAGGAGAGATGTGGAAAATTGTCTGTCTATCAATGTGGATGATTTCCAACTTTGGTAACTCATCACACAGAATGTGGGAAGCAGAAACCATTGGTCAAAAGGACCGAACAGGAGGAATGGCCATCATTCCCTCATTCATGGGAACTGTCAGCCACCTCTAGTTAGATGTGCCATCCATGCAGAAAATCTCCCAGATGCTGGCCTAGCAAACCTAGCACATGGGATGCTAGTTGACCTTTCCATCCTGGAACAGATTAGCTTCTGCTAGCAGAAGGTTCCCAAAATAAAATGTCACACACAGCCAACGGCATGTTTCTTCATTCAATCAAGAGTTTAATTATATTGTTTGTAGAAGGAAAGTGTTGCTGTCACTAGTTTTAAACCACAAAGCTCAAGGTCAGAGTAGTCCAGGAAGTAGAAAGTTTATAAAAAAAAATCTCCAAAATCTATTATTTATAGAAAGTTAGCCATTGATTCACTGAAAAGAAAATTTCCTCATCTTCTCATTTTATACTCTTTTTTTGTTTTGTTTTGTTTTGGTTTTGGTTTTATTTTTTGTTTTTTTTTTTGTTTTTGTTTTTTTTGTATTTTTTTGAGACAGGGCTGTTTAATGTAGAGCTGACTATCCTGAAACTCAGGATATAGACCAGGCTGGCCTCAAATGCACAGACTCTCAAGTACTCGAGTCAAAGTCCTGAGTCGCTACACTCAGCTTTGTTTTATTTAAAATTCATCATCTCTGCAAGGGAAATCACTGGTATCAGGAAAGTGGGATATGAGTCCTTTGTTCTACAAAGACTTCTGAAACAAAACAGAGAAATCTTTTCCAGCCTGATGCTTAACATAAATCTCAGTACAATACAAAAAAAAAAAAAAAAAAAAAACCTCAAGACGGCTTCAAAAATCAGAGGTCCAAATTACAATGAGAACAGTACTTCTCAGACAGCAATTCAAAGTTATTTTATGTATGGTGTTGGACTTACCATTTGTAGTCGTCTGATGTACTTCAATACGGGATAACAACGGGAATATAATGAGCCAAAAAGGAATGGAGATTTGGATTAGGAGAATGCATTGACAGGTCAGATTTCCTTTGAATGGCTCTCAACTTATTCTTCATCACTTTCTCATCCCCTAATAATTAGAGGTGATTTGGTTCAGCTGGCTTCTGATTGATCCTTTAGTAACCGGCCTCCACTAAAGGGAAGTTAAAGGCCATAGGAAGTGCAGTTAGTGCCACTGTACTAATGGAGGAAGGGTTTTACATTTGAGAATGTGTTCTGTACAAATTACAGAGAAATGAAGCATTAACGGCACAGGTCTCCATGAGATAAATAAGAAGAAATTAGCAATGCCTTTGTTTCTCTCCCCACAAGAGAGCCGAAGAGAATCTTAAACTTAATACACTTTGCTCCAATAAAGTTGTCATGGCAGAAAAAAACAAACTCACATTTACTTCCACCTACATCTCACTGGAGGAGAATTTATCATTTCTTTGCTCTTCCCTGCACTGTTTTTTCATGACCCCATTGAAGCCCTTAGTTAGAGAATGGGATACAGAAAATACACTTGGTATCATTCTCTTCATACCAGGCACAGTTTAGCTCGTTATTTATGTGCATTGCAAAATCACAGCAAATGAATCACAATTAGTGACAGGTAACTGGATTGAGAATGATAATTCCTCCATATAGTGAAGTGGACATTCTTGTCTTAGGACTTCAAAGATGAAATTGCAGGCTGCAACTCTGGAGGCTTACTGAATGGAAGCAAAGCTTTGATGGTTATGGTCCTCCTAGCACTGCCCTCAGCCCTTTGAAGCAGACTTGAAAAAGCTATCACAATGCTAGCTCTTCTTTACCCTAGATCACATGTTCAAGGAAAACTCCCAGACCTTAAAGTCACGTCCTGTGTGGGCATCACTCTGAAACCAGAACAACACTTCCTAAACTGCTGTCTGCATATGAGCCAACTGAAGTCTTTGCTAAAAATGTCAACTCAGAAATGGTGGGGCCCAAGGATCTACATTTCCAACAAACTCCTATATGATGGTTGTTCTGCTGCACTTTGAAAAGCAAGACCTTGATGACCATGGAAATTTCTCAGTACTTACTTAGAATGAGGTTTTTCTCTTCACATAGAAATAAGGAAAATCCATGCCTTTCACTTTGTGGATAACTTTATACAGAACAGCAGTTTCATCTTGAGAGTGTCTTATGTTGCCTAATCAATTAAGCAATTTATTTAAGGGATTTCTTTTTTTAGTTATGTCGTGTTCATTTATTATAAAGACAACATGGCTAATATATTTTTACATTTGCTTACTTATTTGTTCATTTATTTGCATGTGTGGATGCATTTGTGTCGTGTACAGGCACAAGCATGCTGAGCTGCACCTGTAGAGGCCAGAGCATTAAGTTTCAGGAGTCAGGTTTTGCCCTCTGTCATATGGGTCCTGAAGAATCAAACTCAGGTCATCAGGCCTTTCCTTGTTGAGCCATCTCCCTGGCCCACATCTGTATGTTACGTGTGTGATACAGCATTAACTACTGACTTTAAATATTTACCAAATCTCACACTAAATGTGCACTTGATCAACAACTATAAAAAAGAACAACATAAAAATAAAAAAACAGGAAAAAACAATGAATTGTGCTTTACTCAAAAGGGACAGAATAAGGCAGTTTTCTTCCCCCAATCAATGCAAGGGGATCCTCTTAGTCCTGTGCAGTCTTGCTGAGCCAGCATGGGGGAATGTTAGGGCACTTAGGCAGGGAGGGTGGGTGGGTTCAGGAGCACCTTTATAGAAGCAGTGGGGACAGGGAAGGGAATAGGGAGTTTTAACTGGGAAGAGGGATAAAATTAGAAATGTAAATAAATACAATAACCAATAAGAATGGAAGAATATCTAAATTATCACAGTGTAAGTGAATACTTTAAGGAAGAGATATAATAAAGATACAGAAATAAATACATTGAACATGTTGAGTCGCCCAAACTTTCATCCCCATATGGCCATAAGCGCCATCACACCAGAAGCATTGCTATGTACTGATGAGACATCATGTGAGACAAATTAGGCAGTTGAGTACAGGATCCCACATTTGTAAGAAACAGGATAGAATCAATTAGTTTTAAGCTGTGGGTTTTAGGGCTAGTTTATTTTTGCTGTGCACTTCCTAGATAAATCTGCTTACACACTCCTAATCATGAATATAAACAATGCGTTCCTACCAGCAATCCCAAATTGGTGCTTTTCTTCTAGCTGGAGCAAAATAATAAAATGCTTCAGGACCTGAGCATTTGTATCCAATTTCACTTTTGGCTTAGTTAAGCAAAATCATCATCCCTGAAAAAAAGCTTTCAATGTTTTTTGTTGTTGTTTCTATTTTTTCAAGCCAGTTTCTTTGCTGAAGCAGCTCTTTTCATAAAATCATACAGTAATCTCTGTTGTTGTTGTTTTTTAGTTGCTGTTGTTCCTTTTCTTCTTAAATGATGCACCATCTCTTTAAGGGGAAAATTGGGTTATTGATTAATTGATTATATGTTGCTCACAAATGCCAACTTAAGCAGAAGTAGAGAGACACTATGGAATGTTCATAACTTAAAGCCTGAAAGACCACACTACTTGGCTGCATAATTATCATCTCCTACTTTAATGAAGACGTAGCATGGCACTTTGTTGTGGTAATTTACGTGATCTATCAAAACTCTATGAAATTTCCTTTACCCTATAATGGAAGAGAAACTGCAACACACGTGTAAATTACAAAGCTTAGCCTGGTTGTTAAGGCAGGCCATTAGTATTCCAAGGCTGTATTGGGGATGTTAGTCTTTATAAGGTGGCACTGGAAGTCTTCAGAGGAAATTAAAGTGCATGGTGCTGTCTTAGAACTTGTTAGTGAAAACCATGGCATTTGAAAATGATTAGCAGAAAATGGAGTTTTTATTTGGATCCTCAATAACCTAGAAGTGTCTAAATAATAAATGGCTCATTGAAAATTATCACCGATTTGGAGAGAGGAAGGGAATGTTTCTAGTAACAATAGGAAAACAACAGCTTCCCTTGTGTGTCCAGGATTTGTAGCACAGATTTAAGGACATGTGCTTTTGTGCCAGGCTTTAAATCACAGCTCTATAATTAGGTACCACGAAGCCACGTGGAAATTTAGTTATCCTTTTTGGTATCTAATTTGATTCATCTGTAGAAGGGCATCAATGTTGCCGCTTCTTCACTTTGAGAACAATCAAACAACATGGGGATATGAGGGAGTCAGGGCTGAATGTGGCTACATGTTGCAGAAACCCAAGAACGGAAGTTTAAAGGCAACTAGGCGTGATTGCTCACAGAACAATGAGTCGAGACAGACTGGGTCTTAAGGTGGTATAAAGGATCAAAAGGTTATGATGGACCCAAGAATCTCTTTCATCTTCTCATCCTGAGGAGGGAAGGGGAGCAGCCATTCCTGTGAACTTCAGTGCTCCTTGGCCATGTTCAGGGTGAAGGAATAAACCAAATGGCTGAAGGTAGTAAGTCCATTTAGCTCAGGACACTAAGCTGTTATTTTTTGAAATATAAAAAAGTCTTGTTTGGTGTTGTTGTTCTATGTGTTTACCAGAGCTCTGACCATGACCTGTCTCACTGTCTAGGAACTAGGATTTTTAACTGACATATTACTGCTTAAGAAGTTAAGGGGAAAATAAATATTTCATAAGTGATACCTGTTATGTCATTGTTCACTGTACAACTAAACAGTCTCATAACTAGGGGACATTATTACTATTTTAATGCTTTTTTTTTCTATATTCCTATGGTGTAGAAGTCTCAAAGCAGACACTAACTTAGCTTTCAATATCTCCTGTGAAAGTGAGCAGTAGGAAGAACAGGGGGTGGTGGGAAGGACAAGAGAGAGAGAGAGAGAGAGAGAGAGAGAGAGAGAGAGAGAGAGAGAGAAAGAGAGAGAGAGAGAGCAGTGTTTTACACTCTGTCATTTAACGTAGTAAATTCAGGCACACAGAGCCAGAGCAGCCTATCAGGGATGCACAGATGATTGCCAGTGTTCCTGGAAAGGGGTGGTGCTTACCTGAGGCCCTGGGAAAAGTCCAACAGGCACAACTGACAGACTTACACACACAACAGCTCCTATTAGAGGTTAATCATATACCTTCTGGAACTTCGGTTTCTTGTTTGTTTGTTTGGGTTTTTGGATATTTTATTTATTTACATTTTAAATGATATCGCCTTTCCCGGTTTTTCCCCTCCAGAAACCTCCTATCCCATCCCCTGCTTCTATGAGTGTGCCCCCCCCCCCCCACTCACTCCTGCCTTCTTGCCCCAGCAGTCCCTTACACTGGGGCCTGGAGCCTTCCCAGGACCAAGGGCTTCTCCTTGCACTGATGACAGACAAGACCATCCTCTGCTACATATGTAGCTGGAGCCATGAGGGAAACATAAGGGAACCAATGTACAAATACATTTATGTAGAGATAAAATACTTTTATCTGCATTTTATGCTTAGGAGATAAGTTGATACATTTTTGAAAGAAAATATTTAGTTTATAACTACTTTAAATTTGAAGAAAATTGTGAAGATAGAATACAAAGTTCAATATGCCATCCATCAAGTTTCTATTAATTTTAACAATGGACATTAATACTTATGAAAATTCATCAATCAACACCATCCATCACTGCCAACTAAAGTTCATACTTGGTCCAGAGCTCATCTTAATTTTACCTAGAGACAGTACAGCAAGGTAACCTATGCTTTTTTGACATCATAAGTTCTTGGTTCCTATTTCTCAGATTTGTCTCTTATTTTAGGATAGTTTTGAAGAACACTGGGTGAATATTTATGGACTTTCACTTAAGGGTATGGTTGCTAGTTGTGCATTCTTTTGGTTTTGTGATCTTGACAGAGGGTTATTTGAAAAGAGGAAACTTCAATAGATGCTTCTATTAGTCTGCCCCCCTGGGCAAGTCTGTGGGTTATTTTCTTGCTCAGTATTGTAGGCAGTGCTGATCCCTGAGTAAGTGGTCCTAGGTTACATGCTTATAGCAGACATTCTTAAGCAAGCTGAGCAAGCCGTGGTGAGGGAGCCAGAGAGCAACACTACCCCATAGTCTCTTCTGTTCTTGCTTTCCTTTCTGCTTCCCAACTCAAGTCCCTGCTGAACTGTCAATGTCACACTGAAACATAAACTATAAGATGAACTAAACTTTTCCTCCTCAAACTGCTCTGGTCATGGTGTTTATCAGAACAGCGGGAAGCAAGCTCACAGAGACTATATATTTTTATATTTTTCTTTTCTCAATAGAGGGGAGCTAGAGATTTGAAAGAGGAAGGCCAGGGGAACTTCACATCACACCACAGCCTCATACTGTCAAGGGACTCTGTTACTGATAACTACGACCTTCATCACCTGGATGAGGATGAACTGTGTCACGTGGTTACCAGGCTTTCCACTGAAAATGTGTTCTGCTCACCTCCAGATCACATGGTCTTCTCTTTGGAAGGAGGTAACCAAACACAGGTAATATTTAGTATGGCTGGGTCTTGACTCCACACTACTTCCTGGAAAGCTGAATACTTATATACATACATTGGATTTAGTCTATACATTTGACCATAATCTTCTATTTAATTACTCATTCATTCATTCATTCATTCATTCATTTATATCATATGGGTTCTGATAATTTCTTGAAATAGCTTTCTGTAATTTCTTATTCACATATTGGACCACCCAGAGCCTGTCCCATTAGCTGTCGGCTCCTTTTACATCTTCCATCATTATAAATGATTTTGTTCCTTTCCATAAACAAGAACTTCTTTGTTCTTTACTGCCTGGCACTCTAAGATGCCCCAGGCTTATCTTGTTCATTTTTTACCTAAGTCCCATAATCAGCTATTTCTCCAAGGAACCCTCATTGTTCTTATTGCAGAGTGGTGTGAGAAACAAAAATATTGATGCTAGGTAACAATTTTTAAGTAATTTGGAAGTACAACATATCAGAATACCCTTGTTTTAAAAAGAAATGTGTCATACAGTGGTGTGCATGAAGAGTCAACACCAGATCAACGTTTTTCTTTCAGAGCAGGTAACTTCCTTAAAGAACAAATGACAAAATAGAATTTTGCACTCAGAAGAGATAAGTAGTCAGCAATTCTCATGACCTTGTGGATAAAACACATGAGTTAAACTAATGATGTTGACCCCTTGACATAGGTTCCTGAGGTCCAAGATAGAAAATACATTTCAAAGGCATGGAAGAAAGAAGTGTCAAGGCAACCAAGTAGGGACATCATTTTTCACTATCGTCATCATTAACTATTCATTAACATAACTTTATATGAATCAGGATCGTCTGAGAAAAGACAATGGCAAAGCTATTAAGCAGCTGTACATTGAAAATTATGGGCTAGGATACTTGCATTTTGGATATAAAATATACAAAAGTCCATTGATGGACTAATATCCTTGGTGCATTAGCACTTATGCATGATAGAATTTACTAAAGGTCTTTTTTTAAAAAAATGCATTTTCCAAGTTGTACAAAAAGCAATAAGATGTGCACACCAGTGTCCAGCAGTGACTGGCGGCCACAATGCACAGTATAAAATTGCTTTCTCGGTTACCACATCTCTGTGTTAGAAACCGGTGCCTGGTGGCATCTGCCCTGCTCCTGGCAATCTGTTCCTTCGAGATCTCCGTAAAATTATTAGGAGACTCCTCGCAGGCAAAACCTCTTCATTCTAAAATTACATTATTTATGCTGCCCGTCACTTCTTAGACGACCTTGTCACTTCTGTACGCCTCTTCCTCCCAGCCTTCTCAGACATCTGTTGGAGAAGAGGCTAGTGAACAGGGCACCATTGCTGGTAGTGGGAACTAGGGACAAACCAGAGCAGGAAGCTGGCTCTCAGCAGTGAAACACTACCATTGTTCTCCTCAAACATAAAGCACAGTGTCCCAGAGGGAAATCTGTCCATCCTCTCCAGACAATTCACCCATCAAATCTATCCTTTCTTAGTTACACAGGCTTTATGCTGCTGCTGCTGCTTGCTTTCGCAAATTTGCTACCTAGTTCATTTTTGTCTTAGTAACAGTAATACTATCTCACCTTGTGAGCCTATCTTGTTTCAAAGTGTGTAAGTCCTCATATCTAGTCATTCTGATAACTATGAAGACAGTAGTATTTGTGTATGTGTGTGTGTTTACTTTTTTGTTGTTGTTTTTCACCCCTAAGGCAGTTCACTCTATAGACCAAACCAACCTCAAATTCAGAGATCAGCCAGCTTCTGCCTCCCCAGTGCTGGGAGTAAAAGTGTGTGCCACCACACCTGGTTATTGGTATTTTTGTTATAAGCTTTGTAAATTCACTATAGAGTATGATCAAATGTCAACTTCATAAACTCCTGTGGAAAATCTGGATAATATCAGAAAAAGCTTAGTGTATTCTACATGCCAAGGAGTGGAGTTATCTATTTCTGTCATCTGTTCTTAATTTAACCAATCTATAATGTTTTACAAATTTAAGGAATAAGGGTCCTGAATCCTCGTTACCTCATTGATATTGTCAAGATTTACATCCAGGTGTGTGAAAAGTACTTTATGGTCCTCACTCTCAGTAAAACCCTAACCAGTACAGGGGTTCACTAAACATCTCTGCGATACTGTTTCTAGTCTATCCAATGACATAGCCATTTCTAACAAATGCCACAGCCTTACTTTACATAACCAATGTTTTTAAATAAAAGATTTGTCTTCACTTGCCAAGTTTTCCTTATTTCTGGGGTCTTGTCTTGACTCCTACATAGGCTTCTACAAAATTAACATTTTAAAATTTTTGCCTCATCTAGGTCTTCTGGAATGATTGCCCTAAGGCAAACTTGGAGTCTATCCTTGGGATTACTATGTAGAAAGTAATTATTCACTTTTCTTGCCTTGTTCCATATTCAATATTGGTGCTGACAAATGCCCTGGGTGTCTCAGGACCAGTGCTTATGGAGATAGCAAATTCTGTAGACTTCATACGTTTGCATTTAGCATTTGAGGGATTTCCTTGACTCTTAACTTTTCCACAGGCACTCGGGAATATTGCCAGTAAAATTATTAACAGTATATACAAAAGAAAAAGTCAAGGAGGAAGAAATAGATGGCAGAGAGAAAAGATCAAAGAATAACCCTGTTGTATAAAATAACTCAGAAAGTTAGAAGTTTGCCTTGTGGTTAGCTGAAAGGTCTAAATCAGTATACACAAGGGTAACTTTGGAATCTGGGCAAGCCCACAAATAAAAAAACATGCAAGCCTGAACAAACTACTACACATAATGGAACACAAACACTCGGCATGTGGGATCACCAATAACATTACAAATTTACAATCTCCAAAAGACAATATACTAGGTAAAATGATCTGTTGTTTACTGTATTAGCAGAATAATGGGCAAAGACCAACACTCACTTGGAAGTGTTATCTCTGATTTCACTACAGTGTAAGGTCTCAATGACCTGATAAATAGCTTAAATGTAAGTTGTCTTCTATCAGGCACCAATACTCTCAGGACTGTTGGAAAAGCAACCACATACTAGAACCTGTTACTGCCCTCTCCAATTGTCTCTCCATGCTGTGGTTAGTGTGAGTGCTAACCCTCATATGGAGAGTTCTTGCAGTCAGAAATGTCTTAAGGATGTACTGCTCAGCAAAAGAAAAAAAAGAGGAAAAACAAAACAAACAAAGAATCAGAGACAGAGGGGGGGTGTGGGGAGGGAGGAGAGAAGAAAGAAAGAAAGAAAAAAGAAAGAAAGAAAGAAAGAAAGAAACAAAGAAAGAAAGAAAGAAAGCAAGCGAAGAGAAGAAAAAAAGCAACCTTGATTCTTCCTAGACATGCCCAAGTAAGACTGGCTAATTCAGGGTGAGCCACAGTCACAGTTTACAAGACGCTGCTTTCTGGTTGACACTGTAAATCCTACTTCCTAGCAAGCTCCCAGCAAACAGGAAACTCATCACCCTATCCACCATTCCTCCGGCAACTCATGCCAGAGCTTTCTTTATTGTGCTGCTTTTTCTCTGTATGCCTCAGTATCTCTGCCTTCGATTCTGTTCTCCCTTTTGTTCCTTAATTCTTTCCTGAAAATTGACTGCATTCTCTTGCTAAGTTATAACAAGGGAGATGTAGTTTTGGTGGGAGGTAGTACGCCCCTCTATAAATAGAATTTAACCCCGAGGGGAAAAGTAAAACAGCAGCCTTACATAACCTTTCACAAAAGCTCCACTCATTTTCCAGCAGGACTAGAGAAGGGCCTACAGTTCATGAGCTAAGCAGAAACTTGTCTCACCACTGGGAACACTAGTGATTTTCATTCAGATTGATCCAGTCTGCACAGCTGAGCCCTCGCGTCCTCTCCTACTCCACTGCGATTTGGAGCTCTGGTTAAAGCTTGTCTCTCAACCAGGCAGGGCAAGGCACAAGCTTCAAAGCCCCTGGCTGAGCTAGATCTCTGTCTGAAAACTTTACTCATCTTTAAACACCCCACTTAAGCCTTTCCTTTCCCCTTTACAGTAGCCCAGGCAAATGAGCAGTTGGATTATTTCATGGCCCAAAGAGCATTTCCAATCAAAAGCCAAGGTTCAGTTTGGGGTCAGTTCCACCAGGGTCTCACTTTTAGCAAGTGTGTACTTTCAGAACAGACCTAAAGGGCACAGCAAGGAAAGGACTCCAGGCTCCAGCATCCCTTTTATGTGCCTCCCTTTCTTGTGAATCATAGTATTTTCAAGAAGGAAGAGAGTGGACAGAGGGAGTGATGGGAAGTGAAAGACCAGTGGACCCCTTTGAAGTGTGTCATCTCCCCGTGAAAAGGAGGGGAAAGGCAGATCGAATGCTCAAAAAAATTCTAAGGGGCTTCATTCTCAAAGAAAATAAAGCATGACATGACCTCTGAGAGGTAGTTCAGTAGTAAAGAAAAACAGCAAGCCAGAAGCCTCTTTGATGTGTGGATAGTTGACCATCATAAGACCTAAAGCCAGGCTACCCAAAGATGTTGCAAGCTAAGCTGAAATTCATGTGGCTGGGGCACTTTTTTCCCATTGATTGTATGACCAGTTATAGCTGTGTGGACTAGGGAAGTCTCTGTCTCCTATGCAAATATTTCTCAATAACCCTTTACCCTCAAGGAACACAATCCAGGCAATGGCCAGGCTTTCTGAATTTCTAATGAGTCCCCAGGTGATACAAATGTTCTTGTTCCGTGGACAAGAGCATGAATAATTGTTGAAATACTAGTGTAGTAGCTGGGCATTACAGTCTTCTGAAGAGATTTTTTTTTTTAATGAAATAAAATACTGAGACTTGGGTAGCTATCTGAGGTTATAAATTAACAGGTAAGAAGACATCCTGAAAACTGATGAAGAATCAAGAAGAAATGTGCTTCTCCAGATCAAGGGATCTTAGAGGTGCATTCTACCATGTGGTTTTTGTTAACAAAGCTTGAATTAGCTTCGAGGCATTCACTCTAGGTAGCTAGGTCTGAAGAAAATGCGCATAGCTAAAATAAGAAGAGGTAGCGATTGAAGATTGTTTGAAGGTACAGTCCATAGGCATGTGTTGGAGGCCACTGTGTTTGATTGGTATAACACTGAGTTAAGACCTCCTAGTTGTTCAACCCCTAAATCCAGTAAAGGTATGGGACAGGACCCACTAACTCATATACATAGTACTGTCAAAAGTTTTACTAAAATATGATTTATTTTATTTCAGTATCTTTCACACATACAAAAATATAGTTACGGATTTTATAATATGTGCTTATGCTTGGGAATGAAGCATTCCTAAAGTCCTTCCTCATAAAAGACTATTAAATAAAATTATGTTAGCAAACAATTCTATTCATGAAATAGTAATTACAAGTGAACTGAAAGATATAGTTACTTTATTTAACCAGTGGGTTGACTTTACCACTAAGTTACAGTTTAACCACATAGGTTGATTTTCTGTCCGTTGAGTAGAAGAGAATGTTGAAATACAATGAGATTAAGTGCTTAAACCAAACTCATTTCCTGGCTAGTGTTTTCTTGTACTCTAGATTACATCATGTCTGTCTTCATGGCCAAAGACCAGACAGTCAGACCCTATAGGTATAAGGTGACTCACTGACACAGTGACTATTGGGTACAGTAATATCATGTGGTCACAAACCACTCACTTCCTCCTGAGCTGCATATTAAAGCAAAGAGAGCATCCAACTATATTTGAAGAAACAGCAATGTAGAGAAAATATAGTGGAAGGCTACAATTTTCAACAAAACTTAGGCTTACTTTTCCTTTGTAACTCATTGAGAGAAATCAGAAATATAGTTTTCAGAAGGCCACCCAAGGAAGAAATGCTCATGTCCACCCTCATACCTCAGACTACACATGAGTGAAACCCTATTCTCTCTCTCCCCAGTTAAACTGGCCTCCTGAGCATGCTCATTAATAAACATTGCTTTTGTCTGGCTCTTCATATTTCCCAAAACAGCTTCTCTCTAACTATATTATTTGTATCAGTAAAGTTCAACTGTCAACAAGTAAAAGAGAACAGCTATAAATTCATAACTAACTCATGAATTAGGGCCAGAGTTTCTTATGAAATTTAACTAAGTATTACGATGTTTGAAATGCTGCTTGGGGTAGCTATCTGGTATTATTCTTGTTGAGTGGGTATCCATTCTTTGGTTGCTGTGGTCCATTCTGGATCTCAGCCAAGCATGGTGGTTTTGGGGTTTCTGGTAGAGACCACTGCTGTGTGATCTCGAAGGTATGGAGGGGAGCTAAAGGGAAAAGCTAAAGGAGGCTGAAGAGAAGAGCAAGGGGACCTTGGGTCAGCTGTTATTGACCTAAAATTTAAATGATGACAAAATATCAATGGATGCTTCTTGACATGAACTCATCTCAGTGGATTCTACTGGTATTCCTTGAGCATGAGAATCAGATGTTGATGAGAGGACCAGGAATGTTCTGCAGCCACACCTGGATCCCTACTATGCAGTGGTTTCCTGAAGCAAGCTAGGCTCATCCTGTGTTCACTGCTTTTTCTTCTACCTTGGGACCTTGGCAATCTCTCTATCTGGTTTTCTCCCTGTGCATCTTATCAAACACCCTCTTCTTAGCTTATTAATTTATTTTGTCTCCCAGATCACCTACAGTTTTCTTGGTAAATAAAACCTCTTTTTTATTTCTTTTCTTCCTCTTTTTCTGATCTCTGGATGCCTTCACTGTCTTTAACATGTTATCACAGTAGAGTATATTTGTTGATTAGTATGCTTATCCATCTGAGCTCTAATGATCTGCAAGATACTTCATGCTAAATTTCACTCTTCCCATACCTATGCCTTAGCTTATTTATATTTTACTTCATTTTATTTTCTCATAGCTTAGTTTTGTATTGTTTGTTTTTGAGACAGGATTTTGATTTGTAGTCGAGACTGATCTTGAACTTACTCTGCAGGCCAAGGTGTGCTCACACTCATAATATTTAACCTCTACTTCTCAATTTCTTGGATTATAGATAGATGTGTGCCACTGCAACCAGCTTCGTTTAAATATGGCTTAGGTTAAACATAATTGACAACTTTTTGAATCCCTATGATTTATAGACAACAGAGAGAGAGAGAGAGAGAGAGAGAGAAAGGAAGGGAAAGAGACGGAGACAGAGATAGACACAGAAAGAGAGACTCAATCTATGAATCTATGAATTCTAGGAGTACAGACATGAGGGGATTGGCTGTACCAGCCCACATTGCCAGTATTAACATATTAATGATAGAATGTGGAAACATTGTAGTGCTGTCTTTCTCAGTCTCTCCAGTTTGTATACCTTCTTAATAAGTGCTTTGTTCTGTTGTGGGTTTCCATTCATCTATGTATGCAACTGTCTCATTGACCTTAATAAAAACTCATGAAAGATACACTAAAACATCCCATTTAGCATGTCATAAAGCCTGTTAAATATCCATAATGATGATCTTGAGTCAAATATTTGATCTCATTTGATCTTATGAAGCTTAATAATTCTATTGGGCTTTAAGAAAACTTCATGAAAAGTGAGAACTCAAGGATTCTAAGACAAAAAAAATGTATCTCTGGCTTTAACATGTTAGGGTATGATGGATCTATATTTTACAATGTATTACTTGTGAAATCTTGTCTAGAAACCTACATTAAATTGCAGGCCTTTGATTGCCAGTTATCCAAATTAGAAGGAGTTTGGATAAAACAGGAAGCATAGTTAAGCTTCAAGAAGGATAAAAGGAAAGATTAAATGAACTAAATAGCTAGAATTAGAGGAAATAAAGATGATCTGGGAGATGAAAATAATTTAGAGTCAAAACATTTAACCAGCTGGATCATAGAAGAGGCTGTGTCTTTGCAAAGGGAAAACAAGAGCATCACATTCAATGTCACGGGTATTAAGAAGAATATTTGGAACAGCATTATTTAGGATAAATTACTAAGCAAATTTTCAACAGCCAAAAAACAACAACAACAAAACAAAAAAACAAAACAAAACAAACAAAAAAAAACTGTTGTGTTACTGAAATCTTTCCCAAGGGAAGTAACCAACAACCCATCCCTTGAGATGTTTCAAATCAGGAAGAAAATAACAAGAAATTGTCCAGCAGGGAACAGCTCTGCCCAGACATTAAACATGAAAGGAAAAGCTTGCAGATTTTTCTCTCTAATTTATATTCTTCTGAGATCCCATGAGGCTGAGTGAAGATGTGGGAACAATGGATAGAGGACTCTCAATGCAAGGCTTGCTTAGATGTCTCAGCCTTGGCTTACATCTCTAATGAGTAGGCACAGAAGGCAACCAGCTAGAGAGGCCCCTTCCAGCATATCCAAATGCGTTATGTAATCCACAGACCTTTGTTAGCTTCCCAATGGGACCAAGCGGAATAAATTAAGAACCTATACAAAGTTAAAGGCATATATTTCTTCAAGCATAGGCTGTCTGAAACCTGCAATCATACTTACTATGCATTTTACTGCGTTGGAAACATATTCAAGGTCAAATGGACAGAATAGGGTATATTTTCACTTAGATTTGGTATCTGCTGTTAGGATTATAATTCAATCTTCTTTTGGTTCCATTAGATCCGGGAGATTCCCACTGTGCCTGGAATTTAGCCTGCTGTCCCAGAACCCTGTTTACCTGTAAGCTGTCTTCTATAAAGGTGTGATAAACTGGGTACATGAATATACACAGAAAATGTTGTTCATTACAATAAATATTATTAAACTGACTAAAGCTATCTTTAAAAAATAAATAAATAAATAAGGTCTAGCATACATTTTGGGAAAATGCTTAAGTAGTGCCTGGAGTGGGATAAACTTGGTGTAACATAAAGTGACAACTTCCTAAAATGTCAACTGCTGATGATATCCATGCTTAAGATCGAAGGTTGATTAGTAAGAAAACAGAATAGCTACCAACAAGATAAAATGGGTGCTCAGCTGAAGAAACAGAATCATAGAAGCATCTTGCTGCAACCACAAATGGCCAACAAATTTATGAGGAAAAAAAATGTGCAGTTTTATTAGCAATCAGGGAAATGCAAATTAAACTCATAATGAGATGTTAATTCACATCCACCAGATGAAGGCAAATTAAGCAAATGAAAATACCAAGTGTTGGTAGAGACATGGAACAAAGAAGACTTTCATATGTTCCTGGTATGGTAGTATAATAAATGTAGCATTACCACTGCCTCTCAGTCTACAGATTCTGTTTTCACGACTCAGCATTTCAACACCTCCATGCACACCTGGAAATGATGGTTAATGTTGCATGAGCAATGTGTATAAAAACGCTTAAATCATAAAAGCGAGCAACAGAAAATTGTAGTTCAAAAAGTCTACTGACAGTATCTCAAGTTAGTTATAACCAATAAAGTGGTGGAGTATTACACAATAGAGTAATTGAGTGTAGCTATGAGCACATGCTCTGGCAGTCTAAGATACTTAATGTATTGCCATAAGGGAAATCAAAAACAAATATATTTCTTTGATTACAACCACATGTAACAGAACCAAAGAGTATGTTAAAGAAAGATACATATGTGGCAATGTTACAAATTACAAGGAGTAATTAACACAAAATCCAGAAAACTGTCAATTGGTAAATTTGTTTTATTATTGTTATTATCTTCAGTGTTATCATTAATCACAACAGACACTACATATATGTGCAGTCCATAATTTAAGTAAATTGTGATGTTGAGACTAGAAGAAAACTAGCATGGGTATAGTCCACTCCTTCATTTAACAAGGAAAACTAGGGTTCATGAAAAACAAATGACAACCAAATTAGTATATCAGATTTTAGAATTACCACAAACCCATTAATTAAATAAATTGGGGCATTTTTCTTTGACAATGAATTCGCGTCCTGGTTTAGAGTCTCTTTTCTTACATAAAAGACAATTCGTGTAAAAGTGAGCAAAGCAAGATTGAAGAAAGGACAGGGAAGAGTTTCAACTGGACATAGCAATGCAAAGAAAAGGCACTTTCTGAATCTAGAATCGTTGTGTTTAAAATAAGTCACAGTTAGAAACTTGTGTCCTAAAGTTAAAAATTACAATGTTTTATCTTCAGTTCTTCAGAAATAATCCTATAATGTAAAAATGGCATCATAGTGATGTCATAAATATATGACAAATAGATTAAACCATGTTTTATATCTTAAATGGCTGTTGAGTGAAAAAAATATTTCTAAAAGTCTATTGGTAAAATCTACAAATATTGAGACTTAACAGGAATCTTTACCTACTAAGGCAAATGGTCTGAATGAATATTATTCATATCACTTCCATTTTTTATTCTATAGAAATATAAATACAGATTTAAAACATTTTAGATAGCCTAGGATAAAGTCATATTGATAGTTTTTCTTAATTGGTCACATTAATAAATAAATAACAAATAATAAGTAAATAGATCATTATAATAAAGAGACAACTAATAAATATCAACAAGATGATATTTTTTACTAAATAAGATCATGAAGAACCCATTAGTTCAATAGAACATGTTTGTCCTACATAGTCTTGAGAATTCCCTTCTGTCCAGGCCAGTATGTAACAAACACAGGAAGAAATTTCTAAATTGCAACAAACATCTGGGAAATTATATATAAAAAGAAGCCTGTAACATGTTACAGAATTTGGTTTTGTTAAACAAAGCATATATGTGTACTTAACACAAAATGTAAATGAGTTATTGGTATTGGGCTCCAGAAATTTAGTAGAAAAGAAAAATCTTCCACTCAAGTCATGCCATAACAGTGCTCTTGTGAAATATGATCAATAAATAGGAAATGATTTGTGTGTTTCCTTCATTGCTGGACTTTTGCCCCAAGAAATGAAAGCTGTATACCCTATGGTTGTTTAAAACTGTTCATAGGAGCAATATATACTCACATGACCACTGGCAAATTACCATCAATAATGAAAATAGAGGAATGTTCACTCACATACATTATTCCATATTTCTAAGTCACATCATAGGACAAACTTGGAGCATTTCTGATCTATTAAGAAAAATATTTTTTAAGAGTTGTGTTTAAGCCTCAGGCTAAATTTGTCACAGAATTTTAGAGCTCTGTAGTAATTTTGTTCATCAATCAGCCTACCTGCATTTCTTCATGTTAGTACAGTGCTGAACCTGAGACGTGTATTGTGAGGGGGTCGGCACTCACGTGGGAGAACTAAGAGTGTTTTATGAAATTGTGCTGCAATTTGACTGAGTGCTATGATTAAAAAGGTGCATAATAATCTGCATTTTATTTTTTGCTGCTGCTCACTTGCATAAGTAACATGTAATTTTGTCTTGTGCATTTTTATTGGCCTACAGGGAAAACAGTCTGGATTGCTTATCCTTTTCTGTCAGCAAGTTGAAGATTCATTTTATGAGGTCTTAGTTTTAAAGAGTATCTTAAATGTATTGGGGGAGATCATAGCTGTAAGCATGATAAGGATAGTGAGAAAGGCTATGAACTTTGAAAAATGCAATCATTAATGAAAATTGAAGTTCTATGCTTCAACCTTGTGTAACAACTTTGTAAATCACATGACCAGGTGTTATCACACCCATCACCCTGCATGACCCAGCCCTTTCTCAAAACCTGTGAATTCTAGTATGTTGGGAGTCATGTCTTGGAAGCCACAGGTGAGTCACCCAGGATATTAGAACTATATACTTCTATTATGACAACAGTTCATGTTTCACTAAAAGATGTAGTCATAAGCATTTAAAAATTATGTTTAAAGCAAATCCCCATGTCTTCTAAAGTATAATCCAGCATGTTAATCATAAGGCTTATGGAGCAAGGACTTGGTTGCATCAACAAGAGTGGCCTTGATGACATAATATTGTGTAGGGAGGACATCTGGATTCTCTAAGGACAGCCAAGAGATAAGCAAACAATCTACAGTACGTCACTGAAAATTTCATAGGGAATTGTACAAATATTGAATTTGGTGTATTCCGATCTTGAACCAGCCATATCACAAGCCTGGGTACAACAGGTCCTGAAATTTTCAAGAGCTTCTCTACTGTTACCCTGGCACACAGAAGGTAGGAAAGGAAATAACACATTTATATTTTGTGAGTTCTATACATCTATCACATTCCCCATTTTATTTCAGAGACTATTCTATTTTTTTCTAGAATCTGATAACTTTTAATCAGTAATCAATCAAGTCACCATCAGTGGGCTTATGTCATTATTCTTTGAACCCCACGAATGCTATAAGGCTTTCTAAAATGTATGTATACAGTTCCTCAAAAAAAAGGGAAAGCTAATGCTATAAGACTTTCTAAAATGTATGTATACAGTTCCTGAAAAAGATTACCAGTAGAAATAGATGAAAAGTTATCATTTGAGAAGATGCTCCTGCAACAAATACCCAACACAGCAACCTGTTTCTGATTTGGCATACGTTTCCCATGATAATGCAGGCCAGGTCTGTGGAAACTGGGGGAAGCTGGATCCAGGCCAGCACCACTTTACTAGTGAAATCCTGAATGTCCTTACTTAGACACTTGAAGGAGAAGGCAGGGCGCTGTGGAAAGCTGCTCTCTGTGCAGGTCTCCTTGTATTTCACTTAAGACAATGACTCCCCCCAACTGCATCCTTTACTGGTTATCCTGACAGGAAAAAGCATGAGACAGACGTCTCATATACATGGTTTAAGATGGTAAATTCTCCAAAGAAGTTGGAAGACTGCTTGCTTTAAAATATCTTAGAATGCAGTCTTACACGGAAAGAGTCCATTCAGAACCTTCAGCGCTTCCTTTAAACATTCAGAGCCCCTGACGATAAACACAGGACCAGGGTGACAGGATTGAAATCAATCTCTATACAGATGATAGAGACCAAACTCTGTTTATATGGCATTACCATGGGTGTGTTGCTAGAAACTTCTCAGGAACAATTCACATACATAAGAGGAATCTTAGAATAGTGCATGGATATGTACAGTGGGAAGCATGAGGCAGGAAGAGAGAAACCTTTTTGAAGTAACTGTGCTGTGATTCCCTTAGATGGTGTATCTTGGCTTGACTTTCTAGAAACAGACAACAATAGCAGCAAACCATCTCAGCTTCCCAAATGAATCTCCTCCCCCCAAGCTCTTGCCAGATTCCTATTGGTTTAGAAGCTTACCCTGTACTCCAAAGGGACTGTCTGGCAACGTTCCATTCAAGAACTAGACAGGATGAAAGCCCATCCTTCTCAATGAACTAAGAAAGTCTGCAGAAAGGTTAACTTGCCAGGGAATAAATGGAAGACACACACACACTAAGAAGTTATAAATCTCTTCCCAGGGGAAAAAAAAGAATGTCTATCAGCCCCTCGCTGCAGCCTTGCTGTTAAGAGCATTAAAGCAAATGCACTGACCCTAATATATTCACATATAACACATGTGCTGGCTGTTTCACATGCTTCATAACTCAGAGGGCAGCTGCTGCAGGGTGGGAAATGGAGAGTGTGACAGGTCACTGGTGATTTATACTACAGCACTAGTGGGAGCAGTGGAGGGCCTGCTTACCCAGGCAACCCCAGGTCCTGACATCCTCTTTCCTCTGCACAGCAAGCCCAGAACAGGCACCTCACCTGCTGTGACTGTTGATAGGAAAGGGGAGCTGGACAGAGCCAGCATTATTCCATTACATATATTTCATTATATCTAGACTACATCAACACAAACCAAAAGTTAACACAAACACGCGTGGATGAATAAATAGTTAATGGGTAAACTTCCCATTTGATTCATCAATGTCTGAAATTCCCATCTTACCTGAAATCATGAGAATCTACCTGGTGCCTCTGCACAGGGCTCACATCAAGTAAAGAGGAGAGAGCATCCTACAAGAGCAAACTAGAACAGCACTGCCTTCCTCTCTCAGCTTCAAGTCCTCACTCTGCACAGACACTGTGCAGGGATGTCCTTTTTGTTGCCGCATCATAATCTCGTTCAAATGGACAAGTTTCACATTTTGCCCGGAATGAGGGGAAGGACCAGTGCTATTGTGCTAGTCTCCATAATCCTTTGTTACCAATCAACAAAGTCTTTAAAACCTTCTGCTGAGTGAGAATTTCAATGCCTGTGAACTAGACATTTGGCCTTATTAAGGGCACCTCCTACTGGTCCTTTCTTGGAGTGAACTATGTTTCTTTGGTGCCATGCTCCCAAAAATTGCTACTAAGGAAAAGGGTGATATTCGGATAAATGAGCAAAGAAGAGCAGAGTGAAGCTGAATTAGCAAAATCTTCAAAGCACACCACCCACAGTCTTGGGACCTGCGCAAATCACATTGCCTTCGTTTTCAAATAACACAAATGTATTTAGAAATGTGGAGAAGTTTAGAACAAAGATCAGCACAGGTCATTCACTGGCACTTTCCTTACACATGTATATTTTTGTGTAGGGATTTTGTTTGTTTGTTTGTTAGATTTGTCTACAAAGAGAAAAGTTTGAGAAGGTAATAATTGAAATAAAAAAGTGAGAAATAAATGACTAGATATAAACAAACAAACAAAAAATTCCCTAAATGAATAGGAAGGTGATGTTAGTATAAGGATTAATAAAACATATTGAATCTATCTCCATTCATCTACCACGAGTTTTTGCAGGGAAATAATAATTTGGCAATGGCTTTAAAATATTGCATAAGTGATAGCATTGTCTATTTTGCACACTTGGCTTAATTCAATATTGTCAACTCTGGTGTTCTCTCTCTCTCTCTCTCTCTCTCTCTCTCTCTCTCTCTCTCTCTCTCTCTCTCTCCTCTGATGGGCTTTCTGCTTAGTAAGGGACATCTCTGAACTTCCCTTTCTGTCCAGGTGCTCCCAAAGTGCCAGGGAGACCACACGTCTTCTGTCTTCTTCTGGGTACAAGAAAGATCTAGCTTGCTCTGCCCCTGAGCATTTGCAGTTTAAAGAGGGCATTTTTAACACTTTCTATTACCACAAGAATAAACTACCCCCTACCCTCTCCACACCTACCTCCCACCTTCAAAGAGAGTAATTACAGAGGACAAAGCTCTGGGAGAGAGGAGCCGGGGAGGAGGGGACCGCCCAGAGGGAGGAGGGAGGGCGGGCAACTGAACTGAGGGTGAGGGTAAGCGCGCGCATCATAGGCATAGCACAGCACGCAAGCACGCACACACACACACACACACACACACACACACACACACACACACACCACATACACACACGCGTGCACACACACACACACACACACACACAGAGAGAGAAAGAGAGAGAGAGAGAGAGAGAGAGAGAGAGAGAGAGAGAGAGAGAGAGAGAGAGAGAGACTGACTCGCTCTGGCAGCCTACAGAAGGATTAAAGCCCAGCGCCTGGGCTCGCGTTAATCCTGAATGCTGGCTGGCTCGGTGCTTGCTTCATGGCCTGAATCCCTTGCCACACTGTGAAGCAGCGCATTCTCTGCTTGCGTTCGCAGCCCTTCGTTCTGCAGCCCGGACCAGACAGCCGGAGTTTAGGACTCCGGGGAGACAGGGGACTTGACTGCTGTGATTTAATTTTATTCCCTGTTAATTTCCCAGGCACAGGTTGGGGCGCTCCTCTCTAACTCCTGGCCCCAGCCGAGGAGGTCTTTGGATGGGAGGAAAGGTCGATTCCGAAGGGACTTGCATGCTCACGCAGCAGCTGTCCTGTCTTTCCCCCAGCAGACCAGCTCCCTCTACTCAGTGCCCACCTACTTGTGGTGGTGTCCCGCAAAACGAGGAAATCTTATCACTTTGTTCGTTTTTATTCTTTCGGCCACAGAAAGAAGCCTCAGCTCCGCATTCAGAGACTGCAGCACCCAGGGAGCAGCCTGAGGATCTTTCTTTCTCCTCCTCTCGCCCCGCAACAGTTTTGCCATTTTTAATTAGAAAATACGCTTGCCAAGTAAGGTCGGGAGGCCTGTCTCCCAGAATATCAATCATTTGGAGTTTGGAGGTGTCTTGGAGATATTTGGAGACTTAACTAGCAAACAGCATTCACCCACCGTCAAAATCTCAAATACATTAATATCCCTTCATCTGCCAGCTCTTCCCCTCTTCTTCAAGCACCGCTATGCACTCATCCAAAGTACTCAAAACGTACATGTCTCTTTCTCGATTCTCAATCAGCACGTACAAAAAAAAAATGCAAAGCCAGGGTCGCATGTATTCACACAAACATCCCCAGCAGATGTATCCAGCACAGACTTGCTCTAAGCACCTTAGATGTCATCCTCCGCTTACTCCTGTTATCCCATCCACCAGCCCCTTTCCAGGCTTGTGAGAGGCTCTGAGGATACAACCCAGTTCTTTTCAACAGCATCCCCATCACTTTCACCAGCTTGTCCCCCCAAGACAAAACAAGTATTTGTAAAAGCAAAGACGCAAGAGAGAAGCACAACATTGAAAAAGCGCGAAGAGATGCCCTCGACCCCACCAACATCCTCCGCCCCCAGGAGGAAAAAGTCTTCTTCTGTCTTTTATCATTCGCGAGAAAACGGTAGGCAGAGAGAAACCGAATACCGTATCTCTCTTCCACTCTAATTCTACTCTCCAAATGAAAGGGGAAGGGGAAGGGGTAAGGGGTGGGGGAGCGAAGAGAAGAAAGGAAAAGACCTCTTACCCGTGACTTGAAGATGCGCGCTGAGCAAGGAAGCTCCGAAGAGTACAAAAGCCAGCTTGGGTACCCAAACACATCCAAGACTATTCTCCATATTTCAGCCAACACCTTCGGGGCCGGGGGTCCTGGGCAGCGGTGGCACTCACACACATGCACTCACACACGCATGCACACATGCACACACCCGTGCGGAGCCCCTTAGGCTTCCTCCTCCTCTTCCTCCTCGTCCTCTTCCTCCACCTCTTTCTCCACCTCCCCTGCGCCTCTTCTGCCTGCGAAGCCTTTTTTTCTGGTCCAGGGACACAATCAGCAGCAGGAAGAGGCAGCGAAAAGTTCCATTCGGTCCAAGAGCTCCCGAACCCCGGTAACACCTTGGAGAACTAACTCAAGGAAGCAGAGGGAGCAAGCAAATGGGAGACAGCTCTCCGTGGGGCTTGTGAGGCATCAATGAACAGAATATCCAGAAGGGCTAAAGAGGAGACGCAAAGCAATCCTGTGGCTGGCCATGCGTTAGATGGTTGAGGCTGCTTCCTTGTAGTCGGTTGGATAAAGTTGGAGAGAAAAATCCGCGCCCGTGATGCTATCGGTTTGGCTTCTCAGAGCTGGGGAACCGGGTAGGGGGCAGAGGCGGTGGAGTGCTGGGCAGAGCGCTCTCACTTGTTACTGGGGTGTCCGCCAGCGGTGTGTGAGCTGATAGTTGGAACCTTACTATCCATTGATCCGGAGAAGTGGAGGGTTGGAAGGGAAAATGTGGAGACCGGAGGGAAACGAACTGGATCAGGGAAAGACTCCACGCAATGGGGGGCGGGGGCCTAGCGAAGCTTAGGGGGGAAAAAAGAGCGGACGGAGGAGGCTTCCAGCAGCTGCGTTTGCCTGGTCTACATATCAATGCGCAGGGATGCCCTCTGTGGGCAAAGCGTGGGAAGTCACTTTTGTCAATGGAGCCAGCGAACATCATGAGCATCTGGAGGCTTTGCAGCAATCATTTTTGATCTTCAGCATTCAGGAAATTATTTGTATGACTGTAAAATCTAGGCAGGTGTTTCACATAGGGCAAGTGGCCAGCCTTTTACTTTCTTTCTTGTGCATGGTTTAAAAAAAAAAAAAAAGACATGTTCGTTTAGAAAAAAAAATCGGCTAATGCAACCCACTTCTAGAAGTGGGAAACAGAGGTCCAGAAACACGCCACACGGTAAGCAAACGCCAGAGTGCTGCTTCCTTGGGAGTGGAACTAGAACCTTTTCCCTTGTGCATTTTATTTCCTCACTCTCCTCCAGAAGTGAATCAGAAGTACAGGTATTTAAAGCACTCACCTTATTCAGGGATCCTCAAGGTCTCCCAGGAAACAGGAATCAACTGGAGATTTAGCATGACTCAATCCCCACTCCCAAGGGTTGAGGTTTTCATCAGTTGGGATAAAAGTGCCAGTGGACAGTTTGCAGTTATTATATCTGTGCCGATCCGTGTGATGAGAGTGTGTTAACAGAGAAGGAGACTTCTTCAGTCCCTGGACAGACAGACTGACAGACCGTGAAGGAAAGGCATGTGTAAACACACACAGATATACACAGACACTCATACAGACACAGACACACACCACACACACAAATGCATGCACATACACACCCCATACACACATACACACACTGACACACACAGAGACACACACACATGCAGGCACAAACACACCCCATACAGAGACACACACAGACACACATATATCATACACACAGACACACACAGAGACACACACATGCATACATACATCATAACACACACACACATGCATGCACACATACCCCATACACATAGACACATACAAACATGCAGCTACACACACAGACACACACATGCATGCACACACACCCCATACACAGAGACATACAGAGACATACACACACCACACACACACACACACACACACACACACACACACATACACAGAACAGGTTTCAGGAAAGCAGTACACAGTAAAAGTTGAGAAAACTGTTCCAAGTCCAGTTATTTTGCACATTTTGTCCTCTCTGTAAGACATCAGGCAGACTCCACAGGCGATGGGTGCCCTGTGCCTTTCGTCTCTGCCCCACTCACAGATGCTAGCAGGACTTAGACAAGAGCACTGCAGTTTTGTTAAAAGAATGAACTAAACAAACAAATGGATTTAGGCAGGAAAATGATGAAAATAAACCCCTTCTGAAATGTGTTCAGCTTCTCTTGTCCCTTGTTCTTCATCACATGATTTTTATATATTCCTTCCTTCTCCTCCTCCCACCTCTGCCTTGTCACTCAGACTTCACAAGGTTGGTAAAGGATAGCTGTGAGAGTGATAAGGAAGAGGTATGAATAACATGGAGTAAGTTCACTACCAGAAATCACTAAAACTGGAGAAGGATGCTTCAGGTCCTTAGCCATGCTCACCTGTTTCCACCCAGAAAACAACAACAACAACAAACCTTGAAATAAATAGTGTGACATCGGCATCTCTGGTGACAAAGGCCAAACTTCCCAAGAGTCTTTGATGGTTTGTTGGTATCCAATGTTTTGAAACAGTAAAAAATGGAAGCTTCTAGAAATACAGGGATGAGGTCTACAACATGGTTTTTATTGGGCTATGGATTTTTCCTGTAGGATCAATGTTAGCAAACTTCAAGATATTTGTCCCATTCAGAATTTGGTATGAAAACTAATCAGGCACCAGGGGCATGCCCTTTAGCTCACCGGAATGAATCTATATCCTTCATTTAGATGCACAAGTGACTGCTGAAACAGTGGACAGGAGAGGGCAGCCATGGGGGGGTGGGGGAGAACTACAATCTCTTGAAGAACCTAAAGTTCTGTATTTATCAAGCCAATGAGCTGTTGTCACCTATGGAAGCATAGGAACCCAGAGGGCCCTGTGTTGTTTGGGTCCCTGTAAAGCAGTGGTTCTCAAACTTCCTAATGTTGGAACCCTATAATACAGTTCTCATGGTGGTTAGCCCAACCATAGCTATTTTACTGTTGCTTCATGACTGTCATTTGGCTACTTTTACGAATCATGATATAGATTTCTGATATGCTACCCGAGTGGGGTTTTGATCCACTGGTTGGGAATCTCTGCTATTAAAGTATCCTAGATAACCCAATACAGAAAGTCTGATCAAGTTACCTTCCATGTGATCTCTGATTGTCCAGGCCAACAGTCCACTGAGGAAGGAGGCTCTTCATCAACACATCATTTATTTCCCTTCCACTTTGACATGGCTCTGTTCTCCAGCTGATGCTAAGTAACATTTTCTTGTACTCCCTCCCCCAATACCCACTTTTTAGCTTCTTTAGCTTAGTTTATAAATCTTCTATTGAAAACAATTTTAACATTTTCAATGCTGAAAAATTTTTATCATATACTTGGGAGACATTGTATTTCCTTTTCCTTCTTTTTAAAGGTGACAGACACACTTCCTTCTTGGCCTTCTCATTAGCAGAAAGAAAATCAAAATATATAAGAAAAAGAGAAAAGAAATGGGGCCCATAGGAAATAGTTTTGTATAATCAATGCTCTTTGCATAGTCTTCAAGACACTTAGGATTTTTAACATGTCGGTATATCATACAGAATGTAAATATTCAGTCAAAGACATATTAGTTAATACTTCCTTTCTCCCATCCACATCTACCATGTTGAATGTTAGGAAGGGGGTATGGAGAAGCCATGCAAAATCTTGATTTTCTGAGATTAGGACCAAAAAAAAAAAAAAAAGCCTAGGTAAAATAATGTAATTTCTTTTAGTGTTCTAGCTGAGGAACTGAATTTCTTATCCTACCTTAATTCAGAAAGTTAATTACCTTCTCACCTTGTTCATTCTCCCAGCACCATGGTATGGTTTTAAATACGTTTGAAACTATAGTTTAGAATGTACTTGTTAAACATACTATCAAGTCAGATGGTACATATTACAATATGTATTTGAATATGCTGCAGATCAGATCATGTGAACATGAAAATGTGATAAGCCACAATTTATTTATTTGTTTAATAAATTGCATTATGCATTCAAACTATATATATCTACATAATTTGGAATCATTGGGTAAGGAGATATTTTTCCACTTTTTAAAACTTTTTGTTAGATTAAAATTTTATTTTGGAAGCATCTGTAAATATGACAGTACATGTATGAAGGTCAGAAGACAGCTTCTGACAGTTGTTTCTCTTATTCTACCATGTTGTTCCTGGAAACCAAACTGGGGACTTCAGTCTAAAGTATCTTTATATACTGTGCCATCTTCTTGGCCCAAGGGATTGTTTTAATTGACTATTGATTGGTTTTGATTATATATACCTGATTGCTTTGTTAGTTTAAAATACCGTCTTCTGGATTTGGTGAGACCTTAGAGTGTAAGGGTACCACCTTGCACATTTCTGACCATGAAATTAGGAAGTGGATCCTGAGTCCCCTTGTGTGTACAAAGTATTCTACTCTTCTGATCATGATGATGAATTTAGGGCCAAGCACATCAGCAAATCTGAGTGAAGAAGCCATCACCTGCCCTACCTCATAGGAAAATGAGTGTTTGTATTCTCTTGGAGGCACACTAAAAGAATCCCTTTAAGCCTTGATTGTGAAGAAGTATGATATTCCAAAGACAGGCTAACTTAGAAGCCTTGTAGCTCTTCAGATTTCTCTAATCCAAATTCCCTTACCACACTCTTCCCTACTCCAAATTCCTATGTCCTCTTGCTCCAATCCTTGAATTTGTAGATGATTTACATGAACATAAAGATTTAGAGATGGGATAAAGCCAAGGCCAGGGCATAAGGAGATTACCTTTGATGACCCAGGAGAGAACAATGCAACCACATGACTTGTTAGAAAAAGAAAAAGAAGCAAGAAAGGGAGACACAGGGAAAGAGCTATGGCCACACAAGCAGGAGCTGGGGAAGAATGGTTCTGTTACCAGGAGGAATCAAGAGCCAAGGCATGTGTTGGACTCCAAGAGCTGAAGAAGGTAAACATTATTACATCCCCCACAGACTACAGAGTCCTAAAGATCCTTGGATTCTAACAATGTCATGTCACATTTGGATATTTCACCTTTCAAGTTATAAAATACTAAATTCCTGTTACTTAAGCTATAGCACAGGGGAATCTTTCTACAGGGGTGTCAGAAATCTAACACAGATTATCCCATCATGAATCAGAGAGCCACTGCAACATAAGCTTGAAAATATCAAAATGACCTTGAAATTGAGTAGTTGTCAGAGGCTGCAGGAAGTTTTAAGAGCTTAATAAGAGAACCCTACATTGCCATGAGCAGATTATGGGTGTTACCAATGAGGGTTAACTTGGAAATGAGGAAAGGGGGTCCTTTTTACAAGGCCATAAAAATTCAGCATTATCATGCCTTCCAGTTATATGAGAAGCTGAACTTGTGATGAACTCAGATATTCACTGAGGACATTACTTAAGTCTTGAAGATGTGGCCAAAATTCCTCTTGTGGTGATGAGAGGAATAGAATACACTGAAAGAACAGCCATCATGTATAAAAATTAGAGTACCCTTGGCAATGGAGACAGTATCAGCCTATTTCACTATGCTACATACTGGAATTAGGATATTGTGGTCAAAGAAACCTCTGTTGGAGAAGAAGCCATACTATCATGCTTATTCATGCTTTTAGAAGGGCCTAAAGGTCAGAACATTAGTCAAGCACAGGAATCCTTAAAAGTAGCATGTGGCTTGTGGAACAATGAAGGTTTCTTAGCTGAAGCTAAGAGTGAGGAAGAAATACTCCAAGAGGACTCCAAAGAGAAGTCCCTGGATTGATGATATTTTCATGGGAGACCAACAAGAGTCTTGAGACTGACATACAAAACAAAAGCAAGAGACAAATCCACTTCCAACTTGAACTACAGGGAACAGAGAAATGGCAGGATAAAGGGGTATGCTATACTGTTAGGAAAGAGCTGCAAAGTGTATTAATCTTAGAACTTAATGGATGTAAGCAAAGAAGGTGGACAAAAAGGACAGAGCCATGAACTTATACGAAAGAGACAAGAACCAAAAGTAAGGAAGCTATAAACAACATAAAAATTTACCTAGGCTCAAAAACTCTTATTTTCTTGGCTAAGTTTCAAAATGGCTTGGGATTAAACATTTATTTTTTTCTACTTTCTTGCATTTGAAGAATGTATCTGTTGCTGATTTACTGTGACCCTTGTATCTCTTTATTTTTAAATCTTACAATATGTCTTCTAATTTTTATGACCCCAAACAGACATGAAATTTCCACCAATGTGAATTATACACAGAGCTGCCAGAGAGAGAAGAAAAGATTTGGGACACTCGTGCTGGAGATTTTGAAGGTTTTTAACTTATGAGACATCATTATGGAATAAAACATTGAGGCTATTAGATAGCCTTACAGGAGAGATTGATCTGAACTGTTGTCCTTAAAAAGGTATCTCGGGTCCTAGTTCTGAAAACCATTGCTATGTCATCTATCTGTGACAATGGGGAGTTCTGTAAAAATATATTTAAAAATTAAAATGTGGAGATATCCTGGGAAAGCTAGGTGGACCCACTACAACAACAGGGGCCCTTTAAAAGTGAAAGAGGTAGGTAAAGTCACAATTTCAAAACTTTTTGTGATGTTGAACAGAGGAAGCAAAATGTTCCTGGAAGAGGATTACCAGCCATGGGATACAGTTAGCCTCTGCACACCAGAAAGCCAAGGTCATAGGTGCTGTGCAGTCTATAAGAGAAACAACCCTGTGAATATTTTGAATTTAGAGCTTTAAGACCCATCTAATAAATTTTATCCTCTAGAACTATAAGATATTAAGTTTGTTTTTAGTTAGAAATTCAAATTTGCATTCATTCATTATACTATTAATTTAAATAATAAACACTGTGAAAAAAAGTTAAAACTATAAGAGTAAAATGAGAAGAAGAAAGTCAATTGAGTTCTTGACATTGTTGAGGTCAATGCAATAAGCCACCTTCTTTAACCACAGCCTGAACTTTGGAATTATCAGTTACAAAGGTCAACTATTTCCTCAACTATTAAGAAAAGAAAGATTTCAACCATTCATAATATGAGACATAATTAAAAATAAAAATGATCTTTATTAAGTGTGTTTTATCATTATGAAAGTTACTGATTGTATACAGTTCCAGTTTTATACCTGACCTAGGGATGGGAGAACTCAACAGAAGTTAAGCTCTTGAAAAGGTCATACAGCAAAATGAAGGTCCTGTTGTTGCTAGCCCAAATTTACATGTGTTTAGTGTTCTTCTCAGGTCCCTCCTGATGACCTTGTGGCTGCCTTTACTAGGTAGTACCACCACTGCTAATTTGTGCTTTTTATCCTAACTCTGCCTAACTGAACTGCTGGTGTATCCCTGAGGAGTTTGCAAATACATAGAGCTACCACTGTTAACCTATGAACTGAATTGGCGATGATTTCCAGACAACACAGATGGGAGATGCTCCAAAGAACCTTTCTAAACATGTCCACTTCCCCATTCCTTTCTTACCCTCTACCTCTGGTGGTGAACTAAAAAAGACGTTAAGGCATTTAAGAACCTCTAATAAAAGTAGGTGTTGAAAAAAATTAAAGCTGCATCTTGGTGTATCTCTAACAAAGCAAGTGAAACATCTGTATGATAAGAACTTCATAACTGAAGAAAGAAATTGAAGAAGATCTCAGAAGATGGGAAGATCTTCCATGCTCATGGATAGGCAGGACTAACATAGTAAAAATAGACATTTTACCAAAAGCTATCTACAGATTTGAAGCAATTCACATCAAAATCCCATCATAATTTTTATAGACCCTGAAAGTACAATTCTCAACTTCATATGGAAAGATTAAAAAAAAAAAAAACAGGATAGCCAAAACAATCCTAAATAATAAAAGAACTTCAGGAGGAATCACAATCTCTGACCTCAAGCTGTACAATAGTGATAAAAACTATATAGAGAAATAATGATAAAAACTGTGCGGTACTGGTACAGAACAGACACCCTGATCAATGGAATTGAATCAAAGACCCAGAAATAAAACCACACATCTATGGACACTTGATTTTTGATAAAGAAGACAAAGCCATACAATCAAAATAGATCTGTATTTATCATCCTGCACAAAACTCAAGTCCAAATGTATCAAGGACTTTAATATAAAAGAAGACACACTAAATATCATAGAAGAGAAAGTGAAAAATACTCTTAAATGCATTGATGCAGGAGACAAATTCTTGAATCATCAATGGGTCAGTGTTTCAGATCAACAATTGATAAATAGGACCCTGGGGAACTGCAATGCTTCTACAAAGCAAAAGGCACTGTCAACAAGACAAGACTGGCAGTTTGTAGGTTGAGAATGGATCCTTACTAACCATATATCTGACAGAGAGTTAATATCTAAAATTTATAAAGAACTCAAGAAGTTAATAATCAACAACCCAAGTAACCAAATTTTAAAAAGGGGCAGAGCTAGAGAATTTTCAACAAAGGAATCTCTAGTAGCCAAGAAGCTCTCAAAGAAATGTTCAAAGTCCTTAGTCATCAGGAAAATGCAAATCAAAACAACTCAGAGATTCCACCTTACACCTGTCAGAACGTTTAACATTAAAAACCAAGTGATAGCACATACTTGAGAGGATTTTGTTCAAAGGGAGCATTTCTCCATTGCTGGTAGAAGTGAGAACTTGGGCAACCACTTTGGGAATCAATTTGGTGGTTTCTCAGAAAATTGGGAATAGTTCTATCTACCTCAAAACCTAGCGATACTTCTAGGCATATACACAGATGATGCCCATCATTCTACAAAGACTCTTTCTCAATGATGTTCATAGTTTTATTCACAAAAGTCAGAAACTTAATACAACGTAGATGCCCCTCAACTAAAGAACTAATAGAGAAAATGTGGTACATCTACACGATGGAATACTATTTAGCTGTTAAAAACAAAGACACCATGAATTTTTCAGGCAAAGGGGTGGATCTTAAAAATATCATCCTGAGTGAGGTTACCCAATAGGACATGAACGGCCTGTGTTCACCTATAAGTGGATATTCGCCATAAAATACAGAATACCCATGCTACTACAATCCACAGACCCAAGAAAGCTAAATAGGAAGAAAGCCACAAGTGAAGATGCTTAAATCTCACTCAGAAGGGAGAATAAAATATCCATAAGAGGCAGATTGAGGAGGGAAACTGGGTGGGAGAGGGAATGAGGGCAATAGGGTTTCAGGATCAGGTGTGGGGAGGGGAGGTAGCAGGTATCTCCAGGAAAAGACAGAGACTTGGGTTAAGGAAGGTGCCCAAAAATCAATGGAAGTGTCCCTAGCTGTGACTCACAACATTAGGTACATGGAACTTGAGGTTATTACCTCCTGTGGTCAGGGAGGAACCCCAATGGAGAGATTTGGACAGCTACCTACCCACAAAACTTTCAACCCCAAATTTATCCTGACTATGAGAAATGCAGGGACAGGGGATGGAGTAGAGAGCAAGGGAATGACCAACCAATAAGCAGCCCAACTTGAGACCTATCCCATGGGAAAACACCAATCTCTGAGTCTTATAGAACAGGAAGACCAACAGAGTCAACTAACCTGGACACTTGGGGCCCTCAGAGACTCAATGATGGACTAAATTTTATATGAATATAAATTGGGCTGACAATGTTTCCCAAAGGAAACCTATAATATCTATCCATCAAAAGCTCCAGTAACAGACATGAGAAGTGTTAGTTTGAGCTGTTAAGATAATCTAAGCGACTCTCCTAACAATTTAGTTTAATCTGCTGCCCTTCATTGTCTCTCAGAAGTTAAATGCAAGTCCTATTGCTGATGATAGCAAACATTTTGAGCATAGGCCTTGGAAGATTATAGCTGGATAAAACCTGAACTTCTCCCCT
The DNA here is from genome assembly GCF_978045245.1 of Mus caroli. Classification (NCBI taxonomy): domain Eukaryota; kingdom Metazoa; phylum Chordata; class Mammalia; order Rodentia; family Muridae; genus Mus; species Mus caroli. The sequence goes on from NW_028227274.1 coordinate 70,635,471, forward strand.
TGTTTTATCTTTCAGAGTATCAGGAAATACTATGTAAGCCAGCAAGCATGGGAAGCAATCATTAGTCCTACCCAGCTGTGGTGCCTATGGCCTATAACAATGGCCAGAATGGTACAATACCGTTAGGGGTTTAGTAGTAGTATTCATATCTTGGTGGTCACCAATAACTACTTGTTTGGACATAAGGCTCACTCAACAGAAATTATGCCTGGAACTAGGAAATGAATTCCTAAAGACATAATTTACAAATACTAAGGAGAACATAAAGGCCAATGAAAGCCAGTATGGGTTTCTTCTTAGAACAAATAATAATGATTAAAATGCAGGAAAGTACTACAGAAAAAAAATAGTATCTGAATTTCAGCAAAGTATTTTATCACGCATTAGTGGTATTGTCATAAATATAAAAACTAAAATTTGATGTAAGGTACCAACTCTTATTATTACTATTAGTAATTGTAAGTAAAATATGTATTAATTGGTTAAAGTAAGTTAAAGGCCAACTAGAAAATTATTTTCTTGCATTATTTAACAGGGTATCTCTCTCCTTGGTCCAATAACAAATTTCTTGTGATTGATAAGGACAGAACTATTGACATTTTTAACAAATCAGATGGTGTTATAAAGTAGAAGGAATTACTAGTATATTGACTAACATGGTTAATATAAAAATATGCAACTGTACATCAATGTTTTAATAGCATACATTAGCTCTACATTCTGGATTTTGATATGACATTCTCATATGTATATAATGGATTTTGATCATATTCACATCCTGCTACCTTCTCCTGTCCTCGCCCTCAGCTCTCTGTCCTCTTCCCAATTAGTCCCGATATGCTTTTATGGTTTTGTGTTTTTTCTATTGTTACTTTAAGAATAGAAGAGGGTGGAAAAGCAGATGTGGAAGTAGAAATGGGAGCAGTACCAAATCTCAGTGTGAAGGGTTATTTACAGGAACATGGGAAACTTACTAGTGGCTCTACCACTAAACACATTATCCCTTCCTTTGAAGCATCCATTAATTTCATACAATTTTCCAGTAGGGTTGGAGCAGGTCCATGTTCAATAGGATATTGGTGAGTCCAACCTTGTGAAAATCTTGAGTACAGATTCACAGCTGCTCTAAAGTCAAGGGTACAATGGTCATATTATCTTCAGCATTCAGAATTCCATGCAACTAATATTTGTGAAGGACTACAGTCAGTAAATTTTCCTTGCTATGTACCTCAAAATTTTACTTCTACAAATAAATAATATGAAAAAGATATCTTACATCTAAGTTTGAAATCGGACTGTTCTGTTACATTTTAAATTTGAAGGGAGAAAATAAGTTATGACCCATCCACTGAAATATCTAGGCCCATGATTGCACGTTATACATTATGGTATACAGGAGTGTGAATACTGCCTGGCTCTGTACTCCAAATTACAATGTGGGGTTTTCTGTTTGGAAAGAACGTCAATGTTACTGTTGTATCACTTTCATTTATGTTTGTAAAGGTATCTTTTTTTTTTTTTTAATCACCACCACATATGTGGGTAATTCCCATTGAGTTTAAAATTAAGGTTGGTCAATTTTCCAAAAGAATAATGTGTGTGCGTATACGTAAAATATACTTAAGTGCATTTTATTGCATATGTGTAATGTGTAAAATATTTTATTGTAATATGTGCTAAACTACTTTTTTTCTGTTTCTTTCTTTTTTTAAATAATTTTTATTAGGTATTTTCCTCATTTACATTTCCAATGCTATCCCAAAAGTCCCCCATACCCTCCCCCCCACTCCCCTAACCACCCACTCCCACTTTTTGGCCCTGGAGTTCCCCTGTATTGGGGCATATAAAGTTTGCAAGTCCAATGGGCCTCTCTTTCCAGTGATGGCCAACTAGGCCATCTTTTGATACATATGCAGCTAGAGTCAAGAGCTCCGGTGTACTGGTTAGTTCATATTGTTGTTCGACCTATAGGGTTGCAGACCCCTTTAACTCCTTGGGTACTTTCTCTAGCTCCTCCATTGGGGGCCCTGTGATCCATCCAATAGCTGACTGTGAGCATCCACTTCTGTGTTTGCTAGGCCCCAGCATAGTCTCACAAGAGACAGCTATATCTGGGTCCTTTCAGCAAAATCTTGTTAGTGTATACAATGGTGTCAGCGTTTGGAAGCTGATTATGGGATGGATCCCCTGATATGGCCGTCTCTAGATGGTCCATCCTTTCGTCACAGCTCCAAACTTTGTCTCTGTAACTCCTTCCATGGGTGTTTTGTTCCTAATACTAAGAAGGGGCAAAGTGTCCACACTTTGGTCTTCGTTCTTGAGTTTCATGCGTTTAGCAAATTGTATCTTGTATCTTGGGTATCCTAAGTTTCTGGGCTAATATCCACTTATCAGTGAGTACATATTGTGTGAGTTCCTTTGTGATTGGGTTACATCACTCAGGATGATGCCCTCCAGGTCCATCCATTTGCCTAGGAATTTCATAAATTCATTCTTTTAATAGCTGAGTAGTACTCCATTGTGTAAATGGACCACATTTTCTGTATCCATTCCTCTGTTGAGGGGCATCTGGGTTCTTTCCAGCTTCTGGCTATTGTAATAAGGTTGCTATGAACATAGTGGAGCATGTGTCCTTCTTACCGGTTGGGACATCTTCTGGATATGTGCCCAGGAGAGGTATTGCGGGATCCTCTGGTAGTACTATGTCCAATTTTCTGATGAACCACCAGACTGATTTCCAGAGTGGTTGTACAAGCTTGCAATCCCACCAAAAATGGAGGAGTGTTCCTCTTTCTCCACATCCTCGCCAGCATCTGCTGTCACCTGAATTTTTGATCTTAGCCATTCTGACTGGTGTGAGGTGGAATCTCAGGGTTGTTTTGAGTTGCATTTCCCTGATGGTTAAGGATGTTGAACATTTTTTCAGGTGCTTCTCTGCCATTCGGAATTCCTCAGGTGAGAATTCTTTGTTCAGCTCTGAGCTCCATTTTTAATGGGGTTATTTGATTTTCTGGAGTCCACCTTCTTGAGTTCTTTATATATATTGGATATTAGTCCTCTATCTGATTTAGGATAGGTAAAGATCCTTTCCCAATCTGTTGGTGGTCTTTTTGTCTTATTGACGGTGTCTTTTGCCTGCAGAAGCTTTGCAATTTTATGAGGTCCCACTTGTAGATTCTCGATCTTACAGCACAAGCCATTGCTGTTCTACTCAGGAATGTTTCCCCTGTGCCCATATCTTCCAGGCTTTTCCCTACTTTCTCCTCTATAAGTTTCAGTGTCTCTGGTTTTATGTGGAGTTCCTTAATCCACTTAGATTTGACCTTAGTACAAGGAGATAGGAATGGATCAATTCGCATTCTTCTACATGATAACTGCCTGTTGTGCCAGCAACATTTGTTGAAAATGCTGTCTTTTTTCCACTGGATTGTTTTAGCTCCCTTGTCAAAGATCAAGTGACCATAAGTGTGTAAGTTCATCTCTGGGTCTTCAATTCTGTTCCATTGGTCTACTTGTCTGTCGCTATACCAGTACCATGCAGTTTTTATCACAATTGCTCTGTAGTACAGCTTTAGGTCAGGCATGGTGTTTCCACCAGAGGTTCTTTTATCCTTGAGAAGAGTTTATGCTATCCTAGGCTTTTTGTTATTCCATGCATAAATTTAAAATACTATGAATTTGTATATAACATACATAGATGGTATAATAAATACTATTCAATGGCATGGATATAATGATATGATTAATGTCTCATTCTGTGAGATAGTAGACCTAATACTGAAAGTAAAAAGTGTCTTCTCATGGTAATGATTATGGAAAGAGAAAGAGGAGAGTGCAATGCGGTGGTTGGAATAGGAATGGTCCCCATAGACTTACTTATATGTTTGAATGCTTGGCCCACAAGGAGTCACACTACTAGGAGGTGTGGCCTTGTTGGAGGAAGTGTGCCACTGTGGGGGTGGGCTTCAAGGTCTCCTATGTTCTAGTAACACCCAGTGTAGCACAGTCTTCTCCTGCCTGTACATCAAGATGTAGAAATCTCAGCCTCTTTAGCGCCACGTCTTCCTTCAGGATGCCATATTTCTTGCCATGATAATGGATTGACTAAGCCTCTGAAACTATAAACCAGTTTCCAATTAAGTGTTTTCATTTATATGAGTTGCCCTGGTCATGGTGGCTCTTCACAACATTGAAACCCTAACAAAGACAGGGAGGGTGCATATAGGTTTGCCACTCTGAGAATAGATATGATGGCATGTGCAATGGAGCAGATGCATGCTGTCAACATTTACATGCATAATGTGCATCCAACTATATTCCAGGTACTTTAAATATGTGATCTTATTTAATCTTCCAAGCAGCTCTGAAGGGTATTTTCCTACCCATTTGGAGATGGGAAGCCTAAAAATAAAGTAGGTAACTTTACCAGGTTACAGCACACATGTAATAATGGGAAGTTCTCAAGTACATATCAAGGGGCTGTACCTACTGCATGAACTCTGATTTTCTGTTCAGTGGCTTTTTTTCCCCTTATGGTCCCAATCTCTTACAACAAAGTAAGGTCACTCTTAGAACCACTACTCACAAAACATGATTTCCTTGTGTATTTACAATCTCCTTTTTGAGTACAAGTTGTCTTCTTTGTTGAGTCATGAATTGCTATTAAAATCTCATCTATTAGCTCAAACTTCAGTTCAAAAGGGATTCTGGTGATTATCTGGTATGAGAAATCAATCATGGGGGAACTTATCCTGGTCTCTAGAACAAAATACCTTAAATACCTACATTTTAAACTCTTTATAATAGCTGGGATACCTCAGCCTAGAATCATGAATGCATGTTCTTCAGAGCTTTCAAATCAACACTCCACAGCCTGGAAATTGCTGCCCACAAGGAGAGCAGAGCTAGCTCCAGCTTAGTAATTGTCTTCTACAAGTTATCTTCTGGAACATGGGTAGCATTTTCTATAATAACTCATGGAATAGAAGAAAAAGCTTTATTGATTTCCAAAATGAGAAAGGAGCTTTCCCTCTAGCTCAGCAAATAACAAAGGCAGGTTCTTTTGCACATAGAGAAGTGTCATTTCTGCAGTTGAATACTCTTGAAAATTGGTACTTTGGCACAACTCTGTTCACTGGTACTGAGGGAATACTCCTTCAGAGTCTGGAGAACTGCTTCCAAAATAGCCTATTTGTTGCTACAGCAGTGAACTACAGAGGCTTAATTGAATAATTTCTTGGTTCTGACTTCACCTTGTAAAGCCTCATAGAAGGCACAACTCCTTGCCTTGATCCATGAGAAACTTGGGATTTTTCTTTTCTTATAGAATTCGGCTTCTTGCACACCCACAGCACAAAGATCACTTGAGAGAAAGGAAATGGAGATAAACTAATTTTGTAGGATGGCAAAGGAAGCCAGAGAAACTTGAAAGGTTTGGAAAGAAAGCCTGAGGTCTTTATTAAAAAGGCAAAGTAATAGATAAGGGAATGAGGGAGAAATGTTAGTCCCAAGCCATTATGAAAGAGAGTTGACATTTATATGAGATCACCATCAGACCACTAAGACCATTAAGACCGAATATACAACTGTGAAGCAAGATACTGATCCAGTGAGTTTTTTTTTTTAACTAATATATGAAAATATAAATACTTTAACTTCTGCACACAATATTGCCTCTGGCTATGAACATATTGATTGCATCTACAAATTCGATGAGCACATATTTGTGTGGCCACATGCTTATTTCACAGAGACAAAATGTGATTTATTTGTTGTTAGTTAGTTAATTAATTTGTTTTTGAGACAGGGTCTCTCTGTGCAGTTCTGAGTGCCCTGAAATTCACTATATAGAATATGCTGGCCTCAATCCCACAGAGAATAGATGTGTCTCTGCTTCCAGAGTACTGAGATTAAAAGGCATGAGCCAGCATAGTCAAATAAAAATGAAATTTTTAAAAGGAAATTACCTTACATAATTTTAAAATAAAGAGGATAATGCAATAACCTGCCTTAAATTATTTTTTAACATATGGAAGATCATTTTCATGTCAACAGAGAATTTTGTAAATAGTAGACTTTCTGTTGAAAATATTTTCTTACATATTTGTTAAAAAATATTAACAACAGAAGGTAGACTACATAAATTTAGTATATCTGAAACATGGACTAAGAAATTAGGCCCTTAAAACAATAACTCGGAGCTAAAGATGTGACTGTGTTGATAGAACGTTTGCTTGGGATGAAGGAAGCCCTAGGTTAGGTTTCCAGCACTCTATAAAATGAGAATATCTGTACAGTTTATAATCCCAGCACTATGAAGGTAGAGGCAAGAGGATCAGAAGTTTAAGGTCATCTTTGTTAGACACATAATGAAACTGAGATCAGCCTGCAATTTGTAACATCTTGTCTCATGAAACAAATACAAACGCATTGTAGAAAGCACTGTCATGTATCATTGTGATCACCTGAATAAAAAAATTGAAAAATTCCAACATCACACATGCCTGACCCTGTCTGTGCAAAATATAAATATATGTATTTTTCTAACAAATAATAAAGAAATTGGTTCCAGGAATACCTTAAACTTACCCCTAAATCATACTTGCATGCTACATTAGTTTATTCAGACGAAAATCTCTGACCTCTATCTTCCTCTTTATAAAATACAAACACAGAATACTCCAAGAGTTATTTTGCTTCTAACTCTTAAAGTTTTCCACCTCCTTACTGCAATAGAAGTTTCTGGATATGTCAGGTGATATATACTCACATGGTGTTTTGCTGAGGCAAGACCCATGGGAGGACACATGAAGTTTGGAGGGAATATAAATAGAACTCACCGGACAGTGATGGCACGCTTGCATAACTAGCTTTGCAATGCTTTGTTCATCTTGCACTTTCATCTTTGTTGATCTTCATTTCCTTGAGAGAGGCATGGCGCAGACCTTCCCCCACTGTCCCTGCTGGTCCAGGTTGCTCCCACTGACTCCTGCAAATGCTGTGGAGACTTGGTGGTTTCTGCTAGATGGTGCCACTGCTGCTGATTCCTGACCCTCGTGAACTGGACTTCTGGAATCCTGAAAAACGGAGATTGGAGTCTCGATAAGGAACTGCTTCTAAACAGGTCCATATACCCGTGTCCTAACTACAATCTTTTCTTCCCTACCTTTGGACGGTAGGCTATAGGAGAGGTCAATGAGTTTGAGAACCTTTATTAAAAGTAGGCTTTAAAAAATAATCTAAGACTATGCCTTACTACTCAGCCTGTTGCTTCTTATGAAATGTAAGTCAGACCAAGTCCTTGTGTCCCAAAGTGACAAGTGGCTACACATCTTTTACTAAATTTTACTGTCACTCAAAACAAAACAAAGCAAAGCAAAGCAAAGCAAAGCAAAGCAAAGCAAAGCAAAGCAAAGCAAAGCAAAGCAAAGCAAACCAAACCAAACCAAACCAAACCAAACCAAACCAAACCAAACCAAACCAAACCAAACCAAAGCAAACCAAATCAAAACCCCTCCTTCTTGACAATGCCCTATATGGATCGAAATGCCCCACAAGACCTGCCCTTCCTCACTGTTCCCTCACTCACCCCACTGCTCCAGCTCCTGTCCTCCTGATTCTCTAGCTATACTGGTAATTTACTCACCCCAGGGCCTTTGCATGAATTTCTTTTCTTGTTAAACTTTCTAGCCAGATGCATAAATGAATCTCTTTGCAATTTCCTTCAGTTTTAGCTCAAATTTTAATTTCTGAGGAAAGCCTTCCCTGCCAGACTTCCTTACAGAGAATGGACAGTTTTACATGAGATAGTCAGGAAGTTGGGATATTTGTGGTCTTGAGGATTTTCCTTACTCCATCAATTTTGCTGTCCATTTTTCATTCACCTTCAAATCTCAGCTCTGTCATTATCACTGACTCAGAAAGCCTTTTCTGAATAGAACGAATTCCCTCATACTAACACTCACATCACCTTCTATCCCCCGTTCATTATAGTTATCACAGCAGCAATTTTATAAAGTTGATCATTGTTGTTTTTTCAATAGTCTATAAGCATGATGAAAATGCTGGACTTTGTTCATTGTTATATTTTCATCAGTGATCATGATGCCCAGCTTCTAATAATTGCTCAATGTGTGCCTCTTGAAAAATGACTATGTAAGCTTTGTGTGCAGGAGCTATGGAAGAAGACAATTCCATATTGTGGGAATCAGGGGCTCAATGGTACATCAATTTAGCAGAAAACTAATGTAGCAGAAAAGAACGTGTTAGAGACAACATTGCCAATGTAGCAACCCTTCCACAAGACTGTCCTAGAGATGAGAAGAGCAGCTGAAATGAGGCATAGTGAAGGCCAAGTCCATGAAGGGAAGTTATGCTTTACTGTGGTGTATGCTCTATTCATTTGGAACCACGTACGTCAGACTGATGTTATTAATTTAGAAATATTTTTCACTATTTTATTTTGACAAATATCCTCATCATTTTCACATGTGTTATTAACATCACCTATATTTTCACAGAAGTCCTTTCTTCCTCTTGTTCAATTACTTTTTCAGAGGACCTCACCTTGTCTTTCCGTTAAGTTGAGATGCAGCCATTTTGGATATATGTCAGACTGTTTCAAACCACAAGTGACTGTTTCCATAGAGTCTTGGTAATTCCATTTTACCCTTATTTTAATAGTTGTAGAACTTGAGTGGGGAAGTTAGAAGGTCTTGGAGGAGTTGGGGGGGGTATGATCAAAATATATTGCATAAAAACATTTTAAAATAACAACAAAACTTAACTGCCTTCAGCATCTCACTGCTTTCAAAGAAATTATCATTACAGGCTTGTTTACAATACCTTCTCATATTTTCAATCTTAAAATCACCTCTGGGGAAAAATACTAAATTCACAATTTTTCCCTTAAAATTACAACACTCATCTGTAAGTGATTTGTTGTAACATACAAAAGTGCCATTGATTAAGATTGGCTCAGTGTTATTTTCTGAAATACCATTTGAAAACACCTAATAAGATAATGGAAAAAGTGCTCCTTTAGTAGTTTCCCATATAAAGAAAGGGTAACAATATTATGGGGGAAAAGCCTTAGCTTGAAGTACATAAAACATTTGAGGTATTGTTATGGACAGCTAAAAGCAAAGACTGATTGTATATACATAATACACGTGGCACCAAAAATGTGCCTTCTCTAAAATAATCTGATTTCCATTCCTTTGTGGATATAAACTGGGTGCTGTAATTTACTCTAATTCTGAAATTCAGTACTTAGTGCCAGCAAAACCCCAGATGATCCTGGCTCAATCGCAGGCCCATTCCATGTCCCTCGTTTTGTCTAACTGCACTACAAGTTGCAATTCAGCATAACAGCATTTTCCTTGATAATTTATCCTCATGACTTGCTAACTCAGAGAAACACTTTACATAGACTTCACAGTCCCTGCTAATGGTCATAAAAACCAAGTCAGCCAAGATGTCTGTGGTTGGAGTTCTGTGTATCTCCTGATAGTGGGAGCTTCTATTCCTTTGAGTAGGCCAAGGACCTCATTCTCAGTACATGGATAAATCTGATGATCCAGAAGCCATTCAGGTACTTTGTTTTCGGTTTCACTGAGGTTCAGTTATATAGCTATGGGGACTTATGGGTCACTGAATGTTGAACTCAGTCTATTGTCTTTATCATCCCAATGTGTATGTGTGAGCACTAGTTGGGTGAATACAAGTCTTCTAATCTTCTAATTGCATGGCTACCTCCTCTGACCACCAACTCCCTTAGTGACGATAAGATAAGATCCACTACTCATCTCCTTAGCATGTAGAAGACAGTCTTACCATTCTGGAGATTCTAAGGCCACCATAATCCACAGTGACATAATCCACAGTGACATAATCCACAGTGACATAATCCATAGTGACAGCACCAAGTGTTATAATAAAACTTGCCCACATCACTCAAAAAATTAAAAAGCATTTTTGAATATTTTGTGTGAGAAACTGAATCAGAGACCAATTACACAGCTTTTGCTCTGTCATAACAACTAAGTAATGACCCAGCCTTTGTAGGATTAACTGTCCAGAGGATGAAGCACGGGCTCCAAGAGACAAGTGCAGCACAATGTAATCATAACTGTGCTCTGTTGAGTATAGAGCGAGGGAGAGTCATGGGCATTGAATCTAGAAGGCCTGAGAAGGCTGCCCTGTTACAAGCACATAATCAGTCTGTAAGTAATGAGGTATGGGTAAAATTTATGTCACTGATGGAGCATACAGGTGGAATGTTTGGACAGATGACAAACATAAGCAACAGTACAGGTAAAAGAAACACCTTGGGCAAAGCATCAACCTCTTGCTAAAAAGCATCTGGTGTTGGGTATTTGTTTGCTTGTTATCATTGGTTTAATGCTTCCCCCATGTTGTAAGCCCGTGAGAACACTGATGGAAAAACAGAACCCATGTTATTGAAAGCTCTAGTGTTATTTAGGACAATATGGCCTCTCCCTGACAGATGGAGAAATACCAGAAAGGAGAATCATTCATATGAAAGACCATATGTATAATCATTTTCAAAGTCAGTGGATTTCTTCAGTGCAAATTCATTTAAAGAGTCATATTAGTGAAGTAGTGTTTGCACTTCTTCAGGCAGAGAACCTCATGGGTTGAAACTGGCTCAAAGCCAATTTCAGCTTTGTGGGCAGGTGTGTAGTGTTTAGGACAAATCTGTTAAATGGAGTTGAGGAGTGCTTCCTGGCCTGTCATCCTCATTCAAAGACATGTTTTGGTGTTTACTGGATCATAGAAAAGAGGTGAAGTGGAAAGTAAGGGTCTAGGGATCAACAGGCAGCCAGGTTCCTTCTAGCCACTATGAAGCTTCCAGTTGGAAAAACCAAGAAACAATTGTGTGATGAAAAATCTTTAGAACCAAACACATATCTGGCACATCGTCCTGTGCTCTCTTGAATAATTCTCTAATTGTATCTTATAGCCATGAGCTTTGAACATTTAATCAATATGCATAAAATTAAAACTCTAGCAATCCGAGGGGAGATAGAGAAAAATCCTCAATTAGGATGTGATAACCGTGAAATTGTGTTTAGACTTTAGCAAATTAAATGGGTTAAATCTTTAAAACACAAACAGGGTCAACAGTTCAGCAAGCTTCATGTCGAGCTCCTCAATTGCGACTCCTCACATTTTTTCTTTTCCTCTTTCTTTCTTTCTTTCTTTCTTTTTTTCTGTAGTATACAATTAACCACAGAGTATGCAGAAGACCCAAAGATTACATTAATCAAAAGCCAACAAGATATTACAAACCACCATGGGATAAAGAATAATTATCTTGAAGGAAATGTGGTCTGAGGTGGAAGAGAAGGAGCTGCCCAGGGGATTTAGAGATCTGGAATTTGGGCTGTTGTTGTTGTTCTTCAGCAAGGTCATTTCAAAAATATGAGGGCCAAACCACATTGGTAGTTCCAGAACCTAAATGTGTATCAGATGAATCTGACATATTTGTTTTAAAAAATGCAGGTAAGATGGAGATGTAGAGTGTAACACAGCAAACCCAGTGTGATGGCACACTTCTATAATGTTAGCACTTGGGAGGTAGAGGTAGCAGGTTCAGAAGTCCAAGGATATCCTAGAGACACAATAAAAGTTCTTTTTGTCTTATAGATCCCATCTCAAACAACAAACAGATAAACAACAAGAACAAAAATGCACTCATTAGCTTCACCTGATAGCTACTGGGTCATCACCTCCCTGAAGCATTCTTGTTAATCCACACCTTTATCAAGTTTCCCAAGATAGTTTACTACGGTGCTCTACTACAGAACCCCTTGCCACCATCCGGAAATCTCCAAATTAAGTGGTCTAGAACTCACTTCAGCACAAGATGTTTCAGATTCTGTAATCAAAGATGACCTTTAAAAAATACATTCCCGAGCAGATGCTTAGAAGCTTAGTGTGGAATAGTTTCCTGGTTAATCACAAGTGATTGAGTTAATAAATCTACTCAACATTTCTAGTACTCTCCCTAAAACTGACTCTCAGCTGGATGCTTAAGTACCCCAGGAAACAGAACCAGCTCATGATTTCTTGATGGAGCTCCAAGATTTGCATCTTCAGGGAAAAATAGTCTCTGGCTAATGTTTTCTAAATGCACCAATTACCTAGTAAAGAGTGTGTCTACACTTGGCTAATTAATGTGCTGTTTACCTGGTGATTAAAAAATGACTTTACATATCTTTATTCCCTGGCACAGGATCTTGAGCAGACCTTCATGATGGCATTTCAAATCACAGACCTCAGAAGCCTGAATTTCGTTGGTTAAAACAAACAAACAATCCCAAAGCTGGACAAGATGGGACTATAAAATTATAAGAAGTCTTACTGAAAATGACTGAACACTGAACTTGAAGGATACCTCTTAATGTATCAATAGTCACAGTATAGAAACAAAACAGCAAGGTATGAAACTCAGAATGGAAAAATAATCAAATCATCTAACTTAATATTGCAAAAAACAGTAAAATCAATTTGTTTCCATGTGTTAATATGGACATCCAAATAAACCCAACTTAGCAAGATTGTGCATCTTTCTGCAGACTTGAGGATGGCAGTTGTTTTGTTGTATTAAATTTATGGATATATTGTTGGTTATGAAGATTCATAATTATATTAGGAGATGAAGAACAGGTCTTGATTTTATGTTATCCTCCAAACTCAAGGACTCCTTGTTTCCTTGTTTTCTTACTAGACGCTCATTAAAGAAACTCTCTCTCTCTCTCTCTCTCTCTCTCTCTCTCTCTCTCTCTGTGTGTGTGATACTACTAGGAAAATGTTCTGAAAACTATTGTTCTAAGTTATTTGACATTGCTTTAAAACAAGTAATAAATTATGGAAAGAAAATGAGTTTCAAAAGTACATAAACATATTAGACCTGTATTTAAGTTAATAATCCTGACTATTTAAAGACAAAGTCTCTAGCTCTCACTGGCTTGCAGCTCCTTCTATAGTGTCAGACAGGCTTGAACTTACGAACTTCTTGCCTCTGCAAGAGTGCTTAGGGTCACAGGAGTACATTACTGTGCTCAGTTTATGGGGTGCTGACTGGGATGAACGCCAGGGATTCATGCATGCTTGGCAAGTACTCTATCAACTGAGCTTCATCTCCAAGCCCAATAAAGCCTGACTCTATAAAGGGAGGGATATATAGTCTATATGGAAAGAATGAAGAAAAAAGGACACTGAAAACATTGGTAACAAACTCCACAGGCAGTGTTCAAAACTAGTGATAAAATGGTCTGGGAAGTACCAGCACCCTGGGAATAAGCCCCTCATGGTGTGTGATTTTTGTAGGTGAAAATGTAATATTTTAAAAGATTTGTGTCTGTCTGTCTGTCTCTATGTGTGCATGTGAGTGCACGCGTGTGTATGCTCAAGAATGTGGAAGTATCACAGGAGGATGTTGAATATCCCTGGAGCTGGAGGTACATATGTTGATAATCTCATTGGACATGGGTGTTTGGAACTGAACCTGGGTCTTCAGCAAGAGCACCAAGTGCTCTGAACTGATGAGTCATGTCTCTAAACTGAAAGGAATTTAATATCTTGATCAGTATGTAGACCAAGGTAGTGACCTATTTTGTTCCGAAATGGATTATTTTAAAATATTACTTAATCTCTCTGGAACTGACATTGCTTTAGCTATTGTTATAAAAGTTAAATATATGAAGAAAGACTTTATAACTTCTTTATAACTTAAGATGTAATGCAGAAAGACTTTATAACTTAAGATGTAATGCATAAAAAATTGAGGGTAGTAAAATACTTAAAAATCTATAAAAAGGGGTATATTTTATGGAATATTATCTCGCTATTTTTTGTTGTGGTATGAAATATGTTGAGTTTGTGTCTCCCCCTCATGTTTCTGTTAAGAATGTAAAATGCACTTTCAGTGCTGTGCCTGATAGGTGTCCTGGTTAGTGATTACCTTAACTGTCAATGTAACAGGAAAGCCTCGACTGAGGAATTTCCTAAATCAGATTGGCTTATAAGTATGTCTATGGTGGTTTTGTCTACATTGCCTTGATTGGTAACTGTTGTAGAAGGACTCTGATCACTGTGGCAACATCCTGAAGCAGGTGTTCTTAACCCTTATATTAAAGGCAGCTACATGGAACCTTGCAAGTGTGCTAGCAAGCATCATTCTCCATTGTGCACACCCTACAATACTTCACTGACTGAAAAGGTGAGTTCTTTGGTCAGATGTAGTGCTGTATCAGGTAGCAAACAGACCAACCATCAAGTTCCTGTCCTGAGTTTCCTCAATGATGGAATTATAGTGAAAACAAGGCTTTTCTTCTCATAAGTTGTTTTTGTTCAATGTGTTTTTATCACAAGTAATAGAAAGAAAACCAGAACAATGGGGTGGAAAAAACATGAATGGAGAGAGATAGAGAGGAGGTGCAGATGTAACAAGAGCTAGCCTGATTGACTAAGAGAACTCTAAAAGGCAGGCCTAGCACTATGTCAGCACATACAGCTTGTGTTAAGTAAGATGGCATGTTATTGGATTAAGAAAGAACAACAAGAAGAGTGTATGTATTCACATAGCCTCTAAGTCAAGGATTCAGATGAGCATTTCTTTGTCTATCTTAAATATTAAGAGCCTAAAATTCAAAGTCATTTTGAAAAATTCTACATCAGACTGATGAGCCACTAAATAAGTATATGGTTCACACACCAATCAAGGAATAATGACATAAGCACACTCAATGAAAATGATGAGGTTGACATCCCAATATTGGCCCTGCCAGGCAATTGTTGGTGTCAGCATACCCTCAGAGCTCTTGCACGATTGTTCCAGGGAGCATCCTTTTTAGCCTTCCTTACTAATATTATGTGTTTAAAATGAAGACATACTTCTATGTTCCTATGTTTTTGTGCAACTACATGAAAACGTAAATATGATATGAGTACATGTACATCAAAGCAAGAGGTTTCTGTCAAGTATTGTTCCACCTTAGGTTTAAGATAGGATTCTCTCAATAAATATGGAGTATACTCATTCCAGTAGACTAATTGAGTTCCAGATATCCCCTGTGGGGATTCTGGGTGCTTGTCACCAAACTGGCTTTCTGTGTTTAGGTGAGTGCTAGTGATTTGAGTTTAGCTACTCATGCTTGTATGGTATGGAACTGAGCCTGTCAGATATCTACATTAGGATTCATAAAACTCACAGTAACAAAATTACAATTATGGAGTAGCAAAAGCAATTATGGTTGAAGGTCACCACAACATAAGGAACAGGACTGGCATGGTTGAGAACCACTGCTCTAGAGACAAATATACTTCAGAGAAAAATCCTTTCAACTGGACCTTCTGAACCCAGAGTTGATTCCCCCTCTCTGCTGTCTCTACAGTAGACATTGGAGAAGAAAGCTTATTGCAAGAACTGCCACCTGTCTATTTATCAGATGAACATTTAGGATTAAAGATATGCATATCTAAAGATGTGCTTTCATGTCAACATTTAATGTCCATAGAAGACAATGGCGAAAAACACCTTCCTTGGGTATTGCTGCCTCAGAATAACAAAGGATAGTCAGCAGGCTAAGGTCTTCATAGGTACTAAGTGGCTTAACTTATGGAGCATCATTTGAAAGGAACTATTGCTACCCACCATCTGCCATCTGACAATGAGATGAAACACAGTAGTTACCCACTGAGTGCCTGCCAGGTATTCCCAAGCCTGCAGAGGCAACTCACTCAGATTTGTCTTTCAGAGGCCTGTTCAGAGGAAAAAGGGAGGAGGCTGATCGCAGAAAAAGAACTGTCCCCTTCTGCTTCATCCAAATAAGCAATGCATTTTCTCTTTGTCCCATATTACTACATCTATGAGGTATAGGGGAACAGGTCATTGAATAAAATTTTTCAAAGCACATTTTTGATAACTGTTAGATATGTGATTTCTGGGTTCCTGTTTATTTTTATGTATTTATGATTGAAATATTTCAATATGGCTATTCTGAAAACATAATAAAATAGTGATGATACTAAGGAAATCAATAAAATAACTATATGATACTATATTCATATTAACAAAAATCCTCTTGGACTTATGAGGACATGTCTCTGAAAGGGACAGAACACATAAACAATTTACAAAAGACCCAAGAAGAAAAAAAGATTATAAGTTTGGCAAACTCTTATCAGAGACTGTTTTAAACCACTTCCTAGCAATGTAGATTTGCTACAACATTCTTAAATATCAAGTTCCTTCAGTACCTTTAAAATTGACTCAATTTACAAAAATTCAATGCACACTTGACTTTTTGGGAGCTCCTCTTTGACATTCAATGAAATACATCTGCAAGAACTCATTTATCTATGCAATATCCCAATTTCTCTAAAAAACATTATTTCCCACATGTTTGAGCTAAACAGAGAATGATAATAGAGCATCTCTTGTGAGCAAGGAAGCAAGTGAATGCTTTTTGATGAGATTGATTCACAGTAATGATGATGATCTTGCTGATGACAATGGTAACCGTGAATTGTCCGTGGTCTGGGAATTAGAGGCAATAATATCTCATTTGCAGAAAAGAGCTCTTTTTTTTTTTATTATAACTAGATACCATTACAGTAGATGCATATTATAAATGGTATATTCCTTTCCAATTTCCACAAAATAATATTGAGACCTCACTATCGATGAGAAATGACCATATTAATGCATCCAAATATTTAAATTAAGTATTGTAACTTCACTATGATTTACTCTGGCAGATTCTGTTGGTTATTTGCTCAGTAGCTTTTATTCCTTGCTACAATCCTTGTTGGCAGGCTCTTCCTTCACCACAGGGGCTGACAGAAGAAGCTATTTGCTTCCTCAAATTTTCTTTCATCCAGGCCATAGGCAAAAGGCACAATGTGTCAAGAACAATCAGTTAGAAATCTAGAAAGGCAATTCTTCCCCATTTTATTTGCTGTAGCTATGCAAAGGAAGGAAGCCGAGGCAGACAGCATGTAGCAAACAAAATAAGATCAGTCTCATAATGAAAATCAACATTTTGAGAGGTGCAGACCAAATATAAAACACCCGGGGAAGTGGACCGAGCTTTGTAAAAAGCTGGGGATGCTTAATGCTAAGCATTTTAAATGGCCAATATCAAGCATTTCTATTGTGGTTCTCTCTCTGTCTCTCTGTCTCTGTCTCTGTCTCTGTCTCTCTCTCTCCCTCCCTCATTTCCTCCTCTCCCTCCATCCCTCCTCTCCCTCTTCCCCTCCCCACCCCTTCCCCACCCCTTCCCTTCCCTCTCCCCTCCTCCTCCCCCTCCCTCTCCCCCTCTCACTTGATGTGTGTATGTGTGTGTATGTCTATACATGTATTATCTGTGTTTGTGTGTCTCTTTCTGTCTATCTGTATGTATATGTGTATGTCTGTTTATTCATGTGTGTATATGTATGTTCCTGTGTGTTTGTGTGTGTGTGTGTGTGTGTGTGCGCGCGCGCGCGAGCACGTGGGCTTAATCCTCTTTCTCTCCCCCACTAGATAATAGCTACCAATAAGGAATGAATGATGTTTCATCAGTGTGTCCTAAAATCAAACCTAGCACCAATAGAATAAATGCACAGTTAATAGAAGAGAAGTAGACATTAAATTAAGCATAAAGAAAATATTTCATTGAATTGACTACTTTAATTATCCCCCTAAGTAATATTAGATCCTTTTATTTACCACTAAAGAAAATAGAATGAAAAATATATAGGTAATTCTGTATTCTGTTTTTTTTTTTGTTTTTGTTTTTGTTTTTTATTTTTTGTTTGTTTCGGTTTTTTGAGACAGGGTTTCTCTGTATAGCCCTGGCTATCCTGGAACTCACTTTGTAGACCAGGCTGGCCTCGAACTCAGAAATGCACCTGCCTTTGCCTCTCAAGTGCTGGGATTAAAAGTGTGGGCCACCACGCCCAGCTGGTAATTCAGTATTCTAGCAGAGAGCTCACATATTGTACAGGCAGAATTAGAATAATTCTCATGCTAAATTCATCACCTTTGGTCATAGGATGCACTGTATCCTGTCCTCATTTTCCCAGACTTGCTGTTAGAGAAACTGGGTGACATCCAGGGTTGTTGTAAGTGGTGAAGCTGCTAACATGCATGGACTAGCCTACAAGGTGCAAGTTTCCATGAAAATGGTTTAGCAGCAAAGCAGAATACAAGCTACTCAAACTTAAGCAAGACCCAAATCAGTTTACCTAGTTTTTCTTATATTTATTCAATACTATTGGGTAGGATTCTTTAGAAAAGCAAAACAATTATTAAGGTATTATATTAAAATTCATTAAGTAGGATTTGCTGCGATGGCTTGCCTGATATGGACTGAGCAGGTAGAAAATAACTATTCAGTGGAGAGGCTGAGAACCCAGTAACTGTTCAGTCCAAAGATCTGTATGTCCCATATACATGTAAAATCTGACATTGGATAGATAGGAGACCCCCTAGAGAGTCATAGAGTCACTGGTACAGTGTGTGTGGTAAGGCCAAAGTATGTAGAATCAGTGGTGGATGGCAGAGGCAGAGGCAGGGGCAGGGCAGGGGCAGGGGCCAGGGCAGGGGCAGGGGCAGGGGCAGGGGCAGGGGCAGGGGCAGGGGCAGGGGCAGGGGCAGGGGCAGGGGCAGGGGCAGGGGCAGGGGCAGGGGCAGAGGCAGAGGCAGAGGCAGAGGCAGAGGCAGAGGCAGAGGCAGAGGCAGAGGCAGAGACAGAGACAGAGGCTGAGGCTGAGGCTGAGGCTGAGGCAACAACACCATAAATACCACTAGCAACCAACCAGCAGCAGCACAAGAGAAGGCAGGCAAGCAAGCGTCATTGCTATTGCATCAACCTTTTAATTGAAGAAACTCAGTGGGAATGAGGCTTCCTTCTGGCATTGTGTGTATATGGGATATGGAAATAGAAATATTGTTAAGGTTTGAGAATATGAGAGAAAGATATAAAAGGCTGGATCTCAGAGCTGGCACCAGAGGTGTACTCTTTAGTAGGCAATGGGAAGGTACATATCAGATATAAATCTCATCAACTGACATCCTGGGTTCCATAGGATCAGACACTTCTTTCTGATTGTGATAACCAACATCTCTTTACATGGTAAGTTCATTGTGTGTAATGAGGTCAATGGGAGACAGGTCAGTATCTGATAGACATTTGTTCCTTTCTGGAAACTGTACATTGCCTCCATCTCTGCATGAGAAGGCCATAAGGTGAAATGAATCCCCACCACCAGAAATCATTACAGGGAAGAAACAAACTCAGGACAAGGGGAATTGAATGAAATGAAGCAGGGTTGTACTGATGATGAAGAAATGATGCTAGTTCATTAATATCCCATAGCCAAACTCTACTTTGAAAGATGTATAACTGTAAGTCAGTGTGTGAAGAACTTTCAGAACAGGAAACAGCGTATCGGTTTCTTCATTTTGTGAAACCACCATACTGACAGTATCAAATAGTTCAACAGACAGTCCTCTTTGTTCATTGTTATCTGAGAGGATAGCTGTATCTAATTCTGTCTCTATTTCTACTTCCTTACTGAAGGCCCTCCCTGGTTCCCACAACAACAATTCATTGCTGGCTGAAATTGACCTCTTTGCTTCTCAAATGTTTTTCTTTTAAACCAACTTTGCAGTGATTTGAGACAAGATTAATATTTCAAGTGTCTGTCTATGGTCATGCCTCTTCTCTCCAAAATCTCATAATACCATATTTCCATTCAAACTAAGTTGTTTTCATTTATGATCTTGTGTCCACATTCTGTCAGCTTGTCACACTCCATAGTCTTTGACGGTGTCTTCCAAACTTCCCTTGTGAATCAGCACCTGTGTTCCCACTTGACCTTCCATGATGCTGGGGGTTCCCCTGTCATCCATCACTGTCTATTGAAATCATATCACTCATTCTGGATAAACTGAGTTGCTACCTTTTTCTACTTTAAGACCTTTGTCCACAATGGAAGGTGATTGCTGTGGTCTGTGCATTGAATGTTCTTCAAATGGCTCATGTGATAGAGGCCTGGTCTTTGTTAGTGCTATTCCAATCTGCAGACACCAAACCTCAACACTACTGCTGATGCCAAGAAGCACTTGATACAGGAGCTTGGTATGGCTGTTCCCTGAGAGGTTCTATCAGCACCTGACCAGTACAGATGCAGATACACACAGACTGAGCCTGGGGACCGTGATGGAAGAGCTAGAGGGAAGGAGCTGAAGGGAACTGCAACCCCATAGGAAGAACAATATCAACTAACTGGACCACCCAGACTTCCCAGAGACTAACCCACCAACCAAAGAATACACATGGCAGGAGCCATGGCTCCAGGTACCCATGCAGCCAAAGATAGTCTTATCTGACATCTATGGGAGGAGAGGCCCTTGGTCCTGTGGAGGCTTGATGCCCCAGCATAGGGGAATGCTAAAGCAGTGAGGTGAGAGTGGAGTGAGTGAATGGATGGAGGAGCATCCTCACAGAGGCAAAGGGGAAGGGGGAAGGTGATGGGATGGAGAGTTTATAGAGGGGTTACTGGGAAGGGGGATATCATTTGAAATGTAAATGAATAAAAAGATTAATTAAAAAAGAAAGAAAAGAAATGATAACTGTGCTAACTTAAATGGGGGATTAACCACCTCTGATCCCTGAATAGGCTTAGTATACTAAGAGGAAGTGGAGTCCAGTTGATGTGCTTTTGACGTACGTCTTGACTCCACCCCTTCCTTTTGTCTTCTGGTTATGTCCTCTGTCAGATCCCCTGCCTCAACCAGGACGATCTTACCTCAGTCTTAAGTTGATGATGGGCAAGGTTATCTTGAAACTCTTGAAACTGTGAGGCAAAAAAAAAAAAAATCTCAATCTTCAATTTGGTTTAATCTGGTGCTGTGTCATGGTGACAAAAGAATCACAAAGCAGGATCACCAGCTCCTTGTTTGATGCACATGGCAGATGCTTCATACCATCTGCTGTAAGAATAACTTTAACTGTCCTGATGTCCAAACTATACATTGCCTGGGGGAGGGGGAGACAGTGTCCATTTTAGAATTGTATCCAACCACTTCTTACACTTGGCACAGTAAGAATTAATTAATGTTTAAGGAGTATTGATTTATGTTTCCCCTCATCCCCTAACGTCTATCCAGAGTTTTCCATATGGCAGGTATTCAGTCATCACTTGTTCTAAATAGATGACACTATTATTCAAACAACTAAACCAGTATTTCTCAAAAAGATACAGAAATGACCGGGAGAAACACATCAAGGACTTCATGATTCAGCAAAACAGAAGCAATGCTAGTAATGGTTCTGTGTATATGAGCAGGGGGATTTCTGAGTTCAAGGCCAGCCTGGTCTACAGAGTGTGATCCAGGAAAGACAGGGCTACACAGAGAAACCCTGTCTTGAACAACCAAGAAAGAAAGAAAGAAAGAAAGAAAGAAAGAAAGAAAGAAAGAAAGAAAGAAAGAAAGAAAGGAAGGAAGGAAGGAAGGAAGGAAGGAAGGAAGGAAGGAAAGAAGGAAGGAAGGAAGGAAAGAAGGAAGGAAAGAAAGAAAGAAAGAAAGAAAGAAAGAAAGAAAGAAAGAAAGAAAGAAAGAGAGAGAGAGAGAGAGAGAGAAAGAGAGAGAGAGAAAGAGAGAGAGAGAAAGAGAGAGAGAGAAAAAGAAAGTAATGGTTCTGTGTAATACACAGCTGCTCACCTACCAAATATTTGCAGGATCCTTTCTGAACATGGCTGTCTTTGATGATCAGTCTTAATAGGCAAGATGTAAAGGTTTTCATAAACTTTTTGCTGTCCCCGGCTTGTCACAAAGACTTTAGTAACAAGTACATGTTCTCTAAAACCTTGCATACTAATCTATGTTTTGGAAATTAGATGGTCATATTGAACCTTCTCAACTGTATTTCTCTCTCTCTCTCTCTCTCTCTCTCTCTCTCTCTCTCTCTCTGTATAACCATGCCCCTAATTTGATTAGCATTTTCTGTACTAAATTGATTATTTCTTATCTCCAAGTGGCTGATTAATTTAGAAAATCCAGTGGTTTTGTTTGTTTGTTTGTTTTGGGTTTTTTTGTTGTTTTGTTTTGTGCCCTTATGGACAATTCAAATTTCTACATCAATTCTTCAGCTGTAATAGCTGAAACAAAATAACAAACCAATAATTTTCAAAAGAAGGAGAAGAGAAGAAGGAAAAAAGAGGAAGAGGAGGAGGAGGGAGCTACCTGGCCTGTTTCTGGGACACATTCATCTTACACCCTCTTGCCACTGATACTTTCCCCTCTGTAGGCAGAGAGGGAGGACTTATCCATAAATTCTGTACAGCTGAGAAGAACAGAATCTAAGATCCCACTTCACCTTCAGGAAAATGCTAAAGACTGGAATTTTTTCAATGCCTTTGTTCGGCAAAGATTTAAATAACCATCTGCACACTTACATGTGGATACTTTGCTCTTTAGTTCTCATTTTAATTGTCCCCTTCATGGAACAATCAACACTGCTAAAAGGTTGACTTGCTAGCCACATGTAAACAGGGCATTATTCCACATTTCTCACTGTATTTTTGATACAACAATGATTGTGGTTAGATTTTATAGTTGTCATTAAGTCTTCAACTGACTGTATAAATTCATCTGGATATGTTGAGAAGTCAATGCTGTAGTTATTTTTGCATATGAGCATGTAGGCATATATTGAAAGGTGTTCATTTTGTAACTAATTGATCTTTACATAAATATTAAAGAAAGACTATAGACTTTAAAGGTGCTAATTTTAAAATAGGTGTTCTGAGTTTGTGGTATTGATATATTATATAAACTTGAATATGAAAAACTCTCCCAAAATCTCAGCAAAGTATTTTAGGAAGAAAAGTGTTCCAAGTCTTCCAAATATCCAATAAAGATATTTCCATGGTTCTGGTAGAACAGGTATATCTAATTCCAAGTATTTGAATAATTATTACTTTGCTAAATTACCCCCTTATCCCATTATGAGAATGCATTGTATGCTTATACAATGTAGGATGAGGAGAACATGAGAATATATGAAGCAATGTCATAAGAAGAAGATTGTGTAAAGATTTATGGTCAAGCTTGTAACAGAGTAAATGGGAGTGAGGGAAGCTTTGTAAAGCAGGCATTACAGATTATCTGTATTTCTTGTGTATTTAATTTACATTTATTTACACCCCAAATGCTGTCGCCTTCCGATGCCCCCTCAAAGAGACCCTCCTCCTATTCCCCTCTTCTCCTCTGAGAGGGTGGTAGTCCTTGGATATTTCCCCACCCTGGAACATCAAGTCTTTGCAAGAATATGCCAATCCTCTCTCACTGAGGCCAAGCAAGGCAGTCCTGTTTGGTGGATGGATATCACAGTCAGGTTAAAGCTTTAGGGAGAGCCTCTGTTTCAATGGTTGGGGGGTCTCACATGTAGATAGATATCTCTGTCTGCTTCAGTCAACTGCTGGATAGAGCCTCTCAGAGGACAGTTGTACTGGGCTGCTCTCTGCAAGCATAATAGAGTATCATTAATAGTGTAAGTGACTGATGTTTGCCATGACCTTTTTTTCCATTAATTGTTACTGCATGCATATATGTATATGTATATGTATTATATAGACTAGGAAAGTAATCTTGATCTTCATTAATATGTATGTATATATAATACACACATATACATGTATTATATGTTTATATGAACACATTATGTCTCTCTCTATATATTGATAACATAAGTTGCTCAGCTCATATTTGCATGAATGTTTTCAGGACTGACCATTTAGTACTGGGAAATCCATTGGTGAGCTCTTCCCTGGGGAAACTCATGTCTTCTGCTCCCAGCTTACCTCAGTTGCCTATAGATTTTCATGTCAGGTTGAGGCCTAGAGGAGTTTTCCCCATCTCCTTTTCCATGCCCTGGTATCCTCATGGTCCAGGTCACATTTAGGAAGCCGTGTTGGTGAGATTTTATGGTCACAGTTTGTCCAGTTTGTCATCTCACTAGGGGACTCCATCTCATTAAACTCCTCTATCTGATTAGCATTGGTCTTGTTTAAAGAACCTTAAGGTGAAAGACAATGATCAAGTTTTATTCAGTTCTTCCAGTAAAAGTTGTTGAAAATGCTTCATTTTTACCCATGTGTTTTGCACATCTTTTCTTAAAATCAGGTGGGTATGGTTGAATTACTTAGTACTTGTTCCTCAATTTTGTTTCATTGGTACCTATGTTTCTTTTGCACTAATGCCATGCAGGTTTAATTACCATGGCTCTGAAGTGTAACTTGTTCAGTCAGAATTGTTTTGTCAGCCTGTTATTGTTTGTTCTTCTATACGAATTTTAAGAATTTTTTTTCTATTTCTGTGAAGAATATCACTTGAGTTTTTGATCAGGATTCATTCACATCTGAAGATTGATCTTCATAGGATGCTCATTTTCATGATATTTTCTCTTCAGATCCATGATCATGAGAGGTCTTCTACCTTGTGTCTCTTCCCACCCCTGCCTCTCCTATTTACATTTTCATTGTAGAGATCCCTTACTGAATATTATCTTTTTAAACAGATTGGCGTACTTTTATTCTATGTGTATGAATGTTTTGCCTGCATTATGCACATGTACTGACCCTGTGTCTGGTACCTTTGGAAACCAGAAGAGGCCATTGAATCCCCTGTAACTGTACCTAAAGATGGCTGTCATCTACCATATGGGTGTTGGAAACTGAACCCAGAATTTTCTTCAAGAAAAACAAGAGTTCTTAACTGCTAAGCCATCTCTGCAGCTCCTGACAAGTTTTCATTTAAGGAAAAACAATAAAGTAAATTATTCACTATCCATTTCCATTGTTTTTTCCAATTGGGCTGGCTTTTTGCCCCTGTAGCAAATATTGCCCATCTGGATCCAGGCCTTAACCTATTAATTAATGCCTATATATTTTTCTAAATGAAACTTCAATTTATCACCCACTACTCTGGGTTCTGCAGAGACTGACAGCAACAAAACTGGTAAGTAAGCAACTTTCAACCTAGCCTTCAAGGAAGTCAGAGGTAATATCCCTCTCATAAGAGTATTGGTATAGTGGATCTGATACCAATAAAGATTCAATCATCTTGAAAAATAGATGTAAAAATATGAAATCCAAGCCAGTCAACAAGTATGGCAAGAGGAGGAAAAGGAAGAGGAGGCAGGGGAGCAACTCAAAAGGATCTGAATTACTGATGGTATTTGACATTCAAATTCTAGAGTTGGCTGTGTATGTCAAATATGAAGGTAGTACACCAATCCTTCCTCCAAAAATATTTCTAAATTCTAACCTGAAGTTTCTGTGTATCAATTAAGTTAAGGATCTTGAGGTGATATCTTCCTAGACTCAGGGTATACACAAAACTCAATACATTTGTGTCTTTATAGGAGAAAAGAGGAAGACCTAGCATACTCAGAGGGGAAAGCTGTAAGAAGACATAAATAAGGTCTGGAAAAAGCAGAATTTAAGTTTTGAATGATCTGTCTACAAAAAGCAACACCATTTGGCCGCAGTCATGAGCGACAGGTAGGAGCTAGTTCTCTCCCAGGGTCTCTCCTGGAAAGCACTCCTACATGGCCTGAATTTTGGATTTCTGACCTTCTAGTCTGGGAGTAGATGGACTTTTGTTGTTTTAAGCTATAGAATTACTGGCATTTTGTTATAGCCATTGTAGAAAACACATTCAACAGAATTAATATCCTTTCTAGGTTTATCACCACATAAGCCTCTCTGATACTTCATGATATAGTAAGTGTGTGTGTATGTGTGTGTGTGTGTGTGTGTGTGTGTGTACACTTGGAAGCTAGAGGTTTATATAAGATGCCTTTCTTTACCTTTATCTCTCTTATATTTTAGGAATAAAATGTTTTATTGAGCCATTGAACCTTAAACTTACTGAGTTGCTAGACTGGCCAGTCAGCAGGCTCCAGAGATCCTCCAGTGTCTGCCTCTAAGCATTGGTACCAGACATTCACACCATCTAAACTGTCTTTTATACATGGGATGAAGATCAAAAGTGGGTCTTCATACTGCCCTAGCTGGCACCTTATCTACCAACCTGTCAATCACCCCAAGTCCATACTGTGCTGCTCTTCTTAATGCATAGAAGCCCTGTCAAGTTGCTTGAAGGCCCCAAGAAAGCCTTCTTATCCAAGCACGGTTTACAGGCTCAAAAGTCAACAGCAGTCTGTCCCCAGGAACTTTTCTTCTCCATGCTACTCTTTGCAGCACACAGACCTGTTTCTCAGTGGGTTCTGTAGCACCTTAGCATGTATATGATTCTATGACTTGAAATCTTACTTCAGCTTGCTCTTACTGGTTGGACCTGTGGACCATTATGACTTGTGCCTTTTTGGGTTCCTGTATGGAAAACAGCCATTGGTCCTACCAACCTGTACCAGAGCATCTGTTGTTCCTCATTACATCCTGTCCTTTCCTTTTAGCCCCTCATACATAGAATCCTCCAGGATAGTCGCCATTTTGTTTGTGTCTTGTAGTTTAGCTATTATTTATCCTCGAAGAGCTACAACATAAAGCCTGTGTCTGAAAGGAGTATTACCTGGCAACCCAGTTCTATCCCAATCATTTAGAACAAAATGACCCCTAGAAAAGGCCAGCATATAAATGTCCCAGTGATTGTTTTAGGCGCAAAGTATCACGTAATTGGCCTCAGCTGATTCCCAACAGCCTGAGGTTAATTGCATACAAGTATTTATTGCTATTGAAACTTTGCTCTCTGGATTCCCGTCACTTATACTTATATATAGTTCAAATAGTTTCTAAAGTTATGTCTTTATGATACATTAAAATAACTCATTTTCCCTAAAAACTTTTCAGGAGCTGCTACAGTAATTCTGCATTTTTTTATACAATATTCTGTCTTTTTGTCTTTTTTCATTTTATTACATGAATTTATTCCATTTTTATTTTCTGTCCTTCTCCTCCTACCCGTGTGTGTGTGTGTGTGTGTGTGTGTGTGCTACACATGTCACTGCATGGGTGTGGCTGGCAGAGGACTTGTGTAGGTAGGAACCTTCACTCTTTCCACTCTCTCCATCTGGACTCAGGGGTAGAGTTCATGCCATTAGGCTTGGTGACCAAGGAAGAAAAAAGGAATACTATGTAATAATTCATATTTTCTCCACTGAGCCCCATTGTAAGCCCTTATATCTGCCTTCTGACCATGACCATGAATGTTCTGAAGCATCCCTCCCTTAGCCTCCATTGCTTCATTAAGTCCATCTTAATGAATTTTATTTTTCTCACTTTCTATCTTAAACATTGGAAGTTACTGATAAGGAAAAAAGAACAGCTGCCAGATGTTTTATTTTAGTGTTTTTGTTTGACAGAAGAAATCAATGCTGTGCTTGATTGAAAGCGAGGTGGGTCTTCAGAATCAACCCGTGTGTCTAGCATCCATTTATTATTGGAATTTGGAGATGGAGCTCTAACAGCAACCCACGCTATAACCTCACATTTTAAATAATTCCAGCCTCTCTGACAGTGTTCTCTGATGTCTTGATATGAGTGTGCACATCAGTCCTGAAGACTGGTTAGCCCTGTCTGTCCAGATGCATTGGAATGGGAAATACGGTTTACCACATTGCATTCATTTCTGTCTGTGGGACTGTGTGTACTTCAGGTTACGTCCCTTCAAAATAGATGAGTTCAAAAGGGTCCTGCAAAGAGTAATGAGATTTATTAGATATGAGAAACAGAAGGAAACCTCCAAAGATGAGGAGCTTGGTCAAATCAGAACACATACTACCAGGAAACAGGCATTAGAAAAAGAATTGCTTCTGATAGAAATGCCAGCTCACAACATTCTCTTGACTGGGGCCTTCTGATGCACACACATGCTCAAGGCAGCTTCCCTGCACGGCCTTTGCTCAGGAAGCTTTAGCTCATCCCAGCTTCAGCTTTCCTGAGTGATCAGAATGTTCTACAGACTTGCTTTATGTCAAATGGAAAACTTAGCTTTAAACAAAAGATTCCCACCAATTATAGTCATTCTCCTTTTACATTTATCTTAGTCTATTTTAGTATTTAAATAGAATGTGTGCAGGATGTAAAAGGAGTGTCACACAAAAATGTTCGTATGCATCCATTCTCTTTTCTATTTTCATTGGTGGGGATACAATTTAAAATCTCCTCTCGTATAAGAGTTATAACATATAAGTCTGTGTTATTAGCCGGGCGTGGTGGCGCACGCCTTTAATCCCAGCACTCGGGAGGCAGAGGCAGGCGGATTTCTGAGTTCGAGGCCAGCCTGGTCTACAAAGTGAGTTCCAGGACAGCCAAGGCTACACAGAGAAACCCTGTCTCGAAAAACCAAAAAAAAAAAAAAAAAAAAAAAAAAAAAGTCTGTGTTATTATTTATAACCAACAATAAGCATATTAGCTCCTCAAACCTTATAACTGCATGTCTGTAACCATTAATAAAAATCTTATTTTCTCTATTCTCCAGCCTTCTGGTCACCCTCATTTTGTACTCTATGATTTAGTCTGTTTTATTTTCCAGATTCTGTACAGATGATACAATATGGGATTTGTTTCTTTTCATGGTCTACCTTATTAGTGTTTTCTTCTCTAACTTTTTCCTATATAATCACAAATAGTATGATTCTCTTTGTTGTATTTTGAAAAAGTATAGATATATTTTGATTTTATTTGAATGAGTGCTTTGCCTTCATGTACATCTGATTGCAATGTGAGGACATGGTGTCCTTGGAGGACAGAAGACAGCATTAGATTTCTTGGAACTGGAATCACAGAGGACCGTTTGCTGCCATGGGAGTACTGGTAGTTGAGTGCAGGTCCTCTGCAAGTGCTAGTGCCCTAACTGTTGAGCCATCTCTCCAACACCTAATGATTTTGTTTTTGAATGGTTAAATAAAATGCTCACATGTATACATATAAATAGATATGGGCCATTCTTTATTAAAAAAATCTTCTGTTCAAGGTTAGATATGATTCTGACAATCTTGGACAGAGGGAAAAATGCTACAATTAACATGATAAAGACATTTCATTGAAATTATAATTTGGGGTCTAGTTTGGAAGGAATCTCCATGGGGTTTTGCAGAATGACTTTACAAATTACATTGGATTGATTTTTTTATTGTAGTTTGAAATCAAGAAGTGTCATGCCAACCTCAGGAAATAGGTTAAGGAGACCCTATAGAATGCACCAGAGACCTGGGAGGTGAAAGACTCCCAGGACTCATAGGGAGGGACCTTCTCTTGAGGTGCGTGACTGTGGGGAGAGGGAACTTGTGGAGCCCATCTCCAATGGGAAGACAGGACCTTTGTGGGGTGGCCATCCCACAGTCACACCTCTGACCCATAATTGTTTCTGTTTGAAAGATATACAGGGATGGAAATGGAGAGGAGCCTGGGGAGAAGAAGGTCCAGTGAAAGGCCCAAAGTGGGATCCAGCTCAAGGGGAGGTCCCAAGGCCTGACACTATTACTGAGGCTGTGGACTGTTCACAAAAAGGAATGTATCATGACTGGCCTCCAAATGACCCAACAAGCAGCTGAAAGAGTCAGATGCAGTTATTGCACCCAACCAATGGACAGAAGCAGATGACCCCTGTGGTTGAATTAGGGAAGGCTGAAAGAAGCTGAGGAAAAGAGTGATCCTGTAGGAGGACCAGCAGTCTTGGTTAATCTGGACCCCTGAGATCTTTCAAACAGGACCACCAAATAGACAGCATGCACCGGCTGATATGAGGTCCCTAACACACATATAGTAGAGAACTTCCAGGTCTGTGTTCATTCAGATATGAAGCACCTAGCCCTCAAGAGACTGGAGGCCCCAGGGAGTTTAGAGGTTAGGTGGGGTGGGGGGTAGGAGCAACCATGTGGAGATGGGGTAGGATGAGGAGGAGGAGGTGTAGGATGTGGAGCAGTCGGAGGGTGGATGGGGAGGAACAGGCAATGGAATATGGAGTGTAAAAAAAAATGAATTATAAATAAAATTAATTTTTTAAAAAGTGCCATGCAAGCATAACAGATTATCATTAGTAGTGTTAGGAATTTGTTCCTGCCCATGGGATGGGTGGCAAGTTGGGTTGGTTATTGGCTGACTGTTCTCTCAGTCTCTGCTTCATCCCCCATCTCTTTATTTCTCATACACAAGATAAATTTGGAGTCAAAATTTTGTGCATGATTGGTGCTTAATCGCTCCATTGAAGCCCCTTCCTGGCTACAGGAGATTGACTCTTCAGGCTCCATGTCCCCAATGCAGTGAGTCACAGCTAAGGTCACTGTGATGGTTTGTATATCCTTGGACCAGGGAGTGGCACCATCTGAAGGTGTGGCCTTGTTGGAATAGGTGTGACCTGGTTGGAATGGGTGTGTCACTGTGGGTGTGGGTATAAGATCCTCACCCTAGTTGCCTGGAAGTCAGTCTTCCACTAGCAGCCTTTGGATGAAGACATAGAACTCTCAGCTCCTGCTGCACCATGCCTGCCTGGATACTGCCATGCTCCCACCTTGATGATAATGGACTGAACCTCTGAAGCTGTAAGCCAGCCCCAATTAAATGTTGTTTTTTATAAGACTTGCCTTGGTCATGGTGTCTGTTCACAGCAGTAAAATCCTAACTAAGACAGTCACCCCCACTGATTCTTAGACACCTTCCTTATCTTAGGTCTCTGTCTTCCTGGAAATGCCCCTACCTCTCCACCTCCGTCAGTCAGTTGCAGATTTCTGTTCATTCTCATGGCCATCTGGAGATCCCTCCTGCCCCTTCCCACACCTAATCTTGCACCTCCCATTCCATTCTTTATCCCCTCTCACACCCAGTTGCTTTCCTCCATCTGCTTCCTATGACTATTTTATTCCCCCTTCTAAGTGAGATTCAAGCATACTCAATTGTGCTTTCCTTCTTGTTTAGCTTCTTTGGGTCTGTGGAGTGTAGCTGTGCTCTGAGCAGATCTATCCAGCTGCTGACTCAGACAAATGCAGACACCCACAGCTAAACAGTGGATGAAGCATTGGGATGCTTATGGATGAATAGGAGGAAAGATCATGGCCCTAAAGGGGATAGGAACTTCACAGGAAGACCAAAAGAGTCAATTAAGCTGAACCTTTGGGGCTCTCAAAAAGTGAACCACCAACAAAAGAACATACACGAACTGAGCCTAGGCTTTCGCACACATATGTAACAGATGTACAGCTTTGTTTTCATGTGGGTCCTGAATAATTGGAGCAGTGACTATCTGAAAAGCTGTTGCCCGTCTGTGTGGTATGTTCTTCTATCTGGGCTGCCTTGTCTGGCCTTATCAGATGAGGATGCACCTAGCCTCAGAGAGACATGATGTGCCAGGGTTGGAGGACACCCGGGGGAGAAAGGTAGGGGTAGGAAAGATTATTGGAAGGGATGATCAGGAGGGGAACAGTGAGTGGGATATAAAGTGAATAAGTAAGTAATAATAATAAATAGAACAAATTTTAAAAGAGAAAAAAGAAATAGAGGAAAACTGCACACATGTTGCACTTATATATATGCAGGCAAAACACACTTACACATAAATAAATAAATTCTTAAAAGGAGACAAAGTTTGAAGAGAGACTAAGAGGGATATTTTATCAATGAGAATGCACTGGGCAGGCAAATAGAGTTTTCTAGTGGTCTTATCCTTTCTTTGGGAATATTATGATGAACATTTGAATTTAAATAAAAAAATTTTTAAAAGATACATTAAAAAATATGAGGTGTGTATGAATAAACAGTTATGGTCATGATGTTACCCCCTTTTGTCTCAGTTCTGGTTCCATGAGATTGTAGACAGGTCCCTATTGCCTGAGATATTAACAGGTTTTTGTTTGTTTGCTAGGGAATTTGTTTGTTTGTGTGTGTGTGTGTGTGTGTGTGTGTGTGTGTGTGTGTGTGTTAATTGTTCCTGCTGAGGGTTCAGTGGTTTCCCCTAATAGACTCTGCTATTAGAAGGAATGTAGGCACAAATGATCAAACTATATCCTGCTTTGGATGCCTCAGAATCCCAAAGAGAAATAAAAATGTTAGAACAATAGTGATTTCAAAGTACCTGTTATAGTGTACATCCTTAACAAATAACTAAGCATATTAAAAAAATACAAGATGACTAATGTTTTAACTTTTTATGATTGTTAGCTATTTATGATATGATATACATATTTTCTTTGGTTAAGATAAGTCTTTCTGGGTTTTTATTCTATTTCCTAGAGTTTATAAAATAGTTATAATGACAATAATAAT
This sequence comes from Mus caroli, assembly GCF_978045245.1. Lineage (NCBI taxonomy): Eukaryota > Metazoa > Chordata > Mammalia > Rodentia > Muridae > Mus > Mus caroli. Next base: position 70,667,775 of record NW_028227274.1, read on the forward strand.
GACAGTCAAATGAAATTTATAAAGGATATATATATATATATATATGTATATATATATACACACACACATACATACATACATACATACACATACATACATACATACACATACACACACATGCACATGCACACACACATGTATATATATATATATACATATATATACATACTACTTTCAAATGGGTAAGACTATGGAGGGTTTTCCTCCTTCAGCAGGTTGCATAATATCCTCTATGAAAAGCTTTCCTGCAGAGAAGAAGCTTCCTGGTCAAGTGAGTTTGACTTCTCTTTATCCTGTGTATGATGTCTTTAGCAATAAAGTTTTTGTGAGCAACCAATCAACCAAACCAACCAACCAACCAACAAACAAACAAACAAAAACCAGAACTGTGGTGCTTCATTTAATTTCTTGTCGGAAGATCTGCTTCACCATTTGCAGTCCCTACAACGGACCATACTCTTAATGTGAGCTGAATCTCTGTTCCCCAGAAGCCAGGAGGGAGACCTGTCATCCCCCTACCCCTGCTGGAATAGTGTCTAGCTTACTCTTATGCAGGTAATTAGAGGTATTGTGAGTTCATTTGTCCACTCATCCTATCATTTCCAGACGACACTGTTTTATTCTGGTTTTCTACAACTTGTGGCTATTATAATCTTTCCAACTACTCATCCACAGTTGTCCCTGAGCCTCGGTGGGATGAGCATAAGTAAGTTTTCTCATTTGAGATTGAATATTCTACAGACATTTTTACTTTGTACTTTGAAGATTTGTGAGACTCTGGATTAATTCACTACACAAACTTTTCTCTGGTGAAGTCTAAGAGCTACACTAATCAAGAAATATTAATTGGAGTTACCATACACGGGAGATATAAACTCTTCACAATAGCCATAGTTTATCAAGTAAAATGCCCAGTGCCAAGTATGAGAATCCTGCTTTGGAGCTGTGCGTGTGTTATACAGAACTGTGGAATAAAAAGTCATCAGTGATATTATTCAACGGTGAACCGTGTGAGCTACAATATTGACTACCAGGGAAAGATATGCTAATAGTTACAATAGTTGTACACATTTTATTGAGTAACTAATGACTTTGAGGTTGGATTTAAGGCCCAGTCCATGGAAAGAACCTAGATTGAATACTATCTGACTGGTGAAGAACCCATGATGGGGAACCAGTACACCCCAGTGGTGAAACAAATACTACCATTTTATTAAATGGATAATCAACTCAATCTCACTGATCTTCTCTCTCTACCTCTCTCTCCATGTATATATATTCATATATATTGAATCATATATATGAATTCATATATATATCATATATATATTCATTTGTTTGTTTGATTTCTACAATCATGGCTTCATCTTTAACTGTAGCAAAACATGGAATATACTTTATAAGTTTAAAAGAAGTTTAAAATTGCAACCTTTTACTTGTAATTGTCACTTTTATTTCCTCAAACGAAATGACTACAGGAAAGCTGTACCCAAGCTGAGTGAATACAAAGTTTGGGCTGAGTCCAAAGTTTTTACTTTTCTATTATAAGTAGCCCTAGGCCTAAGCCTGGAAGCTTCTAGCCTGCATAGAATCTAACCTTCCAAGCTGACTGATTCAATCAGTTTCTCTTGGCTTCTGACTGAATTGCTCTCCCTAGCCTCATACTATCTTTAGTAATGTGTTCTAATCTGTCTCCTTCTTATTCTCTAGCTTGTTCTATCTTTTCTTATGTTTAGCTTGTCTTCTCTGTAACTTGTCCCCGTAAAACTGTTCTAGTAAAACTGCCATATACACATATCAACACCCTACACCACACTACCACAGACCCTTTCTTCCCTCTCTCTCTGCTCTTAAGTCACTTCTCTTTCCTGAGCTGTTCCTGAGTTTGGTACATCCTATCTCTGAGTCATTCAGTCAAATCTTTCTCTGATTTCTCTGCTCAGCAGTTAGATATCACTTTGAACAATGGCTGCTTCCTTTGAAAAATGAACCTTACCTTCAGTGTTAAGTATTAAAAGTGTATAGTAAGGGTTCATCTGTATTCCAGCCACATCATACTGTAATTCAGTGCATATCTGTATTTTGCGAGGATCATATCTTTGGATGTGACCCCTTGTCAGAGCATTTATGTTGCTGGCTTAAAATACCTCTATATTTACACTTCTCTCCTACATAAATATAATTATGTTTTGATGTCATATTGTACATTAAAAAAGATTTAATTTTGGTTTATGTGAGGTGAGGATAGTGTGTTGCATGTGCGAGTAGATACAGACCCAGGCCAGAAGAGGGTTTTAGATCTCTCTGGAGCTGGCACTGTAGACCAACTTACATGGACAATGGGAACTGAGCTCATGTCTTCTGAAGAAGGAACAAGTCCCCTTAACCAACAGGACATCTCTCCAGCCTGTTGTCAAAACTTACAATTTTTATATTGATTATTCAGTATCAAGTTACTATAGTAATTTGTAGTATATTGTTTTTTGGGTTCTTTTTGTTTGCTTATTTGTTCGTTTGTTTTGTTTTGTTTTGTTTTGTTTTGTTTTGTTTTGTTTGAGACAGGGTTTATCTGTATAGCTCTGGCTGTCCTGGAACTCATTCTGTAAACCAGACTGGCCTCCAACTCAGAAATCTACCTGCCTCTGCCTCCCAAGTGCTGGGATTAAAGGCATACACCAGCATAGCCCGGCTAGTACATTGTTTTTAACACATCTGCCTTTAACTTTTAAAATTAGATGCATTGAAAATACTATATTTGAATACTCTTGACTAAATGCTTTCATTACCTGCGAGCTTTATGACTTCATTGATTTTATACAACTAGAATATCAATGTGTCTCAGCTAGAAGACCCCCACCCCCACCCCCTTCAGAATTTCTTTAAGTTCCTTCTATTGGCAACAATGTCTCTCAGCTTTTTGCTTGGGGAAGTTACTACCTTCTCTTTACTTTTGAAGAAAATCAAGCACGGCTTATAAAATAAACAAAGAAAGAAACAACATATCTATTCCTGGATTGTACAGTTTGCTTCAACAGTGGGCATATTCTACTCTTCTCTTTCTGCAACCTGCAGGATTGCCTCATGCTGACGACCACCTGTCTGTGCTCTGCCAGAAGCTTACGTTTCCTACTATTTTAAAAAAAAATCTTGTTCACATGTTTTGTTTTGCTTTGTTTTGTTGTTTTGTTTTGTTTTTTTTCATAAAATAGAGCTTGTTAAAGTCCTTGTTGGGTTGCATCTGTACATAGACAGAATCTTAGGTTATGATTATGCTATATGTATCTGAACTTATCTGTGTAGATTGGAAAAGTTTTAGTAGACTTATTCAAAGAACATTTTATCATTTTGTCCTGGTACGCTTTCCATCTCTGAAGTATTAGCTAGGCAAATATTGTCTCATTTGAGGACATGTCTTTTTTCATGTCTCCTGTATTTTTTCTTTCATTGGGTAAGTGAGATGAATATTTTTTATGATCTTATGGATTCTCACATTCTTTTTCCTCTTGATCAAGTCTTCCTTCATTTTCTATGTTACATTTTTAAAATTCACTTCATCATATACTCTAGTTACTCATTTTCTTAATAAAAAATGTCTACTTCCTTCTCAGAAATGTGGTTTGGACACTATAGATATTTTGTTTGTTCTTTTGTTTCAATGAAATGCTTATCCAGGTTTCCTCATGGGCTTCCTTCACAAAATCTTTGAAAATTTTTATTTTTTATTTCTTGCATGTGGACATTTGACTTACCTGCTGTTCTGTGTATCATGTGCATATCTGGCCAGAAGAGGTTTTTCGTTTGCTTGGAACAGGATTTATGGAGGATTGTATGAGAAGAGTCGTGTAGGTTCTAGGAATTGAACCCAAGTCTTTTGTAAGAGGTGTCTGTAGTAGGTGAGTTTTTGCTACACTGCTTTGGTTCCCAAAGGCTGAGCACTTCTAAACCTTCCCCTGCTACCCCTGGCCCATTCAGGGAAGTGGCCCAGTGACTACCAACCTGAATTCTCACATGGCTGGTTGGCTTTCTCTCCTGCAGCTCCTACATCCCATTCTTCTCCACAAGTCATGGTGATTCTGTCTCCTTTCCCTAATTCCTAGCCCATAAATATCTAATAGTCCAGCCCCGTGTCACTTTGTCAAGCGATAGATCGCTGTCAGCTTTATTGATTGATCAAAACCCTACTGGAGACAAAGACATTCAGCATTTGGACACACAGATTCCCAGTTAAATGAGAACACTAGAACCAATCACCATCAAGAGTCATTGCTCTCAATTGTTCTGTGAACTCTCAGAGTCATTTATTTTACTTTTGATATTTAACACAATTATATTTCTCCCCTTCTTTTATTCATACCCCATACTCTTCCATATACTCCTCCCTGTGTTCCTTAAAATTCATAATTCATGGTCTTTTTTCTATCTTTTTTTTTACTAATTGTTATCGCATGATTTTAAATTCTTACTAGAAATGTATCAATTTCTGATTCTGTGAAATTGAAAACTGGATGGTGATTGTCATTTGTGAATTTTCTGTTGGTTTGATGTTTGTGTGCATATATGTCTCTCTCTGTGTGTTTGTGTGTGTGTGTGTGTGGTATAGCTTTTCATTGATCTCTCTATATTTTATTGGGTAATCAGTGTTTTGGAGTTCTGTAGATCACCATTGGTAGGCATACACGTATATACATAGGAAGCAGATAACTGGGTGAAGTGTAACATTTCTAGTTTCTGGGAAGGCCCAACAGGAAAACTATGTCAGACACTTACAGTATTAATAAAAGTTGAAAAAGTCCTCCAGAGCCAAGACTGATAGTGACCCCAGAGACCATGGCTGCTCTTAAGAATTTTCAGTGTCAGCTGGGTGTGGTGGCTCACACCTTTAATCCCAGCACTTGGGTGGCAGAGGCAGGCGGATTTCTGAGTTCGAGGCCAGCCTGGTCTACAAAGTGAGTTCCAGGACAGCCAGGGCTACAGAGAAACTCTGTCTCGAAAAAACAAAACAAAAAAAAAATAAATAAATAAAAAAGAATTTTCAGTGTCAAAAGCCCCTAAAACCTTCCAAATATCTCTTCTCACAGTATTTGCTGTTTTCATCCTGTGGGCAACATCTCAGTGTCCAAGGCACTTGTGACTAATGAGCAGGAACTCATGCACTAGCCACAGAGCCAAAGTCAAGGACTGATCTTTAAAGAACAGTAGCTCCAGTGCTAAGAGCTTGACTAATCCTTAGTGACTGTAACTTCAGTGCCTACACTGCATACACATGCTGTGTTCCATAGCAGATGCATTTGAAACACAGGTAAAGTTCTAGGGCAAGGTCTGAAGCACAGATAAATATAAACCTCTATGGTTCAAACATATGGTATTTCATATGAAAGGGTCAGTGTCTGTCAACATTACTTGGCCTCTACTCTAATTGGTCTGGGAAGATCCTAGCTGTCATTAGATCAGTTCTGGTCATAAGAGTTAATAGTAGCCAGAATCTTCTGAAAAATATTATTAGCACCCTAAAATGACTGACGTAGATATCTCAACTGTTTCGTGTCCTTCTCTCTCTGGCTGTCAACATGAATTCCAAACAAGCTGCGTCTTCACTGATACAATATGAGGATGTTCAACATTCTGTTATACTTTTCCTGATAAATTGTATGGCTGTACAGTTTCGTTTGAACTGTTCAAGATTATGGTATATATTTTATTCATAGATGATTAACTGGAAAAAAAATATATGCTCCATCCATGTACGTACTATCCATTAATTCTCTTTTTTGTACCACGTAGCCAGACTTCCTAGCAGTTATGTCCTGCTCTCTTTTGACTCGTATCAAATAGCCATTAATAGAGAACAGTATCACATTTTTAAAATTGCATATAGAACATTAACATAGATATCTTTGTCAGTATATTTCCTGGTTCCATAGAAACTATAGGGTAATTAGAATTGTATTCAATAGTTGTAACTCCATGTATTTGTTTACATTTTTTGTAGTCCCAGAATATGTGATTTTTTTTTCCTTAAGACATGTGGAAAAAATGATAAGCATCCAATTTTCAACTGAGATTGTTTTTCTTTATTGTGTTTGTGTCTAAAGAAAGTAAATTTTTTAAAAAAGTGCTTTTCCCAGAGAATTGTTCCCAAAGATAATTAATTGTATATTCTGAAGATTTCACAGAACAACTAATACCTCATTTGGTATAACAACATTCTGAAAGGTATTTTCTTTTTATTTATTATTATTTTAATATATTTACCAAATGTTCTTTTTTTCCCCAATGTGCTCTTCCTTGTTGCTATCCCCACTCCTGTATTTTCCTATTGGGTCCTCTTTAAGAAATATAGGGGATTGGGAAAATGCAATGTGAAATTTACCAGTAAGTCAACTTTAGAACAGTAACAGTAAGGCTTATATAATCCTGCCACACAACACATCTTGGTTTTAAATTCACCTATGTTCTTTTCCTTCTTCTTGGCTACATCTCATCTTCACTAACTACCTGGAAAAAGGAAATACTTCAATTTTGGTAATGACCACCTAAGAGGAGATGAGATTGTATTTACAGCCTTTTCTTTATGAGAGTCAGAGAAGGAGAATTCTAGGAATGTAATGATTCAGTGTCTGTTTTCTTTGTTGTCACATTAAGTTGTCTTCTGAGAAGACCCTTAGAAAATTAAATAATCCTTCTAAGTTTGTCTTTGTCATTTCCAAACCTTTGATTTCCAGCACTGAGATTCAGCTTGTTCCTAGAAAACAGATAGCATTTCTATTGGCTTTGTTAGGGAGATAATAAATACTGATTTGAAACTTCCTGGAACATAACACAAGGTTTATGAGATGCCAGGAGCTCTACAGAAACAGTGTCCATTTCTGTATTAGACAGAACTTTCTTCTTCTTCTTCTTCTTCTTCTTCTTCTTCTTCTTCTTCTTCTTCTTCTTCTTCTTCTTCTTCTTCTTCTTCTTCTTCTTCTTCTTCTCCTCCTCCTCCTCCTCCTCCTCCTCCTCCTCCTCCTCCTTCTCCTATTCCTCTTTCTCCTCCTCCTCTTCTCCCTCTTCCTCCTCCTACTTCTTCCCTTTCCTCCTCCTCTTCCTCCTCTTCCCTCTTCTTTTCTCAGCTCTCATCTACCTACAAACAGAGTCCTATTTTCCTACTTCAAGGATTTTGTTTGCATTAGCATCATTCTCTCATTCTACAACTCATTCTTTGCTTTAAATCAATGCTTAATTTACTACCTCCTTTGGAAAAGTATATGCTACATGGACAGAGCCATGCTTACTGTTTAAGTATTATACATGGGTGCTTACATGCTGCATAGTTCTGTATCTATAAATAAAATACATGGCAAGATAATTCACAAATATTTATTGTGGTCCTATACAGGAAACCAATATCAGGATCCATATAAAACTGAGTCAATTCTTAAAATTATGAACAATATTTTCTTCATATTGGATCTTCAAGTTCCAGCAGATAAGTCATTTAAGATTTGTTCAAAATTAAAATTTGATATTTTAGAGTAAGTATGGATTCACATTAATATTAAACAGATTCACAGAGTGACCGTAAGTGCATCCTGTTTTTACATGTACACCCAAGCACGGTGGTCTATAATTAATGAACCTGCATCATCAAAACCTCATACCTAATATTGGGATTGACTTTGATATTGTATGTTCTACAGGTGTTGATAAACCTGTAATGGCAAGTAGAAACCTTTCTTCTCATCATAATATATACAGAATACTTGCCCTTCCCTAAAAGTCCTTTGCATTCTAACTATTTATACCCTCCTCCTTATACACACATACATTTCTTTCTTTTTAAAAAATATTTTTACACTCTATATTTTATTCCCCCCCTCCATCCTCTGACTGTTCTACATTACATACCTCCCTCCAATCCCCTGTCTCCATGAGGATGTCCCCACTCACACTCCACCATACCTGATTTCTAAACTCCCTGGGGCCTCCAATCTCTTGAGGGTTAGGTGCATCATATCTGAATGAACATATACCCAGCAGTCCTCTGCTATGTGTGTGTGAGGGAACTCATATCAGCTGGTGTATACTGCCTGTTTGGTTGTCCAGTGTTTGAGAGATCTCGGGGGTCCAGATAAATTGAGACTGCTGGTCCTCCTCTTGTTTAGTAATTACTCTTTCTTCCTTCATACAACCTGAATTCTTTCCCCTCCTCATGTTTCCTTGCTGTTTACATTTACCATTCTTCTCAGCTCTTTGATCTCTAAGAGGGTGGCCTTTGATAATAACCAAATTAATCCCAAGACAATTGTAGATATGGTGAATAGATCAAGTTATTTACTATCATTTTATAGCTGGAAAGCATTGATCATACAGTAAATGAATATGAGTTAGTGTTCTTCATAAATGGAGATACTTGAAGCAATCTTACTGAAATTGGGGACAAGACAAAAATGCCCACTCTTGCCATATCTATTCAATATAGTACTCAAAGTTTTAGCTAGAACAATAAGACAGCAAAAGAGATTAAGGGGAAACAAATTAACAAAGAAGAAATAAAGGTATCATTATTTGCAGATGATATGATGACAAGACAAAGATGTCCACTCTCCCATATCTATTCAATATAGTACTCAAAGTGCTAGCTAGAACAATAAGAGAACAAAAAGATATTAAGGGAATACAAATTGGCAAAGAAGAAATAAAGATATCACTCTTTACAGATGATACATAAGCAACCCCAAAAATTCTACCGAAGAACTTCTCCAGCTGATAAACAACTTTAGCAAAGTGGCTGGATATAAAATTAACTCAAATAAATCAGTAGCCTTCCTTTATACAAATGATAAACAGGCTGAGAAAGAAATTAGGAAAAACAACTCCCTTCACAATAGCCACAAATAATATGAAATATCTAGGGGTAACTCTAACCAAACAAGTGAAAGACCTGTATGACAATAACTTCAAGTCTCTCAAGAAAGAAATCAAAGAAAAACTCTGAAAATGGAGTAATATCCCATGCTCATGGATTGGCAGAATTAACATAGTAAAAATGGTCATCCTCCAAAGGTAATCTGTAGATTCAATGCAATCCCCATTAAAATCCCAACACAATTTTTCAAAGACATTAAAAGAACAATTCTCAAATCCATCTGGAAAGGCCAAAAACCCAGAATAGAGAAAACAATTCTTAACAATAAAAGAATGGCTGGAGGAATCACCATCTCTGATCTCAAGTTTTACTATAGAGCAATAGTGATAAAAAACTGCATGGGATTTGTACAGAGACAGACATGTTGATCAATGGAATAGAATTGAAGACCAGAAATAAAAACACACATACATTTCTACCTCAATACTAAAGTCACTGACTTTATTCTCTCCATAGTTTTGGCTCTTTCAAGTTGTCATACAGTTATATTCTTGGAGTATGTGACATTTTTATGCATCCTCCATGTGCTTTTATGGTATGATAGATATTTGTTGTTACCATTGAATGGCATTCTGTTGTTTGAGTATGCTGCTCTTTATAGAAACTTCAGTTAATCCTGTACATAACAGCTACTTCCAAGTTTGGTCAATTACGAATAAGGCTGCTAAGCATGTTCTTGTGTCTGTTTCTGTGGTATTGTCAGTTTTCCTACTTAAATATCAAGAAACAAAATTGCATGGTAAGACAAAGTAAATTCAGTTTTGCAAAAACTGCAAAACTCTCTCACCATCACAGCTTACTGTCCTCACCAGTATTTGATGTTGTCCGTGTTTGGGATCTTGATGATTTTAGTAGACATGGGATAGCAATGTAATACATTCATTTGTATTTCAAATGACACATGGTATGGAACATTCTCCTGTGTTCTCACTTTTTATCTATTTGTCTTAATTAGTAAGGGCTCTATAAAGACTTTGATCATTGTTAGTGTTGGGTTTTAAGGGTTCTTTGTATATGTTAAATAATAATCTATTCTGATAATTCTTTTGAAGAAGCTTTATTCCAGTTTGAGACAGGGTCTCTGATTTCCTTTCAGGAAATAGGGTCTATGTATACACCTAATATGCCTTGAACATGCAATCCTCCTGTCTTAGACTCTAGAGGTTGAGATTAAGAAGATATATTCCCGTAGTCAACCATATTTCACTTACTTAAGCATAGGAAGTAGTGTCTGTAATTTTTAAAGGTATTTATACAGAGCAAATTAAGTCCTTTTAATAGGCTTTAAAGTATTTTTGTTATAAAATTAGTACATATGTACTACAGATAAAATACACACATATCATCAATCCTTTTGTCCATAAATAGTTTTCATTAGCTATATAAGATGATAGTTATGCATATATAAATTATATTAATGATATATCAAAAATAGAGTATGTGCTATGTAGTTGATAAATAAGGTATCATTATGATGTGAATATTTGCTAATAAATAATACCTATGTCCACATTCTTTAAATGAAGACATACTACATTTTATAATTGGATACCAGTCTAATTGACTAACTGACTGGGTTAAACACACCCATACATATTTAGTGTCTGAAATGCAAAAGTTTTACTAAAACATGCATTCATTTTTAGGGTTCTTGATACATACATCTAAGTCATCCTGCAGAAAGTTTATTTTCCTCCTAATTAACAGCTTGGGAAAATCATTGACAGTATTGTAAATACTCAAGCATTTCAGTTTATGAAGAACACTAACTCATATTCATTTACTGTATGATCAATGCTTTCCAGCTATAAAATGATAGTAAATAACTTGATCTATTCACCACATCTACAATTGCCATGGGATTAATTTGGTTATTACCAAAGGCCACCCTTTTAGAGGTCAAAGAGCTGAGAAGAATGGTAAATGTAAACAGCAAGGAAACATGAGGAGGGGAAAGAATTCAGGTGGTATGAAGGAAGAAAGAGTAATTACTAAATAAGTAGGGTTAAATCTGGTGGAGGATGGGAAAACAGAGTGGAGAATGGAGTATAGGGAGGGTTAACTAACACTAAAGAAATTTAAAAGTATCATATTTCCATATGATACTACTATAGAAGGTTTTTTAAATGTATACATATATTTTAAATATGTATGTGTGTATTTGTGTGTGTTTGTGTGTGTGTGTTTGTGTGTGTGTGTGTGTGTGTAATAAGGGTTACTCTATACTGAGTGAACAATGTCTCTCCTAGATAGTATTAGCTATAAAAAAATTGTTCAATGTTAAGTATAGACTAGTTCTTTTGAGGTGTTGGTCACTGGGTACCCATACATTCCCCATCCCCAAAGATTACTGCTATTGCTTATGCTCTTGGTATTTGTGATGGTTATGCTAGGTTGTTAACTTGAATACACTGAGAACTAAAACCCAAGATGTTGAGTATACTTGTGAGGGATTTTTCTTGATTGGAAAATTTGAAATCTAGCCTAAATCTGGAACATTTGAAGTAGGAAGAGATGCATTAAATCCAGGCAGCAACTTCTGGTGGCAACATCTATAATGAACATGGAAGAAGGGAGCACATACTCTTTCCATGTTTTCTCTCCTTCTCCCTGGTAAATTCATTCCTTCACTGGTATTAAAACAGACTTATTCAGAATCTGAGGTATACTGAAGACCAGCTAAGACATCTAGGCTTGTGGACTGAACAATTCTTGTAGTTTCGGACTTTCTATTGGGAGACAGACATTATTGAAACAAACAGACCACAGCCTTTAAGTCATTCTCTATATATGACTGTGTGTGTGTGTGTGTGTGTGTGTATGTGTAAAAGTGTATATGTGTATACATGTAAATGTGCATATATGTGTATGTGCACATGTGTTTATGCATATATATGTATAGATGCATATGTTAAATATGAATAGATATTTATATGTGTGTATAAACAGACACACACACACACACACACACACACACACACACACATATATATATATATATATATATATATATATATATATATCCATTCTATCAGTTACAATTGCACTCCATAAATTGCTAGTAAGACCCTATTCCTAAGGACAATACATAATTGGATGTAGGACATGGAGAAATTAACCTGTACTAACCTGGAAGCTTCATGACTACTGGCTAGCCTTCATTGTGCATAGTTTGTATGCTCTAGGGAGAAAAGCAAGCAAGAGTCTTATACAGCTGTACCCTGAGACCTATAATAATGACTGTCCTGGCAAAGTATGACTACCAGTCTAATGGTGGAACAATTGTTTGGAAGTAAAATTATCATTTTTCTGATTGGATACACAATCTACCCTACAGGACAGAACTCATGATTTATAATTTTAACCATTCCAAAAAAAAATGTGACTATCTATTAGGCCAGAGGGGAGAACCTAGTACTAATATTCTGCTATATGGGCATAGCAATAAACTACCTCCTAAATCCTTAATGTTTTACTCATAAATTGGTGCATTTCACAGCCCTCATCAGAGAAGCTTCTGTAGATGTAATTAATACAGAGACCAATGATTGATCAATATGCAGAGAAAAAGAGAGTGTGGGGTACATGGCTTTAAATAGAACCGCTATATCACATCTGCCATGAACAATATTTGGTGGAGAGGGCCATTCAGTCCCATACATGAACTCTTACCAGTTATGAGTGCTGTTGGGTTTATCAGTGAGTTAAATATGATGGTGCTAGAAAAGCTCTGGGAGAAATTGGAGGCAAGAAGGGAGAGGAAAATGGATTTGATGTGTAAAGTTACCAAATAGTAGATTAAAACAACAACAACCCAAAAGGCAGCATTACAAAGCAAAGCCTCAGTGAGGTCAGACTTGAACAATAAAAGTAGAAAATGTTCCAAGGCTGGGGATCTGTGTGGAAGAGGAAGGAGAAAGACTGTAAGTGCTAAAGGTGATGGATGACTCCAAGGAAAGTGTATTCTTTAGACAGAAGAGGACAGATGCACATATAAATTCACAGAGACTGTGGCAGCACATAAGAGCAAAAGCCAAATGGTGTCTCACCCCCAACAAAGAAGCTATTACCTATTGATAACTGTTGGCAAGAGAAAATCAGTTTTCTCTAGTGGAGGGTCAAACACTCTATTGACCACACCAAGGTCAGGCCCATGCCCAGCATTAGTCGACCAACCTTAAAGATCTTTGGGATTTTATGGAAATTTGTTTCATTTTGGCAATTATTGTCTTATTAATCTTTTGCTTGTTTATTTTTTAATTTTAATTCTGTGGGTTTTTGTTTGTTCATTTGCTATATAAAGAGTGGATAAGGAGGTGGGGAGAATGTGGGTGGAGTTGAGAGAGAAGAAAAATATAACCAAAGTATAAAGTATAAAAAATTGGCTACAAATTAAAAAAAAAACTGTAGTCTGCTTTTCAGTATATATTGTTATATTACACAACCCTTAGCATCCAGACTTTTTATGGAATTCTAATTCTATAACATTTTCCTAAAATGATCATACCCTAAATGTCAATTGGCTCACTTTGAATAATTACATTTATTTTCTTTTGGTGAATTAGGCAATACCACTAACAAGTGTCTTCCTATGAGAAGCCCCTAGTACTGTGAAGTTATGAACAGTCAAGAATTGGGGTCCGACTTTAAACTTTTGGTAGACCAGTTAACCTCAATAAGTCTGACTGTCTTTGTCTACTACTGGAGCAAAGTACTTACCTCATTAAGACTGTACACAGATTCACATAAAATAAAGTATACAGAGCACCCAGCAACTGCCCTCATTATTTTTATAACAATTCCTGGTTCTTCAAAGAATAGCAACTCTCAGGGACTATGCAAACTGTAAAAGGCCATATCACTAAAGGAAATAAATAATATTAAATGAAACTCAGAGTTAGTCAAGCAAAATTTCAGCTCTGCTCAGTGCTAACAATTTCTGTTCTGGATAAGCTGCTAGTGGGAAAGTTATGATTGTGGTATAATGTTGGAATGAAAATGTCAGCCCAGTTTCTCATTATCAATGATGAGAAAGAATATAGAGATGCGAGACACCAAGGTTAGGCATTATATTTTGTCACTGAGTGTCAAGACAATCTTTAGATACTCTGATTTTTGTTTAAAAGATGTGGCCCATGATTAGATGGCACAGTAATGCTACCAAATAAATAATGCTTATATTCCAGTTCTACAGCTGAGTGATAGCCTTTGCCTAGAAATTGAATGAACAGTTTAATGGTAGTTCAAATAGTAGCGAATAGTTGTTTGCCAGTTTACAATCACTTATTCTCGTTCGCTCTCTGTCATTTTCTGAGCTATGTTGCAGTTAAGAAAGCTGTCATACAAAATGAAAGTGGCTTTTTCAAGCAGAAAACAAATGTACTCTGGCTGGCAGACTGGCATTTAATCATTCAGTCTCTTAGCGTCATTACTCTGCTGCTAGCATAAAACGTCCTGCATTGTTTATAGGGAAAGAGATAGGCTGTGAACACCTGGCCCTTGTGGCATCTTTTGCCAGCCTCTGTAAGTGGGTTTCAGTGAGGTCTTTGTCGTCAGGCTGGAAGGTGATCTTTCTTGCTGTGACATCTAAGTTATCAGCCACAGACCACTCTAAGGACTGTGGCTATGGAATTCATGTCTCTTGACTTAAGGCCTAGAGGTTTAGGATGTAGTTCTGCCCTCCCTTTTTTTTTGGCTTGTATCATGATAGAGCCCTCCATTGTTCAAGAATTAGAAGCTATTTAAAATCCAGTCTCTTTTACTCTTTTGTGATTTCTCCATGATATAAACCAGTTAACAAATGTGGACTGCAGTGTCTAATGAGACTAATCATAATAAAACCCAGGGTCTCTGAACATGTGAATAATATCCAGTGTCCCTCCCTCCTTAATCACCCCGCTGTACATGTTAGCTGGATAGTGTCTTTGGAGTGGAAGGCAAAGGTGTAACTAAATCCACTTACATAGAGACAGGTCAGATCACTCATGCCCATGGGTAACCACTTGCTCCCTCCTATCAGATGATGTTTAATAAGGATTCTGATATTGCCTATTTTCCACTGGACTCAAGATGTACCCTAACCAGGGAGTAGAAAGTAAAGGCACCCTATTGCAGAAGGAAAAGCAGTCCCTGATGCCTGCTCCTGGTCACATATATAAGGAGCAAGGTGACTGTTGACATAGTAATGAAATTGGTTGGCTCAGTAAACTAAAACTTGCAAATTTTTTTTTTGGATCACCAAATCTTTATTTCACAGTTGTATCCAGTCATTCTGTATGTATGGATTATAAAGAGCGTTCATCATAGACATCATTGTGGCCATTGTGGTAGAAGCTTTCTCATTTCTTTTTCTTTTTCTTTCTTCCTTCCTTCCTTTCTTTCTTTCTTTCTTTTTTTAATTTACAGATTTCTTTGTGAGGAACCATTACTATAAATATAAAGAGTTTAGATGGGAACCTGCCATAAAGTTCCCTTAATTTCTTCAAGAATATAAATTGATAGGTAAAAGATCAGACCCAGTGGTTAAAAAAAAAAAAAAAAAAGTCTGGCAGTCATGAAAATAGAGAGACTAAACTGGATTGCTTGATCCCAGTGAACACTTAAAATGGTCACATTTATTGTGATAAAAAAATCTTAGGAAGAATGCATTAAATTAGTGATTTATGTTGTTTACACTTACATGTCAAGGGTGTTGATGTAGATTCAAATCAAGCATTGGCTTAAGGTTCTTTTGAAATAAAGTCTGTTACAAATAAATAAATGTTGTTTGTCTTTCGTCCGCTGTATCTTTGATTTTTTTTCCCCAATGAATGCCACACAATCTTCAAAATCCAATTAAACTTTCTATCAGCAGTGTTAGAAGTCAGTCTCTTCCAAAGATGTCTATACTGTACAAAAAAAAAAATTGTCTCTATTTCGCCCTGTGCAAGAAAGATCACGATTAATCAATGCCCAGTTTGCAAGAGCATTTGTATTTCTACTGAAATTTGGATCCCTGCTGAGCCTCCTAAGGAACAGGGAAATAAGAGAAACACCAAGAATGCTTTTTTTTGCTAGAATATGAAGCAAAGCTCTCTCTGATTCACCAGTTCCCCAAATCCAGCCTCCAGAGCTGAAGTTAAAGCCACCATTTGCTATCAGGAGTTGGTACTAGGTTATTTGCTTTCAGTAGGAAATAGAAACAGAAGGACCAAGGGGAAAAATAAGCTAACACCAGTTAGAATGAAGAATTTGTGTTATTAAAGTGTCAGGCAGAAACTTACACCAGCGAGGGATTATGTGAGTCACCTGGCACCCCTACAAGTCAGAACCATCCTTCCTACTATAGTCCTGTCTTTCCTACACTCATCTTATAGTCACATCAGAGTCCTTGGTATTAGATCTGCTTTTATTTTGACCCCTTGTGGAAAATTATTTAACGCCGTTGTCAGAGCCCCAGCTATACTCTGGATGTTTTAATCTTGTAAAATGTTCCCCTTTGTTACACAGGGGAGTCTGCTTTTGAGCATCAGATGTTATCATGAATGATAAGGGCTTTGTATGCACATCTCTTTCCAATTCATTTTATTAGCATCCCCAACATCTCAGGTGATTTTAACTTGCAGTTCTATATCATGTGCCTCTAATAGTTATCCCGTGTCTTCTAAGGTTCTCTCTGTATGTAGATCCATTTCACTCTTATGCACTGCAGACCACTGTCTGAGCAGTAGTAGTAGAAGGGACTGGATAAGCTATGAGTATGTAGGATCATTCTGACAAGCAGAATGCTAAGAGAAGGACTGAAAGGTCCTGTGGGAAATGCCATCACAACAGAAAAGCAAGGACATGAGAGATATTTAAGGAATGGAATTTCCTGAGGCGGGGATGGGGGGGGTAGGGGGGTGGGGGGTGTAGAATAGAAGTGGAGAAAGTGATAAACTGTCCGCAAATATTTTGGTTTACACAAGAATAATTTTCTTACAAACCATTCAGCCAGGATTCTTTACTGCTCTTGTTAGCTAGCAGCATGTTCGAAGACGATCTAAAGAAAACGTTATCCGATTGCTCCTCTGTTCCTTCATTCGTCCATCATCTCTCTACCAATGTTGCCTATCTACTGAGTTGCTAAAAATCTCAGAATTCAAAGAGAAGTTAAGTTACCACGCTTCCTTGTAATTCTCCCACATTCTGGACATGTGCCTAAATAGTTTGCTTCCATAGGTACCATCAAGCCTGGAATGTATTCAAATGACTACATAATGCAGAAGTAGAATGAATTTCCTCTTCTGTGGTAAGGCTAAGGGACAGAATGGGAAGAAAACTTAAGGAGGAGACAAGGGGGTTTTGATGAGTAAGTAATCAGTAGAAGGGAAAAATGGAAAACACTAGGGGTTCATAGTGGGAATCTCTTCATGCAGAGGTGACAGAAGCAGAGAATTTCCTGGTATCCCTTATCCTTCTCTGGTATTGAATCAGTCCATCTCAAGTTTTCATGTAACCAAACTCCATTCCCATCAATATCACATGCCAAGCATATGCAGGGATGGCAATAGTTTTCCTCTCTGGATCTTGATTCCTCCTCACTGACAGAGGAAAGGGGCTTTGAACCTTTCCACTGCAGTGTGTTTCAAAGTAGGGTCAGATTGAGGGAAGTAGACCCTTTAGAGCTAAACCTAGGCAGAAGTTGCAGTTTCTGCTAAAAGTGTGCAATGTCTGAATGAAGATATCCAGAGTGAAGTAGGTTCTTCTGACATCAAGCCAAAGAGGAAGAAAGCACAGAACTGGGTCAGGTAATACATACAGATGGACAGACCGTGGGGTAAAACATATATCCTCTAACCTGAAAATGATGGCGGGAGAAGGAAGGGGTTACAAAATCAATAAGTTGAGCAGCAGTAATCAGGAGTGACCAACAACAAGCCACAGAATCAGGCTCCTTACCAATGGGCTTCTTAGAGCCCTTTCTATGGAGATCACCTTACTTTCTTCAGTTTCTGTGATTAAATACCCTGACAAAGACAATTTAAAGGAGAAAGGGCTTATTTTGACTCAAAGTTCCAGGGAACAGAACCCCACCCCCACTCCCGAAAGGAAGTCTTGGAAATAAGAACTTGTTTTGCTTTTGTCTTTTATTCAACACATGACTCCAACTGGACTGGCACTACCCACTGATAGTAAGGACCTTCTTCCTACCTATTAAACAAATCACCATAGTCTCTTAAAGAGCATCCCCAGAATAGGAAGAATCACACCTAGGTGTATCAGGAGGCATGGTTCCTTGGTGATTTCGGATCCTGTAGACTAATAGCTAACCCAAACTGCACAGGGAGCCTATGGGTTTGATATTGAGGGAAAACTTAAGACATATCTTGAGCTCCGAGAACACCATAATTTTTACTATGGTGTGCATAATTTTCACTATTGGTGATGGAGTTCGGCCATCTCCCTATAGCCTCCCCTTTCTGTTCCTGTGAAAGGAAAAAAAAAATTAAAAGCTTAGTCCAATTTCCCTTTTTTTTTTTTTTTGGCAGGCTAGTAATAAAATAACCCCTTGCAGGCACACTGCTGAGAGAACATTGCTTACCCACAGTCGAAGACATAATTGGCATTATGATTCTCAGTTCACCTCCTTTGCCAGCAGATATCACTTTACTGATATTGATAATATACTGTAAGCATTGAGCTGATTTAAAAAGAAGAAGAAGAAAACAAATGCTGAATGCTTGCGCTTCTGAAGCACTCGATGTTATTGGGATCAGTGGCTTCAATTGGAAACATTTTATTTGTGCGTATAATAAAAAGCACATAATTGTTATTGGTCCCATGATTACTTCTGGTGAATACAAGCGTGTTTGCCTTCACCCCAGACTTCATTGCCTTTTTATTCTGCATCATGCACTTTATTGATTTTTCTGTTACTATTATTTCCTTCAATAAGCCTTTTAAAAATAACATGCTTTCTTTTTTTTCCCACTGTGTTCCCGTGTGCTTTGTTCTTATCCACAGGCTTCCTGGGAACTGGGAATAAGACTGGAGTGCCTTTTCCCTTACTGCTTCACTCTTTCTCTTGTTACCTCACCCTACTGATTTTCCCTATGATATTTTGTGTCAGGATTTTAGGTGGGGCCATGCATCCTCCTTTTTCACCTCCCATTGTGTGTTAAGATCAATTGGGGAAAGATATAGGCAAAAGGCAAATGGAGACCAAAATGTCAGCTTTCACTGCTGATAAAGCTGGTTGCTGAGTGTGGTCCCCTGCTGTTGATAGTCTTGTCTAGAGCTAGACAGCCTTAGGCATGCAACCATAGGCCAACCTGGCATATTGGAGGATCCTCATGTAGGTTTCTCCTGTTTACTCAGCAGTGCTGTGCAATTGGTTCTGTCCTCTTCATAAGCGAGCTCCAAGACAGAGTAAGAGGGGTACACCATGGTCGTTTCAACATATCTAGTACTTCCTGGACCAAATCTCTATTTTCAAATTCAGGACTCTTGTAATTCTCTGCTGGCCCTGTTCTGAACAAGTTCATAGGAGTATGGTAAGTAGCCTGGAAGCTTTCTTAAGGAAAGGCCTTTGAGATAAACAAATAAGTAAGTAAATAAATAAAAATAAAATCAATCAACCAATCAAACAAACAAAAGCCTCCGAGATCAAGATAACTGTAGTTTCTACAAAAAGCTCATGACCTTTCTCTGGAACCTGAGTTAAAGGAGAAGTAATTCAAGTTCAACCTTGTTTTCTTCCTCTGTCCTCACCTGTACCCAGGTATCTTACATGGATTGATAAGGTGTCAAATACTTAGACCAAGTAAACTTCGTGTCTTGAATGCCTATATTTAAAATAGATATATATTTCCAAAACTACCACTTCTAAATACCATTGCTATCATAATCCTGGAGAAGTAATTTTTACTTTTTCAGAACAGATATGAACAGTGTAGTCACTGGAAACAGAAACTCAAGTGAATAATATTACCTGTATTCTCGATGTTCAGTACTGAGTCAAATAATTGAAACTGAGCTTTCTCTGTCCTTAACTGTTTATATTATATCCAAAATTTTAAGAGGCTATATGTCTCACATTAGTGACTTAGTTAAAGGTAGTCACCCAAGTACTTGAGACATGGAATTTTATAATTTTATCAACTCGAATTCCTTCACTATTTCCTAACTTTGTCATTCTGTATAGATAAAAACAGGCTAAAATGGAAGTTACAGATCTGAAATGAGAATGTTGGAAGTTGGTAGGATATGCTGATGCAATGGAGACCTTGTCAGAAGGGGGATGTGCGCAAAGGACCATACAGTCCAGAGGATGAATGAATGCAGCGGATAAAAACAACTCATAAAATGAGATGTGGACTTCCCAAGTGGCCCCAAGGATTTCCACTATTTTTCTCTCTACACTAGAATATACATCTAAGTCTCTCTATAAGAGCTCATGAATGCATTTTATCCACGGTATCCATTTCATATTTTCCCTACCAGGTAGAAATGAAGGTGACATTATATGATAAACACAGGGGTTGCACACTCAGGTAGTTTCAATATTTGCAAAGTGTGGTGCTTAATAGTGCGAGCTCTTCAGTCCCACTGCCAGCCTTCCTGTTTCAGCCCTGTGGCCGTGAAGGTTACTTCACTTTCCCAGAACTCATTTTCCTCATTGGTCAAAAGGGAGATGATAGTAAGACTCTTGTGATGACTCAGTGAGAAATGCAGAGACTAGGGCAATAGGAGCAGAAAATCAAACTTTAATAATAATTCAGAGATTTGAAGGGTAGACAAGGACACCAATATGAACGGGCAGACAGGATTTACACAAAAATATACATGCATGTGCATATGCATGCATACAAGCATAAAGGAAATAATCTAACCTTATGATGAGTTAGACAAATTTTAAATGCCATTATCTTTTTGACTTCTTTGAATACATTTATGAAATTAGACGGAAAAAATTTAAGTCCCTTCTATGTCCCTTGAGTTTGTCTCTGTCCACTGAGCTGTTCAATAACCTGGAACAGATATAGATAGATATAAACATGGATGTAGATATAGATTATAGATAGATATAGATTATAGATATAGATATTAATTATATATATATGTTCATGTTCTGATTACAGCTTATTATCAGTATTCTATAGAAACCATGTTTCATAAACATACTAAACATGACCAAATACCAGAAAAGAATCTACTGAAAAAATGAATGTTTCTTTTAAGTAGATATGTTTCGTGTGATGAGGTAGGCTTGGCAGTGGTCAGCTCTGTGCCAGTGAGAACTTGCAACTGGGGCTCTTCATTATCACTGTAATGTATATCATATTGTTAAATTGGTATGTGAACTTTGGGTTAACTGAGAAATTTGTTCTGCATTAAGGGTTGTACCTCACCCATCACTTCAAACAAAAGCACATTTATCTCAAAGTATCTTCCAAGACCTCTTATCTAAAGGTGAGGTTCCTCTCTAACCTCCCAAACAAACAAGACCTTGAAAACAGCTAACCTACTTCCCACTGATCTTATTATTGTTTATCCCTTGACCTAAAACACCTAAAGCTTATAAAAGAAACTGAAAGGTCAGCCATGGGAAGCCCATTGTGGAGAGAAAGCTCAGTCAGGAGCTGCAATACATGGGAAGAGCTCAGTCATTCTGAAGGAGGTTTGTAATTCTATGACTTGATGGTCTTTCCTTTCTGCTATTATTTGTTCGTTTACTTGGAAGTCTCATCCAAGTGGAATTCTTCACAGACAGAGACTCCCTCTAGTTGGAACTCCAGTTGACTACCTTGACATGGTTTTCCAATCAGTTTTAATGACCTGGTTTGACTTCTTTCTCTCTTCTCTTCTCTTCTCTTCTCTTCTCTTCTCTTCTCTTCTCTTCTCTTCTCTTCTCTTCTCTTCTCTTCTCTTCTCTTCTCTTCTCTTCTCTTCTCTTCTCTTCTCTTCTCTTCTCTTCTCTTCTCCTCTCCTCTCCTCTCCTCTCCTCTCCTCTCCTCTCCTCTCCTCTCCTCTCCTCTCCTCTCCTCTCCTCTCCTCTCCTCTCCTCTCCTCTCCTCTCCTCTCCTCTCCTCTCCCTCTCCTCCCCTCCCCTCCCCTCCCCTCCCCTCCCCTCCCCTCCCCTCCCCTCCCCTCCCCTCCCCTCTCCCCCTCCCCTCCCCTCCCCTCCCCTCCCCTCCCCTCCCCTCCCCTCCCCTCCCCTCCCCTCCCCTCCCCTCCCCTCCCCTCCCCTCCCCTCCCCTCCCCTCCTCTCCCCTCCTCCTCCTCCCCTCCCCTCCTCCTCCTCCTCCTCCTCCTCCTCCTCCTTCTTCTTCTTCTCTCTCTCTCTCTCTCTCTCTCTCTCTCTTTCTTTCTTTCTCTCTCTCTCTCTCTCTCTCCTCTCTCCATATTTATTTGTTTCTATGTCCATGTGCCTAACACCTATCTCTTGCTATTTATTCTTTTATTTTGCCTTATTATTCTATGCTTAGTGAACACACAGACTCAAAACTGATATTATGGATATGGTAAAACATGCTTCAGATAGCACAGAAGAGCCTTAACATTCCAGCAGAAAAGGAGCAGGAATAGCAACCTGCCTAGTGACCAAACATTTAAACACATGAGTCTGAGATTTGCATCCAAATAGCATCACATATTATATATGTATTGGTATAGTACCTATTCCATTTCAAAATACTTTTCATGAAATGTAACTCACATATGTAACTCATTTAAAGTATATGATACTGGAGTGAATAGTGTAGTCAACTTATTACAACCTGTTCTAGAGTGTAAGTGTGAATAGTAAGTAAGAAATGATAAGTAGGAAAATGAAGGGAAAATAGATTAGAGTGATTGCTAATGGTTAAGCTGTTTCTTCTTAGGTAATGAAGATGGAAATATTATTTCTTAAAAGCTATTATTAGGAATTATATATGCATATATGTGGGGGGATGATTAATGAATGAAAGAGGGCTGATATTGAGAAAAAGCAAGGAGGGGTAAGAAGGGGTTGGGGTTGGAAAAGTAAAGGAGAGAAATAAAAGAATAAATGATGTAATTATTTTATAACCTTAAAAAGAAAAATATTTTAAAAAACTGTTGTTGGTGAAATTTATTCATATTTATTAATAGTGACTTAAGACATTAATTCTCATTATTGAATAGTGTTACTTAGCATTGATCCCATAATTTATTTATCAATTCAAGGGGTGGCACTGGAGGTAGTTCCAATGTTTGTTTATTCAAATTTTTGCTTGGACCAAACTTGATTACATTCCTTTAGCAGCAAAAGCTAGCATAAAAATTGTCCTAACAATCTGCATTCCCATCAATAGCTTGCAGAATTGTTAGTTTTTATAATCAGTAACCAGACAAATTCAAATTTGCCTCTAATTTTGTTTTATTTTACAAACGCCTGATAAATAGCAAAGTTATACATCCTTTGTTTGCTTGCATGTATTTCTATGTGAGGCCATTTTTCTAAAAACTTTGCCCATTTTTCTACTGCTTTGATTTATTTTGTTCACATTTGAGGTAGTTTTATTCTCTTCTGATTATTATTTTTTGTTACATAAGAATATTTTTATGTCTAAAATAATGTTGATACCTATATGTGTTAAATGTATAAGAGCAGAATATTCCCATTTTTTCTTATGATTATTAAATTTGTGTTTAAAAATTACATTCCATCATAATACCTCAATGGCATTTTATTCTACGTATTTCAAATGTTTGTTCTGTTTAGGTCCTTTATCTACTTGGAACCCACTTCTCAAAAGAAATGATTGAGATTCAGATTTTTCTTTTAGTTTTTTATTTGATAAAGAATTTGACTTAGCACTAATTCTTAGTTACTTTTCCTGTTGCTGTGATAAAATAATCAGACAAAAGCAGCTTATGAACCACCTTAGCTAATTTCTGAAGCACCCTTCTGCTCAATTAATTTTGGATAGATGCCGTAACACACAAACAAAAGAACATAAAAATCTGAAAGCCTCAAAAAAATTAAAATAGCTTGGACTAATTCTAATCAGTGAAGTGGAAAACAATTACAACTTTAATACCAAAGGGGGAAAAATGGAGAGCAGAGAGTGGGAAAAAAACCATATGTTCATAGATTGGACAGATCAGTGTTATGAAAATGGAAATCCTCTTCATGCTAGTTGGCTTTTGTCAATTTGACACAAACCTAGACATATCTGTGAGTTTTATTTGAGAAATATACCCATAAGATTGTCCTGTAGGCATGTCTGTGTGGTATTATCTTGATTAATGGTTGATATGTGTGGTGGTTTTAATAGGCTCATGTATCTGATTCCTTGGTTCCAAATGGGTGGAACTGTTTCAGAAGTGTGGCCTTGTTGGAAGATGTGGAGTAAGAGTATTGGGAGTAGACTTTGAAGTTTCAAGAGTCCAAAACACACACCCACCATACTGAGATCTCAATCTCCTCTCTCTCTCTCTCTCTCTCTCTCTCTCTCTCTCTCTCTCTCTCTCTCTCTCTCTCTCTCTCTCTCTCTCTCTCTGTCTCTCTCTCCCTCTCCCCCTCCCTCCCTCTCTTTCTCCCTCCCTGCCTCCCTGCTTCCTACTTGCACTATATGATGTGGACTATAAATTATTGTTTCAGAACCATTTCTTCTTACCCGATACCATACTTCCCATCATGATGATAATGGACCCTTTCTCTGAACTGAAATTCACCATTAACTTCTTTCTTTTATAAGTTACCTTGGTCATGGTATATCTTCATAAAAATAGAAAGGTAAATAAGATAGTGTGAGAAGGACCAGATGACTGTGGTCTGTGTCACCCCTGAGCATGTGGTCCTGGACTAAGATAGCAGACTGAGCAAGCCATAAGAAAGAAAGCCAGTAAGCTTCTGGCTATTATAAATAAGGTTTCCATGAACATAGCCAGAAGCTGGAAACAGCCCAGATGTCCCTCACCAAAAAGTGGATACTGAAAATGTGGTACATTTACACAATAGAGAACTACTCGGCAATTAAAAACAATGAATTCACAAAATTCACAGGCAAATGGATGGAACTAGAAAAGATCATCCTGAATGAGGTAACCCAGTCACAAAAGAACATACATAGTATGTGCTTGCTGATAAGTGGATATTAGCCCAAAAGCTCACAATGCCCATGATTCAATCCACAGATCATATGGAGCTTAGGAGTAAGGAAGACCAGGGTGTGGATGCTTCAGTCCCACATTGAGGGGTGAACAGAATCATCAAAGGGGGAAGGAGAGTGGGATCTGGGAGGGATAGAGGAGGGGGAGGAAATAAGAGGGCAGTATCAGGTACTGGAGGGGATGGGAGAAAGGTACAAAGGGTCAGTAATAGATTAAAAATATGTAGTGGGGGGAAGAGGAAATGGGGTTAGTCACTGGAGGGTCCCATATACCAGGGAAAAGAGAGGCTCCTAGGATCTAACTGAGATGAACCTAGCAGAAATGTGCAGAGAAGGGGGAGATAGAACCTTAGAGACCACGTCCAGCAGATAGGCATGGCCCCTGTCAAGAAATGGGGCATCCACCCATCTCAAAGTTTTTAACTCAGAAATGTTCCTGTCCAAAAGAAGAAAAGGGACAAAAATGAAGCAGAAACTGAAGGAAGGGCCATCCAGGGACTGCCCACCCTGGGGATCCATTCTGCCTGCAAGTTCCATACCTTATACTGTTGCTGTGGTCAAGGGGCACTTGCTGACAGGAACCTGATGTGGCTGCTCCTTGGGAGGTATGGCCAACAATAGACCAATGCAGATGTGACTGCTTGGAGAAAACTGTCAGGCTGAACCCAGGGACCCCATAGGGTAGCTAGAGTAAGGACTGGAGGAACTGAAGGGGAATGCAACCCCATAGGAAGAACATCAGCTGGCCAGATATCCTAGTGCTCCCAGAGACTAGACCACCAACCAAGGAGTGTACAGGGAGGGATCCATCACTCCAGATACATATGTAGCAGAGGATGGCCTTGCCTGACAGCAATGGGAGGGGAGGCCCTTGGTCCTATGGAGATTTGATGCCCCAGCATATGGGGATGCTGGAGTGGTGAGGCAGGAGAAGTTTGGTGGGTGGGGGAGCACCCTCATGGAGGCAAAGGGGATTGGAAAGAGGGTGGATGTGGGATGGGGGGCCACATTTTTTGAAAAAAGATGAACACGGAAGAAGAAAGCTTTTGGTTTGCCTACTTGCCCTCATTCTTGTTGGCAAATTCATCTATCCTGTTACTTCACTGGCAAACAACAAAAGACAAAAATTAAAAAAAAAAAAACCCAAAAACAAAAAACAAAAAAACCCTAGTTCTTCAGAATTCCAAAGTATACTGAAGAGCAGCTGATTCTTCAGTTCGGCCTTATGCACTGAACAACTACTGGATTCTTGATCTTTCCTTGACAGATAGCCTTTATTGGACTACTCTGATCACAGCCTGTAAACCATCCTAATATATATATACATATACATAGAGAGAGAGACTGAAAGACTGAGTACTACAAGCATTAAGACCAACAATTGACAAATAGGACTTCATCAAACTAAAATGCTTCTGTATAGTAAGAGATGACATCATTTGAATGAAAAGACAAACCTCAGCATGAAAAATACTTTTATATGTTATAAATCTAATAATATATATGTGTGTATGTGTGTGTATGTATGTTATTGCCAGGTTTGACTTGATTTTTGAGTTGTTGGTCAGGGGGGTCTCATAAACTCTCATCAAATATTACTGACTCTTGTCAATATTCTTAAGTACACTCCAGAACTTGATGGTAAGACCAAGTAATTGAAGACACCACATATTTAAGTCATAAAATATAGAGAAATCAAATTAGCCCCAACCTGGAAGCTTTTGTCCATACCAGCTAGCTTCCATGGTACTGGAAGATACTATGAATGTTACTGAGGAAGAAAAATAATTAACAATCTTACCTAGCTCTGAATTTAACATGTTCTAATAATGACAAACCTAGAAAGATATAATACTTGGTGCAATAGTATCTGGAATGCTATGGGAATATGGAACAATTTTCTGATTGTGCTTCAAGCCCACCTCACAAGGTTGACCCCATGCCTGGTGCAGTTAACTGTGCCAAAATTCTATAGCTGGCTACAGGGAAAACCTCAGTCCCACTGTTATGATAAATTGACATAGTAATATACTTCCTCACAAGTTCTCATCTTTATACTCATAGATTAGCACCTCTCTCAACTTACAACCTTCTCATTGCATTTAAGTGTTGATAAAACTTGTCAACAAGCAGAAGATAAGATATTATGGTGCTATAGGACCAGAAGAGAGTTAGCTACCCAGGAGTGCAGACAACCCTGTGAGTGCACATAAGACCATCATTGCTGCTCTGACTAACCTAAACAGAACCCTCAGGACAAAAGAACTGAGGAATAGCCTGATACAGAAGCCTTTCTGTTTCTGCCAGCAAACAGAGCTTATCCTGTACCATAGAGCTACATACACAAATACCACCAGGAGAGAGCTGGTCTTCCAGGAGTGCCTATAAACCTACGAGCACAGGTAAGACCACCACTTCTCTTCAATTTTCTAACCAAAGAGGCACCCTCCAAGAGCCATCAAAACAAAGGAACCAAGGATCAGCTGGGGAAAGAATCCTTTTGGTTTCTGTCTGTACCCCAGAGCTGATCCTGTACCACAGATCTCTGTATCTAAATTCATCCAGGAGATAACTGGTATCCCAGTAGTAATGAAACATTGGCTCGCAGGAGGGACAAGACATAGTCAGAGACAGCAAAACCAGCTAATACCAGAGATAACCAGAGAGTTAAAGACAAGAGCAAGAACAAAAGCAACAGAAATCAAGGCTAATTGACATCATCAGAACCCAGTTCTCCCACCACTGCAAGCCCTGGTAAACCCAACATACCAGAAAAGCAAGACTCTGATTTAAAATCACATCTTATGATGATGATAGAAGACTTTAAGAAGGACATAAATAACTGCATTAAAGAAACATAAGAGAACACACATAAACAGGTAGAAGACCTTAAAGAGGGGGCTGGTGAGATGGCTCAGTGGGTAAGAGCACCTGACTGCTCTTTCAAAGGTCCAGAGTTCAAATCCCAGCGACCACATGGTGGCTCACAACCATCCGTAACGAGATCTGGCGCCCTCTTCTGGAGTGGCTGAAGATAGCTACAGTGAACTTACATATAATAAATAAATAAATCTTTAAAAAAAAAAAAAAAGAAGAAGAAGACCTTAAAGAGGAAACAAAAATATCCCTTAAAGAATTTTCAAACAGGTCGAGCGGTGGTGGCTCACATGGGAGGCAGAAGCAGGCAGATTTCTGAGTTCAAGACCAGCCTGGTCCACAAAGTGAGTTCCAGGACAGCCAGGGCTATACAGAGAAACCCTGTCTTAAAAGAGAGAGAGAGAAAGAGAGAGAGAGAGAGAAAGAGAGAGAGAGAGAGAGAGAGAGAGAGAGAGAGAGAGAAAAGAAAGGAAAAAAGAATTTCCAAACAGGTGAAGGAACTAAACAAAACCATCCAGGATCTAAAAATGGAAATAGAAACAATAATTATAATATTATAAATATTATAAATAAGGCTGCTATGAACAATATCCAATATACAAAAAGAACTCAAGTAGTTAGATTCCAGAGAATGAAATAACCATATTAAAAATGGGGTACAGAACCCAAGGAGCTGAAGGGGTCTGCAACCCTATAGGTGGAACAACAATATGAACTAACCAGTACCCCCAGAGCTTGTTTCTCTAGATGCATATGTAGCAGAAGATGGCCTAGTTGGCCATCATTGGGAAGAGAGGTCCCTTGGTCTAGCAAACTTTATATGCCCCAGTACAGGGGAACGCCAGGGCCAAGAAGTAAGAGTGAGTGGGTAGGGGAGCAGGGCAGGGAGAGGGTATAGGGGACTTTTAGGATACATTTGAAATGTAAATGAAGAAAATATCTTATAAAAACATGTAAAAATTGGGGTACAGAGCTAAACAAAGAATTCTCAACAGAGGAATACCGAAAGGCTGAGAAGCACCTAAAGAAATGTTCAACATCCTTAGTTATCAGGGAAATGCAAATCAAAACAATCCTGAGATTCCACTTCACACCAGTCAGAATGGATAAGTTAAAAACCTCAGGTTTTTAACAGATGCTGGGACAGGATGCTGGGAAGGATGTGGAGAAAGAGGAACATTCCTCCATTGCTGGTGGGATTACAAGCTGGTACAACCACTCTGGAAATCAGTTTGGTGTTTCCTCAAAAAATTGGATATAGTACTACCTGAAGACCCAAAATACCACTCCTGGGCATATACCCAGAAGATGCTCCAACATGTTAAAAGGACACATGCTCTACTATGTTCATAGCAGCAGCCTTATTTGTAATAGCCAGGAGCTGGAAAGAACCCAGATGTCCCTCAACAGAAGAATGAATACAGAAAATGTGGTACATTTACACAATGGAGTACTACTCAGATATTAAAAACAATGGATTCATGAATTTCTTAGGCAAATGGATGGATCTGGAGGATATCATCCTGAGTGAGGTAGCCCAATCACAAAATACCACACATGATTTGCACTCACTGATAAGTAGATATTAGCTCAGAAGCTCAGAATAATAAAGATACAATTCATAAACCACATGAAACTCAAGAAGAAGAAAGACCAAAGTGTGCAACAGAGATTGAAGGAATGACCATCCAGAGACTACCCTACCTGGGGATCCATCCCATATACAATTACCAAACTCAGACACTTTTGTGGATATCAACAAGTGCTTGCTGACAGAAGCCTGTTATAGCTCTCTTCTGAGAGGTTCCACTAGTGCCTGACAAATACAGAGGTGGATGCTCACAGCCATCCATTGTAGTAAGCACAAGGTCCCCAATGAAGGAGCTAGAGAAAGGACCCAAGGAGTTGAAGGGGTTGGCAGCCCCATAGGAGGAACAACAATATAAACTAACTAGTACCCCCAGAGCTCCAGGGACTAAACTACCAAACAAAGAATACACATGGTGGGATTCATGGCTCCAGCTGCATATGGAGCAGAGGATGCCCTAGTCTGTCATCAATGGGAGGAGAAGCCCTTGGTCCTGTGAAGGTTCTATGTCCCAGTGTAGGGGAATGCCAGGGCCAGGAATCAGGAGAGGGTGGGTTGGTGAGCAGGGTGAGCAGGGAGGGGATAGGGGGTTTTCAGAGGAAAAACAAGGAAAGGGGATAACATTTGAAATGTAAATAAAGAAAATATCTAATTAAAAAAATCTAAAAAAAAGACATAAATAAATAAATAAATAAATCACAAAGGGAGACAACATTGAAGATAGAAAACCTAGGGAAGATATCAGGAGTCATAAATGCAAGCATCACCAACAGAATACAAGAGATAGAAAAGAGAATCTCAGGGGCAGAAAATACCATAGAATCAAAGAAAATTCAAAATTTAAAAAGCTCCTAACCCAAAGCATCCAGGAAATCCAGGACACGATGAGAAGACCAAACCTAAGGATAATATGTATAGAAGAGAGTGAAGATTCCCAGCTTAAAGGGTCAGGAAATATCTTCAACAAAATTATAGAAGAAAACTTCCCTAACCTAAAGAAAGATATGCTTATGAACATACAAGAAAGTTACAGAACTCCAAATAGTTTGGACCAGAAAAGAAATTCATCCTGTCACATAATAATCAAAACACCAAATGCACAAAAACAAAGAAAGACTATTAAAAGCAGTAAGGGAAAAAGATAAAGTATCATATAAAGGCAGACCTATCAGAATTACACCAGACTTCTCACCAAGGACTGTGAAAGCTAAAAGATCCTGGACAGATGTTATACAGATCCTAAGATAACACAAATGCCAATCCAGGATACTATACCCAGCAATACTCTCAATACCATAGACAGAGAAAACAAGATATTCCATGACAAAACAAAATTTACAAAATATCTTTCCACTGGCGAGGATGTGGAGAAAGAGGAACACTCTTCCATTGCTGGTAGGATTGCAAGTCAATACAAGTACTCTGGAAATCAGTTTGGCAGTTCCTCAGGAAATTGGATATAGTAAAACCTGAGGACCCAGCTATACTACTCCTGGGCATATACCCTGAAGATGCTCCAACATGTAATAAGAACCCATGCTCCACTATATTCATGGCAGCTATATTTATAATAGCCAGAATCTGGAAAGAACCCAAATATCCCTCAACGGAGGAATGGATACAGAAAATATGGGACATTTACACAATGGAGTACTACTCATCTATTAAAAATAATGGCTTCATGTAATTCGCAGACAAATGGTTGGAACTTGAGAATATCATCCTGAGTGAGAAGACCCAACCACAGAGGAACAAACATGGTATGTACTCACTGATAAATGGGAATTAGCCCAAAAGTTCAGAATACCCAAGATTCAGTTCACAAACCATATGAAGCCTAAGAAGAAAGACCAACATGTAGATGCCTAAGTGCTTTTTAGTAGGGTGAACAAAATACTCACAGGAGGAAATATGGAGACCAATTGTGGAGCAGAGACTGAAGGAAAGGCCATCCAGAGACTGCCCCACCTGTGGATCCATGCTACATATACAGCTACCAAACCTGGATGTTATTGTGAATACCAGGAAGTGCTTGCTGCTAGAAGTCCTATATGGCTGTCTCCTGAGAACGTCTGCCCGAGCCTAACAAATACAGAAGAGGAAGCTCGCAGACAACCATTGGATTTAGTATGGGGGTCCCTGATGGAGGAGTTGGAGAAGAGACTGACTTAGCTGAGGGGGTTTCACCTCCATGGAGTGAGCAGCAGTGTTAACAGGCCAGACCTCCCCCCCCAGAGATCCCAGGAACTGGACCAACAACCAAAGAATACACATGGTTCTGGCCATATATGTGGCAGAAGATGGCCTTGTTGGTCATCAGTGGGAGGAGAGTTCCTTGGGCCTGAAAGTGTGCTGTGCGCCAGTGTAGATGAATGTCAGGGCAGGAGGACAGGAGTGGGTGGGTGAGGTGGGGAGCACCTTTATAGAGGCAGGGGGAGGGAATGGGATAGGGGGTTTCCAAAGGGGAGACCTGGAAAGGGGAAAACATTTGAAATATAAATAAAGAAAAGATTCAAGAAAAAAAAAAGATAATATGGTGCACTCAACCCCAGATGAGACAATGATATCATACCCCATCCTGGGCTAAGTAATTATAACAGAAGAAGTGACAGAAAAAATTATAAGAGCCAGGAGGAGGATTATTCCAGTGTCTATATTCAAACACTATTTCCTTGATCAGACAGTGCAACTGCATATATAGACTCAAAGCAGTTCAGCTTGTAGGTACAAAACTTCTAGAAGTTCAAGCCAGAAAAAAACCTACTATGGCTGAAAGAAGGTCTCATGAAGTCCCACCCTAATCAGAGGACCTATGAACAAATGACAACTACTTGGTGAGGGAGAGCCAGCTTTTTTCCATGCTTCAGACCCTGAAAGGCTACCTATACCCCAATAGGTAGTCCCACACCCATGTACACACAAAAAATACTAAATAAACTCAGTGTTTATTAAATGAAAAGGAGATAGCACATAAAATTGGGAAGGAATAAAGGGTAGACTGAATCCAAACATTATGTGTATGTATGTATGCTTGTATTATTATTATATATGTGTTATGTACAAGTATTAAATGAAACATTTTATTAAATTAAAAAAGAATAACTAAAATTGAATTTTAAAAATGTTCTGTCAAGCAATCCAAATAAGCAAGCTTTTATTTCACTGTTACATGAGAAGGAAATATCAGTGAACCACAAATATGAGGTCTTAGGAACAACTTATTCCATATATTCCTTCAGAGTGACACCTTTCCCCCAGAGAGTAATAGTTGGAAAACCTTTTATCAGAGATGTAATTAGTCAGTTAGAAACCACCCCACCAAAACAACAGTCATAGATGAATGGAACAGAAGCCTAAACTTGTAGGAATGTCACTTAACCCCTGTGTTAGTTTCCTGTCAATGAAATATGACAAGTGTATCTAACCATACAGATGAACAGCATAGAACATGAGAAAAAAATCAAGATGATACATCATGTGTATGGTTATCTTCCTTTCTAAATCCTCTCCACTGAACTTCTCAGTTTTAATTCAGTTAACCAGCTTTTAACATTAAGATTTCCAAGTATTTAGGAGCAAGTACATCATATGCCCACACATGGAAAATCACATGCAGATCCTTCCAGAGTTTACTTTGGATTTCTTCCAAAGTAGCTTTGCAGGGTAGCCCAGGAAATTTAATGGTTTTATTCTCAGTAAGAAATGTTCATTAATTGAAAGAGTAGTTAATCTATCTCATTAATACTTAAGTGCGCACAGGGAACTGTATAACCCAGAAACACTATTCAGTGTTGGTAGCCAACAGCAATAGAATGAAGCAAGAGATGTCTGCCTGCCTGACTATTAAATGCCAAGGGAGGAGAAATGCACATTAAATGAGAGTTGAGGGCCACAATCCATTATTATCAATGTTTCTTGTCCAATCCATCACTATTAGATAAAACTTAGGAGGATTTTTTGTGAATATAACTATAGATATTAGATTATATTAAAACACAAGAATCGATGGAAAAAAGTGTTAGGTTTTCTAAAAGATAAATAACACTGAAGAGCACCTCAGCTTAATAGCCAGAAGAGAGAGAAGATCCATATTATATAAGTAGAAATGAAAATAGAAACTTTACAACAGATACCAAAAAATGGGAAAATCATAAGGACATACTTTTAAAAACTTGTATTTCTCTGTTCTATGTTTCAATGTGTACAGGATACAGAAAAGGGTGTGGCTGTGGGAGAGAATGTGGGAGGAGGTACATAAAATTTATAAAATTATATGTAATTCAAAATAATAATAAAAATGGGTATAAACATAATTTATTTCACTTACTACTAACCAAAATTACTCCTGTTTGTAACTAATAATTAAGAAAAAACTAGAAAACTATTTTCCAAAAGTATCACACTCATCATCCTACCTTAAAAGATGAAAGTGAATCATTTATCCTTTTCCAAGAAGATGGTGTGAAAGGAGGCAAAAAAAAACCAAAAACAACAACAACAAAAACAAAACAAAGTGAAAAGAAAATAAAAGGGGAAGTGACAGAGGGAGAGAGTATGCAACTGAGGATCAGAAAAGTAAACACTATTGGTACATGAGTATTTGCTGCGCTCATACAAAAGAAAAGATGGCTTAGAACTGTGGTTTCCAACCTTGCTAAGGTTATAACCCTTTTGTATATACAGTTGCTCATGCTGTGACCCCCAACCATTAACTTATTTTGTTGCTACTTCATACTTGTATTTGTGCTACTATTATGAATCATACGGAAGCCAACAGGAATATCCTCCCCCCCATCCCCAGAGAATGGGGTTTTCAACCCATCTTCTCCAAAGAGGTTCCGACCCACAGGTTGAAAAAAATTGCCTTAAGAGAAAGTTCATATAGACTAAAGTTTGTAAACTAAGAAGTCTTTCATTTAACCATTTTAATGTGAAACATGTCTTCCAAAAACAGAACAGAAAAAGAATGCCTACATATTAATGTAACTAATAAATGATCATTGTAATTATTAATATTACTTTTATTTTGATATTGGTGACATTTTATTTTTGAGATGATAGAGTACATATGTGTGTGTGTGTGTGTGTGTGTGTGTGCATGTGTGTGTGTCTACATGTATATTCCTAAAATTTAGCCTGCTCAACTCTATATAATGTTACATATGTATGCTTTTCAAAGCTTATCATTTGATATTAGATAACGAACTGGTATGCTCTTCTCTG
Source organism: Mus caroli (assembly GCF_978045245.1). Taxonomy (NCBI): domain Eukaryota; kingdom Metazoa; phylum Chordata; class Mammalia; order Rodentia; family Muridae; genus Mus; species Mus caroli. Next base: position 70,702,471 of record NW_028227274.1, read on the forward strand.
AAACTTTGATCATTGTCAAAATGCACAGAGAATCTTTCTATAGAGTGAGTTCCTGATGAGAAGCCAAAGTTTCAAAAAAGAATTTTCAAAGAATAGATTTGTAAAGTATAATTATATATAGGTATGCTCTTAAATTTTATCATTATATTTTCTACAACAAAGTCTTCTCTACAAATTATGTCAATAGAACATAATGTTTTAAGAATAAATCTGGCCACACACACATACACATTCAAATTTATATCAATTGAGGATATATATACATGTGTGTGTGTATATATATATATATATATATATATATATATATATATATATGTAGAAAATAACATGAATAGAAACTGTTAATGCACTGTTGAAGCATATTTAAACAATGTTTGCAGGTTTTTTAGTATTTTATTGCCTACTGTTTCCATTGTTCTATAAAAACCAGATGGGGTTGCTGAAACAAGGAATATAGATCTCACAAAGCTAATATAGTTGAGACAAAGATGAAAATCACTCTGTGTGCCAAAGATGGTAAATCAACAAGACATTCGCTGGACTGACACCAGTCAAGTATTTGTTCAGTTGTGAATAATATGATAACACACAGGGAGATGTTTGAAATTTGATAAATAAATCATTTAAATTTGAATGAAAAGAGAAAGTATAGATGAGGCCATTTTAAGTCTCCATTCCTAGATTCACTACTTTCTGCCTTCATCCTATGCAGTTTGTCATCTGGACTCTACAAGTCATCTTTGATATACAGTATCAAGAATGAAATGTGAATAAAAGTATGGTTTCTTTAGCTTTTATAAGATCAGAATATTCCACAATCACAAATAATTTCTGATTGCTGAAATAAATGTCATGTATCAATTCTTCATCAACTACCAATTCACACACCAACCTATATGTATATACAAAATAGACTTAGATCCTCCTATTCCAACTTTATAGCAATAATGTGTTACAAAAGGTTATGGCTGGTAGGCATGATATTAGTTTCAAGAATAAAGAGAGTAGCCTCATACTCCCTATTTCTTCTATAATCTGTTATTACTGTGTCAATGATTGTATCAATTTTTTTAAAGAAAGGTGATTTTATTAGAAAGAAAAACAACAAAAGGGAGATGGGACCAGAGCACAGGTTAGTCCATCCGGGCCTTCAGCGTCCTGGTGGTGATCTTGACTTTCTCAATGATGTGGACAATGACGCCCATGCCCGACACGACACCCCGGTCCACTGTGTTCAGCATGGCCTGAGAAATGGTTTCAAACAGGTGTTCTGGATCCATGTTGGGCTCCCAGAGACACTCACACATCCCATACATTTGTTTGAAGCAGGTACCACTGACTACAAAGTCATCAGTCACCTTGGGACAGCCAATGAGGTCCAGAGAGCAAATGAAGGGCTTGAAGGTCTTCGGGTCCAGGCCAGCAATGACAAGCTCTGTGTAATAGGGACCAAACTGCTTCTCATACAGGAGGTTGGCCACCATGCTCATGAGGGTATAAGGCTTGATCTGCCGACCTTCTTTCAGCTCATACAGGCTCATTCGGAACTTGAGACGCTGGGCAACTGTCTGGACATCAGTGGCCAGGTCGGCCAGGCCTATGTAGAACCTGTCACCCATGGGAAAGATCTTCTGGAAGTCCGTGGTCACCAACTGGGCCTGGATCCTAAAACGCCTGTTTGCAGCGATGGCCACACAGTTCTTTCCCTTCATGGCCATGATGCCCCTCCATTATAGGACATAATAGACATGATTGCGCTGGAGTGGAAGCCCGATCCCTACTGTATCCATCTTTTTATGAACTCTCTCATCTAAGAAACCCTATATGTTCCCATTCGAATACTTAATGTGAAAACAAAAGTGTAATTCCTACCCTTAAGCAATATATTAATCTCAATGTACTCAACCTTTTACAACATATATGGCACCCATTAAATATTAGTATATTCCTGAACCTACTCTCCTTTTCTAGTACCAAATCTGTATAATGTCTTATTCCATAATTCATTGTTTCACTTATAGAACACTTATCCAGCATTTATTCTGTATTATTTTATTAGCCAAAAGAAAAATTAGTTTCAATATAATTTATTGCCATGAGTCATTAGCCTATTGAAATGAAGATACTGTATTTATGACCCCATAATTTTCTGTAAGATTAAAAGGTGTAAATGATGTGAATAGAAGTAAAGGATAAGACCTCTGCTTGGAAGTTTCACTGTGTGGTTCCTAGAACTTATGACCGGTGCAATAGAGAGCAGAATTTTAAAAAAAGAGGAGGAGAAGGAGACACGTAAAAGATGCTTCTTTTATTGGCCTATATGAAACCAGGAGTTTAGGGATATTCTCAGGTCAGCATCACAAAATGTTTAGAAATCTATATTTTTGACATCTAGGGGTAAAATAAGAGACAAGGGAAGTGTATATCCACAGAAGGCAGTAAAGCTGAGAGGACATAATTGTCTGATCAATGATGGCCGAGAGCACTGACATTTCAGTAAGGCTGGAATAAGGAAAAGCAGAAGTCAGATGATCTTAGGAGTCTACTAAACTGAAAGATTGTCTTTAAAAAGAGAAGTCATCATTCAAAAAGAAATTTTTCAAAGAACAGTAGTATACACTTTAACGGGGAAAAAAGTAACACACATGAAATACTTGTATGTTTGTGTTTAAGACATGAATCTAAGGACAACGGAGCAAACAGAAACACTAATGAGGATTCCCAGCTCCCAACTTAATTTCTGGCAGGTCCAAGACTATCATTCATACTTCCTAAATAGGCCCCAATGCTACAAAGTAGAAATTCGATTAAAAAAAAAATATGTGTATTGGTAAAGTCCCTAGGCAACTGGATTGGCTGACTCATGCAAAGGAAACCTGGATGAATAAAATTTTAGCCAACATTATGGAAGGTTCTGTTTCAATATATCTAACACTCTGCCTTACCTGGATGTCTTTTGGTCAAGTGAGTAGGTTACACTAAATAAATGAACTAAATAGGGCTCATAAGAGCTCACAGAGACTGAAGTGACACTCGCTAAACCTGCATGGGTCTGGTCAATATCCTCTAAATGTATTTGGTCATGGTTGTCTGACTTTGTGGTATTGTGGGACTCCTATCAGTGAGAGTGAGGGTATCTCTGTCTTTTTAGCCTGTTCTTGGGGCCCTTTTCTTAATTATTGGGTTGCATTATCTAGTTCTGATATGGGGGTTAGTTCCTAATCTTATTGTAGTGTGTCATGCCATTTAGAATTAATATTCCGGGGAGGCCTGCTCTTTTTATAAGGAAAATAGAGGAGTGGATATTGAAAGAGGGGAGGTTGGGGGAAGGACCTAGGAGGAGTGGAAGGAAGGCAAACTTCAGTCATGATGTTTTGTATAAGAGAAGAATGATACTATCTGTAATGCCCAACAAAGCAGAGGGAGAAACTGTAGAGACCATATCCAAAGGTTAGGTAAGGCCTCAGGTTGGGGGATGGGACCTTCTCCTCATCTCCAAATTTTTAACTCAGAATGGCTCCTGTCTAAAAGAAATATGGGGACAAAGTGTGGAACAGAGACTGAAGGAAAGGCCATCCTGAGACTGTACCACCTGGGGACCCACTGCATATACAGACACCAAACTCAGACACTATTGTGGATACCAAGAAGTGCTTGCTGACAGGAGCATAATATAGCTGTCTCCTGAGAAGCTCTACCAAAGTCTGACAAATACAGAGGTGGATGCTTGCAGCCAACCATTGTATTGAGCATGGGAACCCCAATGGAAGAGTTAGAGAAAGGACTGAAGGAGCTGAAGAGGTTTGCAACCCCATAGGAAGAACAACAATATCAACCAACCAGACTTCCCAGAGCTCTCAGGGACTAAACCACCAATCAAAGAGTAGACATGGAGGGACTCGTGGCTCTAGTTGCATATGAAGCAGAGGATGGCTTTATCTGGTATCAGTGGGAGGGGAAGCCCTTTGTCCTGTGAAGGTTCGTAGTCCCAGTGTAGGGGAATGCCAGGGCAATGAGGTGGGAGTAGGTGGGGGAGGTGAGCTTCCTCATAGAAGCGGAGGGGGTGAGATGAGATAGGGGATTTGAGGGAAAGGGGATAACATTTAAAATATAAATAAATAAAATATCCAATAAGAAAAGAAATTGAAGAAGATATCAGAAGCTGGAATGATCTCCCATGCTCATATATTGTAGGATTAACAGTGAAAATGGCCATTTTACCAAAAGCAGACTCCAAATTCAATGCAATCCCCATCAAAATTCCAATATAATTACAGACCTTGACAGAACAATTCACAGCTTCATATGGTAAAACAGAAAAACCAAGAGTAGCTAAAACAATCCTTTACAATAGAAATGATTAATTTATTAAGATATTTAGTAGAGAAATAGATATCACACATGCTCAGATGAGTAACTTAAGCAGAGTATTCCTCAGAGAGAATGCAAATGGAAATATTAGAAGTATCCTTTTGATGGGTTTGTAGGCAGAGTTGACCACATGGAAAGAAAAAAAAAGTAGCCCGTGAACTTCAATATGTGTTAATAGCAAGTATCCAATGTGAAATACAAAAAGAAAAGAACAGAAAATTCCAGTGTAAAATAAATTAATAAAACACAGCTGAGGAAAACCCAATTCTCCAAAGCAGTATTCATTTGCTGATGAAAATCTCAGGAAAAAAAAGGTAAGAGTGCAATGCAGGATGGACACATGAAGAATTAATGCTAAAATAAAGACTTTTATGCACTAATAAATGAGCTTACTTAAATAGAGATTCGTAGACTTTTGAAAAGTTTCATTAGTAGGGAAAGCAATAGGAATTTCTGAAATGGTTTGATATACTGGTATTATTTCTCTGATATAAACTCATTCTACTTTGTTCTATAATAATGGATATGAGCTTGTAAGTAGCTTCTCATTGCCGGCTGATATGATGGTAAGCATTGTCAATAGATGACACACAAGGGATCCTTGTTCTTCCCCCTGTTTCTGTTGGGTTTCATGTTCTGCATGTAGCACTGTGAGAGCTTTTTCCTCAGCACTTGGCAGCTACAAGGCACTCATTCCTACAATGGGCTCCTCTAAATCCTGGACCATGCAGCATGAGGGATCTAGGGTAAGACACTTGTCCTAAATAATCTATGCTGAAGTTAGGAGAGATTGCTCTATAGATGAAGCCACTAAAAGATAAAAATAATCAGACTACTCAACAGGCCTGAGTTTTATTGGTGTAGATCTCAATTTGGCATTTGGTTTCTATCCTGGACATATGAAAGAGATTAACCTTTTAAATTAGAATTTCTATACTCTGTCTTCACTGTATATATTCAATGTTCTTTGATCATCAGAAAAATGTAAGTCTTAGTTACCACAGCCCAGAAAAGTGTATGTCTGTGTCTCTTATTTTATACTCATAAAGCAACATCCAGTTATTCATCTAGCTCATAGCCATTGAGAAACAGGAATGATACCTTCTGAAATGATGGGAAAATTTCTTCACTAATTACAGTTTCTCATTTTTAAAAAATGTAATCTCCTTTTCTCTCACAATATAAATATGATACTTTAATCTAAAGAAAAAAAATAACTGGTTATTCTATTTACAGTCTTGCCTGCTTTGCCTCTGCACTTTATTTATTTCTGTAACAGATTTTGACTAGGATATGAGAAACAGACTCTCTTTACAGCCTGTAGATCAAGTCTGAATTATGTTACCGTGGCATCAGGTAGAAGTAAAACAGATGTTATCCTTATGTGATCATATTATGAGAAATAAGACATTAATTTTGTAATCTGTGACTTGATCTTTTAACGTTTTTTACAGAAGGAAAGCTTGAGTTGTTGATTATATGCCTGCCCTTTCTTCTCAGATTGGTGTTTATATTGAAATATCTCATGGTATTCACAATACTGTCTAACTGATGTTACTACCATTCTCTCCTCAACTTTCCCCAGATTGTCCCACCATTCCATTGAAAGTGCCCTTGACAGCTCCGTTGTCCTCCGTGCTGCTCCATGCAAAACCCTCTCAGTGCATTTCAGCATTCTTTCCTTCCTGAAACTCTGTAACTTATGAATACCACCTCACTGAATCTGTGCTTTCAGCCTTTCTGGGATTTCTTCTTTCTTGATTCACTTACAACTGTTTGAACAACCAGACTCTACTTCAGTGTTGGTGTTCTTTTATCTACTGCTTCTCTTGTGTGACATCATGGATAACTTTATGTGTCAGTTATATGTTCATAATGCTAAATTCATATATCTAATCTCTCCCTTAAAAATTAAGGAGTGCCTCTCAAATCATAGTGTGGCATTCTTTGTTTTTTTTTTTTTTGTAAGATGGTACCCCCAAATCAGCAAATGTAAACCTGTCTTGTTTTCTTCTACACTCTTGTTTCTCCTGTTTTGTGACATAAATGTCTCTAATACTCAGTAGTTAAGCCCAGACATCTTGGTATTAAAACTGTTCTTTTTGTTCAAGTCTTGTATCAAATCTATTTCCATTATCTATGACTATAAAATATATTAATTTTTGTCAATATCCAATATTATACAAAAGTGCTTTGCTACTCATTACGAAGCCAGATGCTAACAACAGACAAAGAATCAAGGCCTGAAAACTACCCTAAGGTTGGTAATTAAGTGCAATCTCTGAAGCAAGGCCAATATGACTTAGCAAGTGGAAGAAAAACAATCACAAAATAGCAGAGGAAATGATAAGAAAGGGATAAATGGTTGTTGAGAAAACATTATTTTGAGTATCACCAAAAAGAAAATGCTTCCCAACTTATATTTTATGCTGACCCCAAGACAGAAATGAAGTTGCAGATGTGCCAATAAACAACCAGAAGTTAAAATTACAGTAAGTTAGAAATGTAGTTTATGTAGTCCTCCTATTGTTATGTGACACTAATCCTGTGGTCATGGGAACAACTATATACTCACCTAGTAAACTAATTGCAGACTGAAAAAAAAAAAAAAGGAAGTCTACTGCCAAATTCCAAAATGGTGTATGTATTAGATAGGGTTTCTATTGCTGTGATGAAATACTATGACAAAAAAAAAAAAAAGTTTGGGAGGAAAGGTATTTTTCTGCTTGCTCTTCCTTATTGTGGTACATTTCTAAAGAAGTCAGGAATGGAAGTAAAGAAAGGCAGAAATCTGGAGGCAGAAGCTGATGCAAACGTTATGGATGTGTACTGCTTCCTTGCTTGTTCATATGACTTGCTCAGGTTGTTTTTATATAGAACCCAAGACCAGCAACCCAGGGGCCGTATCACTTATAGTGGGCTGGACCCTCCCCCACCACTCAAAACATAAGAAACTGCTCTACAGGCTTGCCTAGAGTATGGTCTTAAAGAGGCCTTTCTTTCTTCCTTCCTTCCTTCCTTCCTTCCTTCCTTCCTTCCTTCCTTCCTTCCTTCCTTCCTTCCTTTCTTCCTTGCTATCTATCAATCTTTCTTAATCAAATTGAGGTGTTTAATATATTTATGTATTCAATTTACATCCCACTATCAGACCCCTCTCCTCCCAATACCCCCCCCCCCAAACATATCTTCTCCACATTCTGTCCTCCTTGCCTCCATACAGCCACAAAAAATACCTACTCCCAAGCCCCACACTACCCCTACCCTCACCTGACCCTGGGCACATCAAGTCACTGCAGGACTAGGCACATCCTTTCCCACTGAGGCCAGACAAGGCAGCCCAGTTAGGGGATTAGGATCTGCAGGCAGATAACAGATTCAGAGACAGTCTCTGCTCCAGTTGTTGGAGTAGTTTTTCTTATTGGGGTTCACTTTTCTCAGATGACTTAGAGTTTGTGTCAAGTTAGCATAAAACTTGCTATCACAATGTATCAATGTGTTTTATTGGGTCTAGTTACATGAGTATAAATAAGGAGTTATTTATAAAAGCAGAAGTAACCCAAAGCAGCCTTGTCACCAAAAGCCCACTTAATCATGGATGACAGCTCATGGAGGGGTCTAGTGAAACTAGTCAGTTTCAAGGAATTCCTGAATCTATTGTGTTTACTTCCTGAGTTTATGAAGCTTCCCTGCCATATGAAATGTATTACTTCTCTTTATAAGATTCTGTTCTTTCACTTCCCACTTAACATCTTTTATCTAATTAACAAATTTCTCTCCAAGAGAGGATTTTAACGTCAGAGGAAACTGCTGCACAATGCGTACAGAATGTGAGGTTATCAACACACCCTAGAGAACATTGAATGTTTCATTCTATGTTCACATGGTTGATTATGAGGTGTAGCAATTTGTTTTCCAGCATCACTGGGGAATATTGTAGCATAGACCTGTATCTTGGGAAAGACTTGACGTTCAAATTCTGTTTTCTACAAATCTATATCATTTCTGAAAAATAGTCAATTGAAAATGTGTAAGTTGAATCATCTCATCCCGAAATTCTCTATATTTTAACAAAGGTAGCTGAAATTCTTGAGTTAAATCAATGTAAACAATTAATTTTGCATGCTAGTCTTTTCAGAGCCAGTCTCCTGCTTCTACCTTCTTTGGGGCTCTGAACAATATGTCTGTTGGATTTTTGTGAAGACCAAAATAGATAAAAAACAAAATAGTCAGTTTTCTATTCAATACTCAACAAAAATTAAAGTTCAGAGTGTGTATACCCTGGCAAACCTCAACAACTGATGCGACAAATGCAAGGAAAACAAGTGAACTTTTGATTTGGGGTGGTACAAAAAAGTACAAGGCACCAAATAATGAAGAATTTTTTTACCCAAGAAAATAGACAAGGCTCTTTTATATTTGCTTTTTTGATTAAGAAATATTTACCATAATCAACCAATAAACGTTTACTGTACATATGTATTATATATGAAAACATACATCCCAGGTAGAAAACATTCTATCACATTATTACATGAAAAATATGATGATATGACTAATTTTACAATTTAGTTTATTGTGGCCACAACTATATGATTACCTGACTAAAGTTTATAAACTTTGGTTTTGGTAGAGCTCAGATATTACTACAAAAGGATATACTGCAAAATTTTGTTTTTGAAAGACGTATAAACATTGTTGTTTCTAATCTCATGAATTAGAATTTCTTAAAGGAGATGAATCTGGTTGTGTGTGATGTCATAGCTCTGTAAAGCCTGACATTCAGAAGTCTGAGGCAGGAGAATCAAAAATGTGTAGCTAAGAACACATTTGGAGATTCCATTGTTGGTATCTCCCACATTGCATTGTTTAGGCATTTTTTATTTTTTTGCCTTACTAAGTCTCTAGCTTATATATCACATTTTATGATCTTGGGTGATACTAGTGTGTGTGTGTGTGTGTGTGTGTGTGTGTGTTTGCACATGTGTACATGTGTGTTTCTCTAGTGCTTATATTTTTGTTATCTATATGCTTTCTTTGATCTTGATTTGTTGGTTTTATTTGACTATTGTCTAAGTAGAGAGAAAACAAAACTCTAGAAAGTTGGGGGAGGAGATGGGGGAAAGGAAACCTGGACAGAATATATTGTATGAAAATGATATTTCATTAAAAAATAAAAACCTGGAGGCCAGGGACAAGGCTGAGGACTCAGTGATTCAGAGCACCGGTGATTTTTGCTAAGGACTCAGGATCAAAACTCAGTACCCTCATGGAGGATGACAGCCATCTGTAACTTCAGTTCCAGGGGGTGAGTATGAGACATTCTTCTAGTCTTGAGACATCCTTCTAGTCTTTGAGGGTGCCAGGCACACATGCAGTGCACACATTTGCAAAAATATTAAGCAGAAAGTCTGGACCAAGCCTGAGTTAACAATAAGGCATGGTTTGAAAAACAAGCAAACAAAGACTAAAGAAACAGAAAGTTCAGGGTAGCAGTGTGGTAGTATGCATGGTTTCTACCTTTCCACAGGGAGAAGACAACGATGCCATATTGAAGGCCTTTTCAGTGGAAGGAAGACTGGGAAGGCTAGACCTGCTTAGAGAAGAAAAGATTAGAGCTTTTCTTATTCAATTTTGAAAACTGATTTGGGGAAAACTAATATTTTGATTTTCTCCCATTCTTTTTTTATTTACTAAACCAATATTTCAATTTTGAGAAAATGTACAAAACAGTGAAAATTGGAAGCTGGAAGGGACTAGAGGATTTGTTGCAATGTAGATATCTCATTTATATTTCTGATTACTCGTTTATAATATAAAGCAATTAGATTACATGGCAGCAATATTTCAAATTGGTACTGAGAGATATCGGTTGACATACAATTCTTTCTGGACACACAGGACATGTTATTGATTCACTTTGAGGTTAGAACTACATAAACTTGTTCTCTATCTGCTCCTATAACTTCATCTTCTGCTGACATGAGACCTCTGACCTGGGGTGAAATTAGAGATCTATGATCCATTTTTTTTAAATCTCCTAACTTATGTCAAACCCCTGCAGGGACCAGCAAGGTCTCTGACTAACTTACTGTTAGGTCACAGACATATAATGTGACTTTCTTCCCGATTCCCTCACTTTTCTCTCTATTCCTCATGGGACCAGTGGGGATTCCAACTGACCCAGTGTGAGAACACAGAAAGGTAAGCCAGCTTCCTATTCTCAAGCCCATCTTCCACCACACCCACATTTCTTTCTTCTTCTTCTTTTTTTTTTTTGTGGTTTAGATAGTTTGTTTATTATTCATTTATTTTTCTACTTATTTATTTACACCCCAATCAATGACTCTTTCCTGGTTTCTTGAGTACTTTGTTTCTTTAAGAATTCCTCTAGCCTATCAAGTTATGGGTAGTTAGCCCTTTGACAATATTCTATCTTCAAAAACATTTATATTATGATCCTTGGCAGTAGCAAAATCACTATTATAAGGTAGCAAGAAAAAAATAGTTTTATGATTGGAGGGTTTGCTAAAACACAAGGAATTGTATTAAAGGGTCACAGCAGTAGGACCACTGAGAGCCACTGATCTAGTACTTTCCCTCAGCCCCTCTCAGCCTTTCTTTCTAACTTCTCTCTCTCTCTTTCTCTCTCTCTCTCTCTCTCTCTCTCTCTCTCTCTCCCTCCCTCCCTCCCCCTCCCCCTTCCCTCCCTCCCTCCCTCTCTCTCCCTCTCCCTCCCTCTCCCTCCCTCTCTCTCTATCTCTCTCCCCCTCCCTCCCCTCCCCCTCTCCCTCCCTCCCTCTCCCTCTCCCTCCCCCTCTTCCTCTCCCTCTCTCTCTCTCTCTCTCTCTCTTTCCCCCACTCTCTCCCTCTCTCTGTGTTTTATCTGCCAAACCAAAATAATACTCTCTGCCAGAGACCTCAGAGTCACCATCCTTGACCAAGATCCATTGTGAAAAACAGCAACCAAGGAACATAATACCCATTCCGCAAAGAGATATTCAGATATCTACACCAAGAAATACCTCAAATATCACAACTATAGATGCCTAAATCCCAGTACAAAAACCCAGACATAAATAATCAGAATAATAGGTGACCTCCCAAAGCCAGAAACCCTCTTGTAATGGGCCCTGAAAATTCAGTTTAGCAGAAGCACAAGACAAGGGCACAAAATTGTAACTATGAATATATTTAAAGAGTTTAAACCAGACATGAATGTTATGAAAACAGTGAAAACACAAACAGTTTAATGAAAGAACACAAACATTTCAAGACATGTGAGAAAAATGGAATAAATGAGAAAACCCAGAAGGAAATAAAATTAGAAATGAACTCTTGGGATATCAATTTCAGAAATAAGCCTCACTAACAGAATATAAGACACGGGATAAATTCAGAATCTCAGACATTGAAGACAAATATATATATATATATATATATATATATATATATATATATATATATATATGTTTAAATAGATTATATCAAGACACAAATATCCAGAAAATATAGGACACTATGAAAACATCAAATCTATGATTAGTAGGTATAGAGGAAGGAGAAGAAACCTAGATCAAAGGCAGAGGAATGTTTTTAACAAATGCATAGAAGACAGTTTCCTCAATATACGCAAAGAGATGCCTATTACTATACAAAAATATGTTCAAAACACCAAAAGTATAGGGGAAAAAAAGACATCTCTTTGTATACTCAATAAATGAATAGAACAAATAAAGGGTATTAAAAGCTATCTAGGAAGATCGAGTCACAGGCAAAGGCAGGTCCTTTAAAATAACACCTGACTTCTCAATATATATTTCAAAGGCCAAGAGGCTATATATAGACATTCTATAAACTCTGAGAGACTACAGATCCCAGCCCAGAGTACTATATACACTCAAACTATCAGTCACAATCCACAGAAAAGGAAAATCTTCCAGGTTGAACCTAAATTTAAGTGAATTTCCTATACCAATCCAACTCAACAGAATGCACTAGGAAAAAAAAAACTTTAATTTGAGGAGGTTAACTATATTCAAGGATAAAAGGAATTAACAATCCTAGAATAGTGCATCAAAAGTGGGATGACTACATCATAAAATATACGATAAGAAGAATTAATAAAACTGGTCACATCCAACTTCATAAGTGAAGTACTTCATCAAAAAATAGTGAACTGACCCTCCAACAGTGATAATGGGTGACTTCAATATCCCGTCCTTGTCAATAAACAAGGACAATCAGGAAAAATTTTAATAGAGTAATTCTAAAGTTAAATAAAGTCTGATACGAATACAATATCAAGACCCAACAATAAAAGAAAAGTATAGACCAATATTCTTTATGAACATAGATACAACCCCATCTCATGAAAATACTTGCACACTAAATTCAAGTACACATCAAAATATTATTTACCATGATCAAATTGGTGTCATCCAAGAGATACAAGGCAAGGATGGTTCACCATACATAAATCAATAGCCATAATCCACCACACAAATAGACTGTGAGATTTAAATCTTATGATCATCTCATTAGTTGCAGAAAAGATCTTTGAAAATCTAGTATTACATTTTGATTAAACTCCTGTAAAGACTATGAATACAAAGGACATATCTCAACATAATAAAGACAAATTACAGTAAGCCCACAACTAATGTCAATTTACAAACTTAAATCATTTCCACTAAAATCAGGAGCAACACAGGGTTAACCGCTCTTTTCATATACATTCAGTACAGGATATGAAGTCTTAGATATATTTTTTAAAAAAGATTACTGCAAAGAATAAATGGAATTCAGATGATCCTTATTGTATACATAAAAGATTCTAAAAATTCCAACATGGCACTCTTTCATTAAATACTCTCAGTAAAATAGGACATACAAACACACATACACACACACACACATACACACACACACACCATATATAAATGAAAAACAGAACATGAGAAAGAAATCAGGAAAACATTACTTTGTACAGTCTCAAAAACATATCACCTCTAAGCAAGGAATTGAAAGAGTTATATAATAAACATTTAAAACATTGAAGAAGATACTAAAAAATGGAAAAACTTCTCATTCATGGATTGAAAAAATTAGTTGTAAAAATGCCCATCCTACTAAAACCAATCTGTATATTCAGAGCAATTCCCATCAAAACTCCAACATAATTGTTGATAGAACTGAAAAAAAGAACCTTCAATTATTTTATATGGAACAGTATACACACACACACACACACACACACACACACACATGCACAACACATATACACATATAAATAAAATAATCCTGGATAATAAGAGAACTGTTGAAGATACCACAATTTTATTATTCGAGTTTTTCATAGAAATGGTAATACTGGCAGCATGATATTGTAATAAAAATATGCATTGATCAATAGATTTGAACTGAAGACACAATCAAAAGTTTACACACCTACTGACACCTGACTTTTGACACAGAAATAAAAAATACACACTAAAGACATTTTCATTCAATGGTGGTAATAAAGCTGTATGGCTTCATGTAGAAAAATTCAAATAGGTACATATTTTTCAACCTGCGCAAAACTCAACTCCAAATGGATTGGGAAATTCAAAATAAGACCAGATATCCAGAATGTCACTGAAGAGAATGTGGGGAGTGGTCTTGAACTCATTGTCAGAGGAAAGAACTTTCAGAAACAGAACACCAATAGCATAAGCACTAAGACCAACAATTAATGAATGGGACCTCAAGCAACTGAAAAACTTCTGTAGAGCCACGGATACTATCATCAGTGGCATCCCTGTGAAGACTCCAAACATCATAAGCTATTGCCAAGGGTATTGGTTAATCAACACAACCTCATGGTAAGGTCTGTTGCTGAACACAAAATTTACATTTGTCATCAGCTGCAGATTTCAGGGACTTCCTAATTAAATGTTTCACTGACTAGCATTCATGGTACTGAAGGTCCTCAGCATCATCCTGGAGGAAAAAGATAATCAGCAATATCACTCAGCTACACGCCCTGAAACCTGCACAAGAAGAAGCCTACCTGTAAGATATACCGGTGCAGTAGTGCACAGATATTGTGAAAATAACCAGCCAAATTTTTGTTGTTAGATCTAAGGCTCAGTCTATGAGATAGAAATCATGCCTGACAGAGCTAACAAGGCCAAGAACTGAGATTAGATACATCATAGGCCTAAGGAGAACACCTACCTCTATTATTCTGCTAAAGAACAGAACATTAAAATAAGTCTTAATAACATACGACTATACTCACAATATCATGTGCGACTTATCCCTCGTCAGAGAAGCTGCTTCTTCAAGTATATTGAAATTAACACAAAGATGAAACAGGATGCAGTTATCATACCTCAGAAACTAATGGCTGCATGTGCAAGGTTTGTAATGGTTCAAGCCTGATGGGATTAAAGTCCTGACAGAGACATGAGAACATGACACGCCATTTCGAACCAAGAAGTGATGTGCAATTCAAACCTGCTGGCAATGAAAAAAAAATAGTTTGTTTTGTTTATTTTTTTCAAAGTAGTGTCACTGGATGTATCAAGCACATGCTAGAGTCAGTTCCATGCTGCCAAGTTGTTTTCCAACACAAAATGAACTGTGTGCTATTTTTGTAGAGGTTGTGTTTTGCTTTACTTTGCTTGGGCATTTTTTTTCTCCTGTTGGTCTTTTGCAACTTAATTTTATTTTCAGTTTGTGATGTGTGTGTGTGTGTGTGTGTGTGTGTGTGTGCATGCGTGCCTGTGTGTGTGTGTGTGCACGCACACTAGTGAGTACTTGCCCATTTCTGTTTTTGTGTTTCCTTTTTATTTGTTTTCTTTGTTTTTGTTTCACTTGTTTTACAAAGAGAATTAAAAGAAAAGAATATTAAATTGCATAAATTTAGAGAGATAAGGAGAACAAGGAAGGACTTGAAGAAGGGGAAAATATAACCAAAATATATTGTAAAGACCTTTTTCTCAAGAGAAAAAGACATAATTGAAAAAAAAAGAAACAAAGATATGTCTTGAAATTAAAAATTCAATGAGTTATTTAAAAGTTCAGTATCTCCCTTAATAACATAAATTCATTTGAGGACAGAATGTTGGTGCTTGAAAACAAAAAAGTATTTAGATCATTCAGTCAATGAAAATTGTATTTTTAAATGTATGATCAGAAAACACATGGTCTTTGAGAAACTATGAAGTGACCACATGTAAGAATTGTGGGTTCTGGAGAAGGAAACATATACCCTCCTCCCCCCCACCGCTGCAACTCCCCCAAAGGCCAGGGAGCATCACTGATGAAGGAAATCAATGGATTGGAGGAGTTGGAGAATTTCAGAGGAGCTTTACGAATTGCTGTTTACTGTACCTAACAATGCCCATTACAATTGTGATGAGTAGTATGAAGAAAGGAATGAGTAACACTATACAAGGAAGAGACGGTAATGATGAATATGAATACTCCCACAATGCATTATATACATACGTGTAATGATTAAAATATAAACAACTAAGAAAATGGAAAAGCCACTGGCTTGAAATCAGGATTTGAGTGAACAGCCCTATTTTCCGAGGAAGATGTGTCTTGTAAAATTATAATCTGATAAGAGAATGAAAAACTTATAAATCTCACTGACAACAATTAGAACCTCAACTCTAGACTCCCACTGGAATAAAGGTGGTCAAAAGGGAACAAACACCTCCTTCCATGTATGAGTGTTTTCTATTATGGATAAGAGTTCCAAAGGGGCAGGGTGATAGTCATTACAAAGACCTAAGCATTGGATTGACATTTACAAAAATTGATGTCTTTGGAAACAATATGCATGTAATAATATGAAAGGACTGCATTACTATTGAACAAGGAACCAAGAAATGACCCTATCATGGCCTACTCAGCCTTCCTTTCCATAAGGATATTGTGTCTCATATACAAAGACAAATGAAACTTAACAACTCTTGATTACTAGCTAAGAAGTTCCCTAATATATGCACAGAAACTTGGTGAGATCATTTAAAGTATTTAGTTTATCAAAACTCTATCTGAATGATTACATGTACATAATAAAGGCAAAGGAAATGAATTAAACCATAGAATCAGTCAGAATAAATACCTCACACTCACCCCCACTTTTCTCTCCACAGTCCCTCCACAGCTCAGCAATCTCAGTTTTTATTAGAGGACACAAAACTTCACGTTGACCTGTCATCTGAATGAAAACAGGATCTCAGGTTAGACAGGAAAAGAGAGATGGTGAGATGGACAGAGGCGACCTGTCATCTGAATGAAAACAGGATCTCAGGTTAGACAGGAAAAGAGAGATAGTGAGATGGACAGAGGCGAACAAATGATTGTGGAGAAGTAACTGAATGCTGAGGCTTCTTATAAAGCTCTATATGACCTCTGCTGTGTAGAAAAATAAGAGAAATAGGAGTGATAAATTTGGTCATTGAGACTTCATTCACTTGTGACTGAAAACTTCATTTTCTAATTTGTACCTTCATGAGGCAGTGTGCATAGGACCTGCACAGGTCTGTACCAGATCATTTATATATATATATATATATATATATATATATATATATATATATACACATACATATACATGCTTTTGTTTAATGTATTTATATTTATAGGACTCTTGACTGTACGAATCAAGATATAACGTATTAGAAAAGAATATTTTCAATAAAAAGGAAAATACTTGAAAAGCAAAAAGAAATTACCTTCAAAATTTAAAAACCAATAGACTGTGATTACAGTAGGCTAAATAAAAAATCTTGCATCCTAGGGACAAAATTGAAGGTCAGATCATATATCATGATCTGATGTTCTCAAGTATCCCAAACTATCTGTGTTTAATCTTTATTGAAAGGCACTTAATTAAACTTTTGAAATAAAATCTTCTGTTTTTTTGTTTGTTTGTTTGTTTCTTAAGGAATTGTTCCAGATTTATAGGAAGTGTCCTAAGTGATAACCCTAGGGAAGCAGACTATGCATATCCCTTCCTTGTTTTCTACCAAGGATGGTGTCTTAGGCAACATATTACATACATCAGAATTGTCCTCCTTATAAACACAACTTGTATTGTAACTCCATTGTCTTTCTGATCTCTCTGGGAGCACTGACTCTGATTATTTTGTGTGCTTTAATCTCCTTCTTCTGAAATTCTATCATCTCTGCTTCCTCTAGTGCCAGATTGCACTAGTTTGCTGTCATTGCATCAGAAAAGTATCCTCACTCTTCAATCTTCCATGTACTAAGTGGTTTCAGGAGGATTCTGAGGAGTCCTGTATGCATCCGGAGGGCTCTGCAGTCTGATCTGGGGACAGGGATGAGAGCAGCAGTTGTGGAGAGAAACACTGAAGACCAAACTGAAGACATCTTTACAACCCGGTTTTCTAACCTAGTTCCTTCCTACCGCCTGACCCCATTTCTTAGGAAGATCTACACCTGGCTCTAGCAGATGAATGGGGAAAGGAATCTAGAGAACTGTCAGATTTTCCTTAATTAGACCCTATTATATCCCAAGCTAGAAATTCTATTTTACCAGGACTCATCTCGTTATCATGAATCTAACAAACAAGATTCTTTTTCTTGGGGATTGTTAGCAGTAATTTTGCATATCAAGATGAGAGAAAAATGATCCAATAAAACTATGAATATTGGCCAGTGGTAGGTTTCTGAAGCTTCAGTGCTTGCTCGTACCCATACACAGATAAGTAGCACAAGGTGGTTTGTCAGAAGACTGAATGAGAGGGAAAACACCTGAAATCAGGGAGGGTCCATGTTGGAAGGATTTGAAAAGAGGTAGAGGGGGATATGGGAAATAGATAATAATCATGTTTCATTGGGAGTGGCTGCCAAGCATTTGTCTATTAACGATGTTTTCCGTACACCTAATTCCTGAGGAATTACACAGAACCTTAAGTAGCTGTCTCTTGTGAGACGATGCCGGGGCCTAGCAAACACAGGAGTGGATGCTCACAGTCAGCTATTGGATGTATCACAGGGCTCCCAATGGAGAGGCTAGAGAAAGTACCCAAGGAGCTAAAGGGATCTGCAACCCTATTGTTGGAACAACATGATGTACTAACCAGAACCCTGGAGCTTTTGTCTCTAGCTGCATATGTATCGAAAGATGGCCTAGTCGGCCATCACTGGAAAGAGAGGCCCATTGGACTTGCAAACTTTATATGCCCCGATATAGGGGAATGCCAGGGCCAAAAGAATGGGAATGGGTGGGTAGGGAAGTGGGGGGCGCTATGGGGGACTTTTGGGATAGCATTGGAAATGTAATCGAGGAAAATATGTAATAAAAATATTAAAAATTTTTAAAAAAAGTATACTCATTGTCACATTCTTAGAGCTATTTCTGTGGTGGCTGTATGCTGTATTTAATTTTTACATTCATTTTGGAGTAACAATAGGAAGAATAAATAAGTGTCTAATTTTGTTTATAATTGCAAGCCCTGAGACCCACTATGATACTAAAATGACCTTTAATAAAAAAAAAATCTCTTGAGTGTAGGTTCATGGGGGTGAAATAACTAATAATGAAGAAAGGTTCCAACATCCCTGCCCATGTCTGTTTATATGTTTATGTCAATATTATGTTACTATGTAATTATGTTTGTTCACTACAATTTAATTACACCCCATTACGATTATTTTTTGTAAAAGTAACCAATGCATGTTTTTTATGTACTAAGAATACATCTTAGGATTGACTATTAATATATAACTCAATATTATCAATAACCTCAGGATAAGAATTACATTGTCGACAGGTGAAAGTGTGGACTACAGAAGCTAACAGCTTCTGGGATAGGCAGGAGCCACAGAGCTTCTGAGGCAGACCCCTTTTCGGGCTCCAGATATCTGGGCACCTTCCCTGCCAGAGGAGAGGTGTTCGCACTGCCTGGGAGGACTTTGCCAGAGTACCTGAGGGAGCCATCTTGGTCCCGAAATCCCACTGAGACTAGTCTGCACAGGTGTGAGTGTGGACTACAGAAGCTAACAGCTTCTGGGACAGGTCCAGTTTCGGGGCTTCATCTTCTGCCAGTAGGCAAGTTTGAACACCAGATATCTGTGCACCCTCCCTGAAAGAGGAGAGCCTGACTGCAGAAAGTGCTCTCACCACTGAAACTCAGGAGAGAGCTAGTCTCCCAGGTCTGCTGGTAGAGAATAACAGAATCACAAGAGGAATAAGCTCTAATCAGAAACAACTATAACAACTGAGTGCAGAGATTAACAGATGGCGAAAGGCAGATGTAAGAATCTTACTAACAGAAACCAAGACTACTCACCATCATCAGAACACAGTACTCCTACCTCAACCAGTCCTGGGCTCCCCAACACACCCGAAAACTTAGACCCGGATTTAAAGTCATATCTCATGATGATGGTAGAAGACATCAAGAAGTACTTTAATAACTCACTTAAAGAAATACTGGAGAACACTGCTAAAGAAATGCAAGTCCTTAAAGAAAAACAGGAAAACACATCCAAACAGGTAATGGGAATGAACAAAACCATACTAGACCTAAAAAGGGAAGTAAACACAATAAAGAAAACCCAAAGTGAGGCAATGCTGGAGATAGAAACCCTAGGAAAGAAATCTGGAAACATAGATGCAAGCATCAGGAACAGAATACAACAGATGGAAGAGAGAATCACAGGTGCAGAAGATTCCATAGAGAACATTGGCACAACAATCAAAGAAAATGCAAAATGAAAAAAGATCCTACCTCAAAACATCCAGGAGATCCAGGACACAATGAGAAGACCAAACCTACGGATAATAGGAGTAGATGAGAATGAAGATTTTCAACTTAAAGGGCCAGCAAATATCTTCAACAAAATTATAGAAGAAAACTTCCCAAACCTAAAGAAAGACATGCCCATGAACATACAAGAAGCCTACAGAACTCTAAATAGACTGAACCAGAAAAGAAATTCCTCCCAAAACATAATAATCAGAACAACAAATGCACTAAATAAAGATAGAATGTTGAAAGCATCAAGGGAAAAAGGTCAAGTAACATATAAAGGGAGGCCTATCAGAATTACACCAGATTTTTCACCAGAGACTATGAAAGCCAGAAGATCCTGGACAGATGTTATACAGACACTAAGAGAACACAAATGCCAGCCCAGGCTACTATACACAGCCAAACATTCAATTACTGTAGATAGAGAAACCAAAGTATTCCATCAGGAAACCAAATTCACACATTATCTTTCCATGAATCCAGCCCTTCAAAGGATAACAGAAAAAAATAAAATGAAATAAAAGGATGGAAACTACTTCCTAGAAAAAAGCAAGAAAGTAATCCTTCAACAAACCTAAAGGAAGACAGCCACAAGAACAGAATGCCAACTTTAAAAACAAAAATAATAGAAAGCAACAATTACTTTTCCTTAAGATCTCTTAATATCAATGGACTCAACTCCCTAATAAAAAGACATAGACTAACAGACTGGCTACACAAACAGGGCCCAACATTTTGCTGCTTACATGAAACCCATCTCAGGGAAAAAGACATACACTACCTCAGAATGAAAGGCTGGAAAACAATTTTCCAAACAAATGGTCTGAAGAAACAAGCTAGAGTAGCCAAACTAATATCTAATAAAATCCACTTCCAACCCAAAGGCATCAAAAAAGACAAGGAGGGGCACTTCATACTCAATAAAGATAAAAATCTTCCAAGAAGAACTCTCAATTCTGAATATCTATGCTCAAAATGCAATGGCAGGCACATTCATTAAAGAAACTTCAGTAAAGCTCAAAGCACACATTGCACCTCACACAATAATAGTGGGAGACTTCAACACACCACGTTCATCAATGGACAGATCATGGAAACAGAAACTAAACAGGGACACAGTGAAACTAACAGAAGTTATGAAACAAATGGATCTAACAAATATCTACAAAACATTTTATCCTAAAACAAAAGGACATACCTTCTTCTCAGCACCTCATGGTACCTTCTCCAAAATTGACCATATAATTGGTCACAAAAAAAGCCTCAACATATACAAAAATATTGAAATTGTCACATGCATCCTATCAGATCACCATGGAATAAGGCTGATCTTCAATAACAAAATAAATAATAGAAAGCCAACATTCACGTGGAAACTGAACAACAATATTCTCAATGATACCTTGGTCAAGGAAGAAATCAAGAAAGAAATTAAGGACTTTTTAGACTTTAATGAAAATGAAGCTACAACATACCCAAACTTATGGGACACAATGAAAGCATTTCTAAGAGGAAAACTCATAGCTCTGAGTGCCTCCAAAAGAAACTAGAGAGAGCACACACTAGCAGCTTGACAACACACCTAAAAGCTCTAGAACAAAAGGAAGCAAATTCAGCCAAGAGGAGTAGACAGCAGGAAATAATCAAACTCAAGGGTGAAAACAACCAAGTGGACACAAGATGAACTATTCAAAGAATCAAACAATTGAGGAGCTGGTTCTTTGAGAAAATCAACAAGATAGATAAACCCTTAGCCAGACTAACTAGAGGGCAAAGGGACAGCATCCTAATTAACAAAATCAGAAATGAAAAGGGAGACATAACAACAGATCCTGAAGAAATCCAAAACACCAACAGATCCTTCTACAAAAGGCAATACTCAAAAAAACTGGAGAACCTGGATGAAATGGACAAGTTTCTAGACAGATACCAGGAATCAAAGTTAAATCAGGATCAGGTTAATGATCTGAACAGTCCTATATCCCCTAAAGAAATAGAAGCAGTCATTAATAGTCTCCCAATAAAAAAAAGCCCAGGACCAGATGGGTTTAGTGCAGAGTTCTATCAGACCTTCAAAGAAGATCTAATTCCAGTTCTTCACGAAATATTCCACAAAATAGAAGCAGAACGTACTCTACCCAACTCATTCTATGAAGCCACAATTACTCTGATACCTAAACCACAGAAAGACCCAACAAAGATATAGATCCCCAGACCAATTTTCCTTATGAATATCCATGCAAAAATACACAATAAAATTCTCGCTAACCGAATCCAAGAACACATCAAAACAATCATCCATCTGACCAAGTAGGTTTCATTCCAGGGATGCAGGGATGGTTTAATATACAGTGGGAATGGGGGGGAAGGGGAGTGGGGGGAGGGTATGGGGGACTTTTGGGATAGCATTGGAAATGTAATTGAGGAAAATACGTAATAAAAAATAATAATAAAAAAAGGAATCCATCAAAGTAATCCACTATATAAACAAACTCAAAGACAAAAAACACATGATCATCTCGTTAGATGTGGAGAAAGCATTTAAAAAAATCCAACACCCATTCACCATAAAAATCTTGAAAAGATCAGGAATTCAAGGTCCATACCTAAACATGATAAAAGCAATCTACAGCAAACCAGTAGCCAACATCAAAGTAAATGGTGAGAAGTGGGAAGCAATCCCAATAAAATCAGGGACTAGACAAGGCTGCCCACTTTCTCCCTATCTATTCAACATTGTACTTTGTACTGGCTATTTTTGTGTCAACTTGACACAGCTGGAGTTATCACAGAGAAAGGAGTTTCAGTTGAGGAAATGCCTCCATGAGATCCAACTGTAAGGCATTTTCTCAATTAGTGATCAAGGGGGAAAGGCCCCTTGTGGGTGGGACCATCCCTGGGCTGGTAGTCTTGGGTTCTATAAGAGAGCAGGCTGAGCAAGCCAGGGGAGGCAAGCCAGTAAAGAACATCCCTCCATGGCCTCTGCATCAGCTTCTGCTCCCTGACCTGTCTGAGTTCCAGTCCTGACTTCCTTTGGTGATGAACAGCAGCATGGAAGTGTAAGCCGAATAAACCCTTTCCTCCCCAACTTGCTTCTTGGTCATGATGTTTGTGCAGGAATAGAAACCCTGACTAAGACAAATTGGTACCAGCAGAGTGGGGTATTCCTGTGACAACCTGACCATGTTTTGGGGAGGACTGTGGAAGGACTTTGGAACTTTGGGCTTGAAGATCCATTCGTTGTTAAGAGCTCTGTCAGATGTTGTGTAGGAGCTTGGAAGATAATGCTGAGAACAGTGCAGAAGATGGAGGCCTGGTTTGTGAAATTTCAGAGGGAAAATTAAAGACTCTCTTCAGGGTCATTGCTGTTTTTATTGTGAAGATTTTGTAGTTCTGGTTAGCTGGGGCTGAAGAATCAGCTGTGATTAACAAGATACCAGAACTACTAAAGCAAAAACTTTGCATTACTGGGACTATTGATGCTGGTTAGCTGGAGCTAAGAAATTAGCGGTGATTAAGAAGAGACCAGCATCGTTGAGGTGACATCTTCTGGGAAGTGTTTTCTGAAAGCACAAAGAGGCTGTGTTCCAGAGATAGGCAAGGTTGTACTCCTTCTGCAGTGGGACTTGGTAATGTGTAAGGGTCACCCAGGTGGTACTGGTTTTGAAGGCATGAAGGGGTCATGCAGAGGAGCTGAGGCTTGGCACTGTGAGAGGCCATGGAAGGCCATTGGTGAAGGTGCAGCCTCAGTTGCAATTGAAGGCCCAGGACTGAAGGGATCATGCAGTGTTTTGGAGATGCCAGTACCATGAGATGACCACCAAGAGCAGCAGCAGCAGTGGAGTACAGGCATCTGGAGCCCAGAGGACGACCTGTGTGCTACAAAGGGGATGGCTGGAGAAGTGACCCAAGCCCTTGGAGGAGCCCAGAAGATCGTGAGTTGGATCCCAGACGTTGGACGGTTGGAGATTGACTTTTGCTTTGATTGTGACTGTGCCCTGATATTTTCCCCCTTGAAGGAAGAAACTGTTTTAGTGGAACCCACAGTTAAGAGACTTTTAATTGTAAAAAGACTTTGGATTTTAAAAGAGATGTATATTTTAAACAGATTGAAATTTTAAGAATATGTAAAGACTGTGGGACTTTTAAAGTTATTTAGATCTTGGGGATGAGTAAGAATGTAAGGGTTGAGGCTTACTAGTGATGTGTTTGTGTGTCAAGTTGACAAGGGGTCAATTGTACTGGCTATTTTTGTGTCAACTTGACACAGCTGGAGTTATCACAGAGAAAGGAGTTTCAGTTGAGGAAATGCCTCCATGAGATCCAACTGTAAGGCATTTTCTCAATTAGTGATCAAGGGGGAAAGGCCCCTTGTGGGTGGGACCATCCCTGGGCTGGTAGTCTTGGGTTCTATAAGAGAGCAGGCTGAGCAAGCCAGGGGAGGCAAGCCAGTAAAGAACATCCCTCCATGGCCTCTGCATCAGCTTCTGCTCCCTGACCTGTCTGAGTTCCAGTCCTGACTTCCTTTGGTGATGAACAGCAGCATGGAAGTGTAAGCCGAATAAACCCTTTCCTCCCCAACTTGCTTCTTGGTCATGATGTTTGTGCAGGAATAGAAACCCTGACTAAGACATACTTGAAGTCCTAGCCAGAGCAATTCGACAACAAAAGGAGATCAAGGATATACAAATTGGAAAGGAAGAAGTCAAAATATCACTTTTTGTAGATGATATGATAGTATATATAAGTGACCCTAAAAATTCCACCAGGGAACTCCTAAACCTGATAAACAGCTTTGGTGAAGTAGCTGGATATAAAATTAACTCAAACAAGTCAATGGCCTTTCTCTACATAAAGGATAAACAGGCTGAGAAAGAAATTAGGGAAACAACACCCTTCTCAATAGTCACAAATAATATAAAATACCTTGGCGTGACTCTAACTAAGGAAGTGAAAGATCTCTATGGAAAGAACTTCAAGCCTCTGAAGAAAGAAATTAAAGATCTCAGAAGATGGAAAGATCTCCCATGCTCATGGATTGGCAGGATCAATATAGTAAAAATGGTTATCTTGCCAAAAGCAATCTACAGATTCAATGCAATCCCCATCAAAATTCCAACTCAATTCTTCAACGAATTAGAAAAGACAATCTGTAAACTCATCTGGAATAACAAAAAACCTAGGATAGCAAAAACTCTTCTCAAGGATAAAAAAAACCTCTGGTGGAATCACCATGCCTGACCTAACATTGTACTACAGAGCAATGACTATAAAAACTGAATGGTACTGGTATAGTGACAGACAATTAGACCAATGGAATAAAATTGAAGACCCAGAAATGAACTCACACACCTATGGTCACTTGATCTTTGACAAGGGAGCTAAAACAATCCAGTGGGAAAAAGACAGCATTTTCAACAAATGGTGCTGTCACAACTGGCGGTTATCATGTAGAAGAATGCGAATTGATCAATTCCTATCTCCTTGTACTAAGGTCAAATCTAAGTGAATTAAGGAACTCCACATAAAACCAGAGACACTGAAACTTATAGAGTAGAAAGTGGGGGAAAGCCTTGAAGATATGGGCACAGGGGAAAAATTCCTGAATAGAACAGCAATGGCTTGTGCTTTAAGATCGAGAATCAACAAGTGGGACCACATAAAATTGCAAAGCTTCTGCAAGGCAAAAGACACTGTCAATAAGACAAAAAGACCACCAACAGATTGGGAA
Organism: Mus caroli; assembly: GCF_978045245.1. Lineage (NCBI taxonomy): Eukaryota > Metazoa > Chordata > Mammalia > Rodentia > Muridae > Mus > Mus caroli. The sequence continues at coordinate 70,728,358 of NW_028227274.1, forward strand.
AGGATCTTTACCTATCCTAAATCAGATAGGGGACTAATATCATATATATATATATATATATATATATATATATATATATATATATATATATCTCAAGAAGGTGGACTCCAGAAAATCAAATAACCCCATTAAAAATGGGGCTTAGAGCTAAACAAAGAATTCTCACCTGAGGAATACCAAATGGCTGAGAAGCACCTGAAAAAATGTTCAACATCCTTAATCAGCAGGGAAATACAAATCAAAACAACCCTGAGATTCCACCTCACACCAGTCAGAATGGCTAAGATCAAAAATTCAGGTGACAGCAGATTGTGGCAAGGATGTGGAGAAAGAGGAACACTCCTCCATTTTTGGTGGAAATGCAAGCTTGTACAACCACTCTGGAAATCAGTCTAGCGGTTCCTCAGAAAATTGGACATAGTACTATTGGAGAATCCCATAATACCTCTCCTAGGCATATATCCAGAAGATGTTCCAATAGGTAAGAAAGACACATTCTCCACTATGTTCATAGCAGCCTTATTTATAATAGCCAGAAGCTGGAATGAACCCAGATGCCCCTCAATAGAGGAATGGATACAAAAAATGTGGTACATTTACACAATGCAGTACTACTCAGCTATTAAAAATAATGAATTTATGAAATGCCTAGGCAAATGGATGGACCTGGAGGGCATCATCCTGAGTGAGGTAACTCAATCACAAAAGAACTCACACAATATGTACTCACTGATAAATGGATATTTGCCAAATAATTAGAATACCCAAGATATAAGATACAATTTGAGAAACACATGAAACTCAAGAAGAACGATGACCAAAGTGTGGACACTTTGCCCTTCTTAGTATTGGGAACAAAACACTCATGGAAAGAGTTACAGAGACCAAGTTTGGAGCTGAGATGAAAGGATGGACCATCTAGAGACTGTCATATGTGGGGATCCATCCTGTAATCAGCTTCCAAAAGCTGACACCATTGCATATGTTAGCAAGACTTTGCTGAAAGGACCCAGATATAGCTGTCTCTTGTGAGACTATGCTGGGGCCTAGCAAACACAGAAGTGTGGATGCTCACAGTCAGCTATTGGATGGATCACAGGGCCCCCAATGGAGGAGCTAGAGAAAGTACCCAAGGAGTTGGGGGGATCTGCAACTCTGTAGGTGGAACAACATGATGAACTAACCAATACCCCCCCCCCCCCCAGAGCTCTTGTCTCTAGCTGCATATGTATCAGAGGATTGCCTAGTCCGCCATCAGTGGAAAGAGAGACCCATTGATCTTGCAAACTTTATATGCCTAGGTACAGGGGAATGCCAGGGCCAAGACGTAGGAGTAGATGGATGGGTGAGTAGGTGGGGGAGCATGTGGGGGATTTTGGGGATAGCATTGGAAATGTAAATGAAAGAAATACCTAATAAAAAAGAATAAAAGAGAAAATAATTGCATTGTTTTCCTTTTACATCTAAGGAAAATAAGCTACAGAGAAGTTATATAACCTATGCAAGATCACAAAGACCCAAGAACTGTGATTCCACAGTATGTCCTATATAGTCTTCGTTTTTTGTTAGGGTAATGTGTACAATATTATGACCTCCCTCAAATAAATTCGTCCTGATTACATGTGATGATAGGTGTCAATATTACTTCTCATATTAATGTATAGTGGTGGTCGTGGTCTTGACCTGTAACTGCTTCTTGCCATCTGCGGTTCTATCTACAAAGTTGGCACCCTTAGTGCTACTATTCACACTGACTTCAGTTCTCACCTTCACGTTAGGCCTCATTGAAATTTTCACCAATTTTTTTCCCAAGTACCTTCTGCTATCTGCCATGGGAGTATTTTTTTTTTTTTGGGGAGTATTTTATATGGCTTCTAAATTTATTGTTTTTTTAAAGTCTTTCTTGCTTGCTTGCTTGTTCTCCCTCTTCCTCCTCCTCCTCCTCCTCCTCCTCCTCCTCCTCCTCCTCCTCCTCCTCCTCCTCCTTCTTCTTCTTCTTCTTCTTCTTCTTCTTCTTCTTCTTCTTCTTCTTCTTCTTCTTCTTCTTCTTCTTCTTCCTTCAGAACAATATCTGTCAGTGCTGAATAAGAGTCCTGACTCTAATCCCTAGTTTGGATTCACCTACATCTAACCAAGGTTAACTTTTAATAATATTAAAAGTCATAAGGGTTACTAACCTAATATAGGCTGTCTCAGATGATTACCATGAGTGGGGTTGAACATATATTCATTATGTAAAAGTAAAATAATAATAATAATAATAAAATGATTTCATTTGACACAGTAATTTTTAAACAATAATTAAATTTGTATCAAAGACCAATGTTTGAACATTAGGGTAAAATAGTTCATATAAGGATATCCTATTATAATTATAGCCATATCTAATAAAAATCTTACGTTATATCAATGAAACTACAAAGTGCACAATTTAAAAAAAAATCACAGATTTTAGGAGGCCCCAAGGAACAGATCAATGTGTATATCAGTTGGCATTTCAGTTAGTAGCTGCTCTCTTAGAAGGCTCAGCTCTGAGGCAGACAATGGAGAATCTACTGACAAGAAATATGTTATGTCTGTGCTAAATATATCACTTCAATTGAAGGCCTCCAAAATGAAGGGAAGAAAACTGATTTGAAATGGTCTGAAAGCCTAATTCTGTTAGTGGGAATGGAAATTGATAAACAACACTGAGTGACCTACTGGAACAAATAGATTCTTGATACAGCAGGAATCCAGCTGCTATTACGTTCCAGATGAACAAGCATTACTTCAATAAATAAATCCCGTATTTTTCTGTGCATGCTTTGCAGGTGTGCTGCCTTTATGAAGTCGGACACAAGTCCAGGCTGGCAAGGCATAAAATGCCCTCTGGGAGATGGCATAGAATCAGTAAAATAGATAGAAAGGTCATTGAGCTCCAGAAAGGGGCACAGTTGTATTTAGCAGCTTTCTTATAACTGAGCCTGCTATTAACATAGTGATATTTTTAATCTATCGAGAATCACACAGCTCTGTGATTCAATGAGAACTGCAAACACTAATTAAGCTTCATGATATCCCTCAGGATATTTGGAAGATACCGTCCACATCACACAAATGATGTGACCCAGGACTGAAGAAGCTAACCCAGGGAACTAAGCAATAGAGGTCAGCCGGTTGTAGATCTGAAATTGTGACTGCAGGAATGGAAAGTCCCTAGCACTGGGGGAAGGAAAGTGGAGTGAACAGAAGGGAAGGGAACCCCACTCCTGGATCTGCTGGAGAAAGACGCATCTGTGGCAGAGTGAATTAAATCAGCTCCTGCTCCATGAGACATTTTTGTCAAGTGCAAGAAACAGAATCTATTTGCCAAATCTAAGAAAACTGCAAACCTTCACAAAGCCAAATAAAGCAAAATAAAGAAAAGCAAAATAAAGAAATCCAATGTTGTCTCATGGTGCTGCACAGAAATCACTGGTGCTTAGTCATTTTAATGGCGAAGAAATTCATTTCTTGTCCTCTAGGTAAGAAATCAGATCCCAAATATCTTCTTCTTACTAAGAATCCTCCTTTGGAAAGAATAAAAAAAAATGAAACTTTTCACCCAAAAGGAGTGGGAGATGTCACTTATTGAAAGCACAGGTTTCAGGCATATTTGACAAATGACAGCAATGACATTTTCAGAATCACAAAAGCCAGAGCTGTGTGACTCTGAGGTGAAATCTCTCTCAAAGTTGCAAATGGGATTATAAATAAAGTGCTGGTAAAAGACCAATCACAAAGCCATTTACCACAAAGACTTAAAATAGAGCAAAAAAAAAAAAAAAGACAACATTTATGGTGGCCTGATACATTTCACTACCTGCCATTTTAATCTCTGGAAGAGTCGACCTTAACCACAATACCAAAGACAGGTTTATTATCAAAGTCCACATATTCTATTTTACAAACTCCCACTAATGACATAGCACAAATGCCAGATGCAGAAGTTACGCTGGCGTAACATATCATTCAATTTCCTCTGACAGGTTTACTATTCTTTGAAACTGTAAATTCACTCATTGGCTAGAAGTGTCTTGTTACACTGTGATATATTGTTTTTGTTTGTTTGTTTGCAAGGAAAGAATACTATCTCTTTGTCGTATAGTATGTTGCTAAGAAGCGTTTCTTTTTATATTGATGGGTAAAAATATTGATGACAGCCCCCAAATTAAGTGTTTTGTTTTATGGTTTTGATTGAACTCAGTGAAATCGGTAATATAAATTAGAAAACAAAGCAGGTTATAGATTTTTCTGTGGAATAGGGAATTAAGAATTTAGAGTTTTATCCTTTATCATAAAATAAGTGAAGAGTTTTCAGTCTTGTTCTGAGTTTTCATACAGAATATATCTTTCATTTGGACTGCCTGGTCTTTCCTCATACTGATATTCACCTTTAAGGGGGGGACTAACTAGAGTTGTCTCATCACACATTACAAATCCACAAAGAACTGCATCAGGAAGGAGTATGGATGCAGAGAAAAGATAAAAAAAAAAGATTGGTATTGGAACAACAATGAAACCAGTCCACACTTATCAAAGTTATGGTATTGCTGCAAAAATTTCTGGGTCAAGGTAGAATGCTTGACCAAAGTCACAGACCTGTATATTTCTAGGTCTTATAATTGTCCCCACAATAAAGAGATGGTCTACAGCTCTTTTATCATAATTTCTTAATTATTCACAAATTAGCATTATTCCAAATGACATATAAGGAGATTTACATGTATGTAAATACTATAGAAAGATTAAACACATTTTATCTCATGGTGAAACAAGAAAGAGAGGACAGAGTAGTAAGGTGGAAGCTAAAGTGGGGTTAGAGCACATATCCTACTTTAAAACATACTGGACAACTAGCCGCAAGTGAGCCATGGGTTTTTCAGTGGTAAAGAAAAGATGCATAAGACCTCCATATCCTGTTTATAAACGTGAACACGTTACCAGAAAAAAAAATAGTCCTCTTATCTACAGGGATTAAATTTTCCTCAGTTCTAAAGTTTCATAAGAGTGTGTTTTCTTGTAAACAGCATCCTTTGAGAAGACAGAGTGTCATGTTTAATTAGGATCATCTCTCCTACAGTTAGATTTGCTGCGTGACATCAAAACATTAGTCCATAAAAGCAACTTTATGCATCGTGTTTCTGATTCGGAGAAGATCAATGTGCAGAAACAGTGTTCAGTTCATATACTGTATTAGTATTTTCTATAAATCAGGGCTAGGAGCTGATGTAATTGTAAAACTGAGTAGAATGTATAAAATACCACCCCCTCAAGAAACCCCTCACTCTCAAGAGTATGTTGTTTCTCATATGTGAGAGCTTAAAGGTATTCACCCTTCAACATCAGAAGATAATCCTTGACAAGTATCTGAAGATCAGCAACGCTCTCTGGCCCATTAGTTGTGAATCTCCATGTTCCAACAAGATCATCAGAGGGCTGACAACTTCGTGTGAAGCATTTAAAAAAAGATCTTGTTACATAAAAGTGCATTATCAGGAATTAAGATATTAGCAGGATTAACACCTTAGTGTGAGTTAATTCTATCAATTAGTTATTAGGCAGCAGGGGCCTGAAGGATAAGACCCAGGATGCACTTTATTCTAAAAGGTTCACAAACATTTATCATTTTATTTCCCTAAAACCTGGAACAGAGGCAACCATGCCCCAGCACAATTGCAGGGAAACAAACAAACAAATAAACATCCCACTTGATCAAAGGAGATTTTTAAATTCACTTTTGAATGATTTGGGAGATGGGTTGAGCAGTTTTAAGGAAAATGAGAATATGTGCACAGCACAGGACATTGCCTACGGCTTGAATAGAAGAAAGGTGTTAAAGAGATGTGGTGCTGGTCTTTTAACAAATCAGCAGACAGCTTCACACTTGTCCTCCATTTCAGGGAGTCCTGGAATCTGGAGAGCCTTTGTCAAAAGTGCCAAACTTTCTCATTTTGGTAGCTTAGAAGTAGCTAGAACTAACTGTGCCAACTAAGTCATGCCCCCAGCTCTGTTTCCACATGCAGAATGTCTGACTTCTAATTTACTATGCATTTCATCAGTATGATGTTTCCCAGATTTATACTTTTATGGTCACACTATGACCCTTTGGTTGACCTCTTAAATCAGAGCTACACTTGGTAGTTGTAGAGTTTATCTTTGACATTACTATATGATACTGAGTTGCTAAAATGGTACTGGCAAAGTAGTTTGGACAGAGTCTCACTAGCCTTGACACTTACACAAGTTCAGAACTTGTGTTTTGCATTATGTTGGTGTCTGTGTATGTGCACCACAGGACTGATCTGTAGTCCAGTATTAAGCAGTGAATAATGGATGATTTGTGTTCGTGTGTGCGTGCATGTGTGTGTGTGTGTGTGTGTGTGTGTGTGTATACAGGCCTTATGCCATGAACAAGTCTTTAGAATAGCCATGTTGATTCCTTCAGAGGGCTTAAAAAAACCTTTACAGTGTTGGCCCTTTTAATTCATGTTCTTTTTTACTCTAATGACATTGTTACTACCTAGGAGCAATTATAGCGTGATGGATACATGATGTGCATTACCTGTGCAAACAGGAAAGGAATATCTTTCTCATGGAAAAGGGACAAAAAGGTTGTTAGAGCCAGAGGACGTGGACACCTGCTGTGTGATAATACCTCCTCTCCATGACAGGGAAACTGCATCCATGAAATCTCAGCAATATGGTTGCCTGAAGAAGAACCACGCTGTCTGACATGCCCGTGTAGATAGAAACATTCTCAGAAGGCTCTGTCCCTAGATGAAGAGATATCTATAGGCAATTAATGATTGCTGAGAGAGGGAGATAACTTCTCAAGGGATGAAGCCCTGAATCGATTATCTAACACCAAATGGTCAGCCCAAAATTGAATAATGTATGTATGGTAATGTACTCATCCTGTTATATTTATATATTTATTTATATATGTATGTGTGTATGTATGTATGACAGTAATAAGTGAAGTAAACACCATGATTTTTGAGTAGGAGTCAGAAGGGAGAACATAGCAGGTGTTGCAGGAAAGATGGAAGGGAAATTATGTAAATACAGGACATATTTGTGGAATTTTAAAATAATTTTTTAAAAGAAAAACCAAAGCAGATCCATAGTCTATTCGAGTGACACACGATCGATATCCTGTCAACAAACCCCTTAGTTTTCTAAGGGTCACAGCACTGGGAATAATATCATTATGGGCATTTTTTTTCTAAAGGTGAAACTGTTTGAAAGCAAGCAGAGGAGACGCATTGGAAGATGGTGATGGGAATAAGCAAGATGGGGAACAAAAATAGGGTGCTTTGGGTTTTTTCTACACAGTTCGTGGATTCAGCCGACTAATCAGAGGTGAGAGTGAGCAATTCCACTCCGTCACTGGAACAAGGACCAGCACTGGTGAGAAAGCATCCCTCTGTCTCCTTCAAAGTCATACAAAGTGGTGCAAAGGTGGGGATCTTTTGTCTCGTGATTTGTTCCCTGGGGTGAAGTAACAGTATGGAGACCATGCAGGCAAATGTGCTCCTGCTCCAAATTGCACTTTCCTACCCCATTTATAATACTTAAATGATCAGTGGGACTTAGTGGAGAAAACGCAAATCAAGAAGTGGTTTTCTGAAACGAGGTAAAGAAACACTCTGCTCCAGTTAAACATAAGCCAAGGGACATCAACACCTCCAGATTTCCCTCTTGCAAAGTGTTAAATGGTAAGTTTCAAGGTGACACATAGGAATGGTAGTTACCCTGAAAACACAGGAAAGTTTAAAAGTTATTGAATAAAGTAAGTATACAATCAAACTTAAGATTAAAAATTTTAAATACCAAGTGGTGATTTGATTTCTCTTTCTTTTTTTTTTTTTTTTTTTTTGGAGACAGGGTTTCTCTGTGTAGCCCTGGCTGTCCTGGAACTCACTCTATAGACCAGGCTGGCCTTGAACTCAGAAATCCGCCTGCCTCTGCCTCCTGGGTGGTGGGATTAAAGGCGTCCAAGTGGTGATTTGAATATCACTTAGTGGAAAGAAAAAGCAAGAAACATTAAATAACTGTAGTGACTGTGAATTGAAAATTAATATACAGCTTCAAACATTATGCTTGACATAAAAATATTGAGAATGGGAATAAAATGACTAAGATTTTTTACCTAAGTTAACAGACAAGTTATTATTGTTTTAAAGTAAATTGTTAAATGTTCAGATGTTTTGTGTGAATTTTATAGTAACCACAGGCAAAATATTTATAGTTGATGCACAAAAGACAAAAATGTCAGGGCACACCGGTGTAATAATTATAAGACAGCAAAGAAAGGGAGCTATAAAACAAGGAACAGAGGACACAAAATGGAACAAAAATAAATTGCAAAAACTATGGCAATAATAAATTCTTACTAGCCATAAATTACTTTAAGTGTAAATAATAAAAATTCTTCAATCAAAGAAATACTAGTTATATTTAAAAGAAAAAAAGCTTAATTGTATGTAGTCTATAAACACTCAACTTTGAAGCCTCGGTGTTGGGATTTTCTGTTGGTAAAGACTGTGGTAAATACCTGAGAAATAAAAGTAAACTAAAAGCAGGAAACACTTACTCTGGACTACATTTTAGAAGCATCTCGGTGAGGTCATCTAGCCCATTGTTTGCAGACTTTGAGGAGGCTGAGCCTCATAGCACGGTGTGTGGCGATACAGAGATGCTCACCTTTCCATGACCAGAAAGTAGGAAGTCAAACTAACCAGCAAGAAGATGTCCTGAAAGACACCTGCTTCAATGGCACATGTCTTCTAACCGGGTTCCGCTCTCCATAGTTCTGCCATCTCATAGTATAACATTTATATTTTCTCTTAATTATTTCTATGCAATATGTTGTGGTAATACCCTGGTTATGGTTTCCTCTTCTCCAACTTCTAGAATCAACCCACTTCCTCACCCACCGAAGTCCACAGACTTCCTTGCTGACATTAGAATACGAATAGGTATGTAAAACAACAAAAATAATAATAACAATATAGAAACAAACAAGAACAAGATAAAACAAATAAAAGGAGGCAATAAAAAAGTGTAAGAAACACATACAGTTGGAGAGACACACATGTTCACAAACAGAAATCTTAGAAAAACACAAATCTAGAAACCATAACGCACACAAAAAGAACCTGTAAGGGAAAAAAGCCGATAAAGCAATATTAGACAAAGAATACAAACCAGGAATTGAGCCCAGAAATATAGAGTAATATATTTGACTTTGGCTCCATAAGTGGCCCAGTCCACTGTAGAATAAGAATGTTTGTCATCTAATCACTTACTAAAATTTAAAGCGTAAACACTATTTGCACTGAAGACTAAGATTTCAAAACACAAGCAGTTGGGTATAAAATAGCATATCTTAACCATAACATACATATGTAAGTGGAATATTTTTTGAATGGTGCTTTGGGGTAAGGGAGGAAATGAGAAGCCACTTCTATGACACAAAGGAAGAGAAACACCAATAGCTTCTATCCCTGTAGGAGAAACAACTGAATAAAAAGAAAGATAGGACACAAGCACCCATCCCATACCAGGAAGCTACCTCCAGTTATCAATCTCTTAAAAAATTAGTTTATCCCATGGAGTCTCACTGGGTATACAGGCCAAATTTATGAACCATGTGAATTGGTAGATGGCCAACACAAAATGTACTTAAAGGTAATTTGAAAATTATTTATTTCAATTTTACTTTGGACTTTTTATTTCTTTTAACTTCCTGGCCTTTTCCATGCACATTATGATTACTGATGTTGAGATTTTATGGTGTGTGTGTGTGTGTGTGTGTGTGTGTGTTTATGTGTGTGTCTGTACATTTGTTTCTTGTGGTTTCTTTATTTTTGCTTTCTATTGTTAAATAGTTCTTATTTTCTTTGTTTTCTTTATTTCTTGGGTTTTTTTTTTTTCTGCTTTGTTTCCTAAGAGATAGAGAGAGAGAGAGAAAATAGGGAGATGGAGAAACTTTGGGAAAACATTAGATGGGGGAACCATGATCAAAATATATTGTAAGAAAATAATTTTATTTTCAATAAAAACATGAAATTTAGAAATAACCAAGATATATATATATATAAATGAAACATTTAAGAGGTCCTTTTAATAAATAAAATTACCATGATTATTATTTTAAAAAAGATAGGAAGGAAGAAAGAGAAAAAATATATAAAGAATAAAGTAATGAAGTAGAATTAAAAAAGACAATATAAAAAAATCAATCAATATTTGCCACCAATCAATATGAAGCTTCATTGCACTATTCTTCCCAGGTTTGGGGTCAGCAGTTACTACCAGAAAGGTGTACCCCATTCTTGGAAAGAAGCCTACAAAAATAACACCCTGAATGGAGATTAGCAGGATTAGGGGGACACAATCAGAGGTTGAACAACTCAGAGTCAGAAACATAGTTAGGAAAGAGAAGACTGGATTTTGAGCAAAGAAGGGCAATGCTGGAGCCAGAAACTGAGATTCTCCAGGATGTCTTAGAGTGAATAGACTGACAAAGATACATTCTGGCCAGTACCTGAGAAAGGCAAAACACAGAAAGTATTCTACAGAACTGTATACAAAATTAAATGAAGAGTTGGATCTACAAAAAGATAAGCTTCACAAACTCTTAGTCAACCTAAGCACAAAGAGAGAGTAGACAGAAGTTAGGGAAACTGGAGGTGGAAAAGGAAATAATGAAACAGGATCAAGTGAAATAACAGAAAGTATCATAAAACAGATTGTGATAGTTGTCACTATTGGGGAACTTGATAGTATCTGCAGTCACAAGGACTGGGCTTCAGCAAATCACAGAATGAATCAAACAAATAGAGTTAGCTGAACTCTAGAAAGCATTCATCTCTCTTTGCTTTCTGACAGGTGATATAATGTGCCCAGGTGCTTTAAGCACCCAGTGCCTTGATCTCACCTCTGTGATAGACTGCTACAAAAGACAGGACTCTTACAAGCTTATTCTATTAATATAACATCGCCCTGACGAAAACTAGGTAAGAACAGAACAAAACATAAATTTGTAAACCAGTTTTACAGAGAATCGGAGATGCAAATTCTAATTAAATACTTAAAAACTGTATTCAAGAGGACATTAAGAAGATTATGCATCATGACAAATTGGGTTTTATCCATGGGGTGCAATGTTAGTTCAATGTACACAAATTAACACATTTAATATAGCATGAAAGTTGACTTGTGGTCATCTGGCTAAATAAAGAAATGTCCATCTTCCTTGCATAGTACAAGAATAGAAGAAGGTAGAGGTGAAGGAAATAAATACCAACCTAGTAAAAACTGTATAAAATAAACCTATAACCAACATTATACTAAATGGGAGAAAAAAAAAAACAGCATTTGCTCTAAAATCAGGAATAGGCCCATTTTCTACACCCTTATTCATCACAGTGCTAAAAAAAAGAAAACTTAGCTCAGGCAGAAAGAAAAAAAGGGGACACAAATAGGAAAGAAGTCATTATCCTTAATTACAGATAACATGATCCTACACTTAAAAGATCGTAAAGACTCCATTAGAAAACTCTTATATCTGATGAACACTGAAGTAGCAGGATACAAAAGCAACATAAAACAATTTCTATAACAACATAATGAACTCACTGAAAAACAAATTAGAAAAATTTCCATCATAGACACACACTGAAGCCTAAAGTAAGCCCAAGGAAGGTGATTAAAAAGAATGTATGGCAGAAACTTTAGGACAGTGAGTTAACAATGAAGAAGACCCTAGAGGATGGAAAGATCTTACATGCTCATGCACTGCCAAAATTAATATTGTAAAATGAGTGTTTGCCAAAAGGGATATACAGTAAATAAATGGTCATCAAAATCCCAATGATTTTCTTCACATAAGAAGAATTCCAAAAATTCTTGTAGAAATAGATAAGGACACACATTTTCAAAGCTGTTGTAAGAAGAAAGCACAATGGTGGAGATATCATAACACCAGAACACAAATTACACTACAGAACTGTGCTGATAAACACAGAAATGTACTGGCAAAACAATAAATCTTTAGCCTACTAAAGAGTACATAGAATCCAGAAGTAAACCCATAGAGGTATTGTCAAATAATATTTTTATCTCTATGTACATATATATGTATATACGTATGTATGTATGTTTTTATATTTGTGTGATTGCATGTATGTATGTACGTATGTGTGTAAGTGATGCTTACACTAAAGCATATTTATAGAGCTCAAAGGACAAGTTTTAGGAATCTGTTCTCTTCTTCACCTTGTGGGTCTGGGAGAGCAACTCGTGTCTTCAGGCTTTACACACACAATACTTTACCTACTGAGCCATCTTGTCAGGTCAAGTCCCCTAATTTTTGACAGCATTATCAAAAACATATCAGACAAAAGACAGCCTCTTCAACAAACGTGACAAGACTGGATATCCACATATAGAGGCATGAATTTATAGCCACTTTTCTTACCTTGCACAAAACCCATCAATTACAAGAGAACACAAACCATGAAATGCTAGGACTACTAGAGGAACAAGACACAGGCATAAATAGGGATTTTTTTGAACCAGAGCTCCAGTTGTATAAAAAGCAATTCCAAAGATCGCCAAAGTGGATTACATGACATTAAAAAGCTCTTCACAGGGAGGAAACAAACACCAGCATGAGGATGAGACCTATAGAATGAGCCAACATTTTGATCACCTGTCCTGTTCTAGGACAGATAAAGGATGCCATAAAAAGAAAGGTAAATCTTCCCAAAATGATGGGTTAATGAATGATCATTTCTACAATATTAATTCTACCCAATCCATAAGCCTAGACAGTCTTTCCTCATTTTCTTTTTTTCTTTCTTTCTTTCTTTCTTTCTTTCTTTCTTTCTTTCTTTCTTTCTTTCTTTCTTTCTTTCTTTCTTTTTCTTCCTTCCTTCCTTCCTTCCTTCCTTTCTCTCTCCCTCCCTCCCTCCCTCCCTCCCTCCCTCCCTCCCTCCCTCCCTCCCTCCCTCTCTCTCTCTCTCTCTCTCTCTCTCTCTCTCTCTTTCTTTCTTTCTTTCTTTTTATTAGGTATTTTCTTTATATACATTTCAAACGCTTTGGAGCTTTAAAGTTTTCACTTTAAAATAGATTCCCCTTAATACTTAGACATGTTTACTCTGAGGGTTCTTTAAGTATACACACACACACACACACACACACACACATATCCCTCCTTCCAAACATTCCTATATATATATCCCTTCCTGTTCTGCTTCAAGTTTATGTCCTCTTTTGTGACCAACTGTTAATGTATGGACACACACACGGTGTGTAAGGACAAATGTTTGTACACTGTTGTCAATCATTTGCTGGTTTCAAAGCTAGCAGCTGTAGATTATTTTCCTTCACTAGCAATGAGTTCATTAACCACTGAGTATCTAGGTTCCTAGTGGTAGTCTTACTTTCCCTTCGTTTGGGACATTTGTTTTTGTTTTAAAGACATTGCGAATTGGATTATTTCCATGATTGCTTTTTACTGAGTTTGTTATTGGTTTACAGAAAGGCTACAGATTTTTTACTGTTAGTTTTATATTTCTGTTTTGCTGAAAGTGTTATTTAGTTCTAAGAGTTTGTTTTCTTTGTGGGTCTTCGCAGTGGTTCTTGGCCCTCCTAATGTTGCAACTCTTTAATAAACTCTTAATGTGGAGACCCCAAACCTAAAATGACTTTCATTACTACTTCATAACTGTAATTTTGCTACTGTTATGAGTCATACTGTAAATTTTTTTGGAGATAGAGGTTTATCACAGAGATTGTGACCCACAGGTTGAGAATTGCTGCTTTCTTTCCTGTCTCCTGTGTATTGAATAATATTGTCTGCAAAAAAGGGGTGCTTAGATGGTTTTTTCCTATTTTTTTGTTTCCTTTTAAATAGATTTTTTCATATATATTCAGATTTTAGCATTCTCTCTCTGAAATCCTTGCAGGACTCCCCCACCTTTCCCTCCCACCCACATGTGATCTCTTTCTGTCTCTCACTAGAAAAGAGCCTTCTAAGGGATAATAATAAAATATAATCAGTTGAAACAAAAACTAACACAAATAAACAAAAGATTTACAAGTATTTAATTTAATTTAATTTGATTATGGCTTTATTAAACTTTGATGGGGATTGCATTGAATCTGCAGATTGTATTTCATGAGAAGGCTAGTAATTTTTAGTGACTTATTGTGAATTAGGCAGGAAAGAACATGGTTGAGCAAGTGTCTCTGTGGTAAGATGAAGCATCTTTTTGGAGTAAGCCCATAAGTTGTATAGCTGGATCTTGAGGTAGATCGATTCCCACCTTCCTAAGGAGCTGCCAAACTGATTTCCATAGTAGCTGTCCCACCAGCAAAGCACTCCTCTAATGTCACATCTTCACAAGTATGAGTTGTCACTTGTTTTTATTAATCTTGGTTATTCTGGGTAAGCATAATGATGATTTTGTATACTGTGTAGTGGTTACCCTAGTGTTATTCAAATGCAGAATTCTCTACACTAATCTTGTTTCAATCTGGACATGTCACTGTAATGCTTATACTAAGAATCTCTTCTTTCAAGGTTCTGTAAACAATTCTTAACATTTATTCTCTACCTTCTCAAAATAAATGCTGATCACCTGGTGGCTGGAAATAGAATAGAGAACAGAGAACAGAGAACAGAGAACAGAGAACAGAGAACAGAGAACAGAGAACAGAGAACAGAGAACAGAGAACAGAGAACAGAGAACAGAGAACAGAGAACAGAGAACAGAGAACAGAGAACAGAGAATAGAGAAGAGGAAAGAGGAAAGAAAGAGGAAGAGAGGGAGATCCAGATCGCCCAGGATGATGGAGAATTAAAGCCACAAAGAAAGGACCTGGAGAGAGATCATGGAAACACCTGAAGGCCAAAGAGCCAGATCAACACTAATAAGCAAGTTATCATGGGCTGGGACTGGAAGGTAGCCAGATTAGCATAGAGGGTTGAGGTAGATCATTTAACTGCTCAGTTAGTGAGGTGAAGTTTTGAATAAATTTTATGTTTTCTGCATTGTTATTTGGAACTGGCATAAGGTAAAGAAATAGAGCTGCCAGAGTAAGTCACTGTAGTATTTATATTAAAGATAATTCACTAACAAATGGTACCCAACGTGAGACAGCAAAATATTGTAGTAAAATTTAATTGGAGTTTCTACCCCACCTTAGATCATTAAGTTCTCAAATAAAATACACCAAACATTTATATTTATAATATGCCTCAGTAGCACTAGAGCTGGGTTGACATCAACCCTCTAGGGTATTTTGTCCCTGTCATTAATCCTGAGATATGACTTACCATGTTCCATCTGAGATACATATACAACTACTGGTTAGCCCTCATGGCCAGTCCTCACTGCATCTTACTACATGGTGTCTTTGTATCTCTGTTTTTCTTTCTCTCTCCTCTCTCAGACCCTGTTTTAATCAGGGTTTGTATTCTTGCACAAAACATCATGACCAAGAAGCACATTGGGGAGGAAAGGGTTTATTCAGTTTACACTTCCACATTGCTGTTTATCATCAAAGAAAGTCAGGACAGGAACTTACACAAGGCAGGAACTTGGAGGCAGGAGCTGATACAGAGGCCATGGCAAGTTGTTGCTTACTGACTTGCTTCCCCTGGCTTGCTCAGCTTGCTCTCTTATAGAACCCAAGACTACCAGCCCAGGCATGGTCCCACCCACAATGGGCCCTCCTCCTTCATCACTAATTGAGAAAATGTTTTACAGCTGGATTTCATGCAGACATTTTCTCAAGTGAGGCTCCTTTCTCTGGGATAACTCCATCTTGTGTCAACTTGACACACACACATACACACACACACACACACACACACACACACACACACACACAGAACAGCCAATACAGAACCCAAGCCCCCAGAATGGATTCCTACCTACCTTTCTTTTGCCTAGCCCTAGGCTGTAGGCATCTTTATTTAACCAATAGTTTTAATTCAAGAAGCTGTTTTACATAGCATCACTTGCTGTACATGAGTACTTCCTTGTCACTGAGGCAACCATATCTTAGGGGGCAGTACTTAGATTTACAATACATAGAAACAATTCTGATGGGTGAAAGATAACAATCTCAAAGTGTCTTTTATTGCATTGCCCTGACAGCTAATGATGTTCGAACATTTCTTTAAATGTTTCTCAGCCATTTGAGTTTCTTCTTTTGAGAATTCTGATTAATTATGTACCCTATTTTTAAATTGGATTATTTTGTTTCTGTTATCCACTTTCTTGAGTTCTTCATATAGTTTGGAGGTTAGTTGTCTATCTGATGTGGAGTTAGTAAAAAAAAAATCTTTTCCCATTCCATGGGCTGTTGCTTTGTCTGAAGAAAACTACCTCTTGCCTTACAGAAGATTTTCATTTTCATGAGGTCCAATTTGCTATTTGCTGATTTTAGTGCCTGTGCTGATGCTATTCTGTTCAGAAAGTCTTTTACGTTCCAACGAGTTCAAAACTGTTCTCCAGTTTTTCTTCTCTTGGGTTCAGGGTATCTTATTTTATGCTGTGGTCTTTGATTCACTTAGAGATGAGTCTTATGCAGCATAGTAAGTATGAATTCTTGTTCAGGTTTGCCAGTACCATTTCTTGAAGACACTCTTTTTTTCACAGTGTGTATTTCTTGAATCTTTATTCAAAACTTAGGTGTCTATCAGTATGCGCATTAATGTCTGTGTCTTCAATTTGATTCCATTGAAAGCATGTCTGCTTTTGTGCCTGTGCCATGCTTTTAAACCTATAGTACAATCTTTGATGCAGATGGTGATACCTTCAACGTTTAAGCTATTCTGGATTTGTTTGTTTGTGTGCCTGCGTGTATCTGTGTGTTTGTGTGTGTAGGGTGTTTCCATAAGAAGCTAAAAACTGCACTTTCAAGGTCTGGGAAGAATTATGTTGTTATTTTGGTAGGAATTGCATCTCAAATACAGAAGAATATATGCTCTTCTTAGAACTTCATGGAACTTTCTCCAAAACTGACCATATGATCAGGCACAAAGCCAATCTCAGCAGATACAGGAAAACAGAAATCAAATATTGTATCCTATATGACCTCCATGTGGTAAAACTAGATATCAACAACAGAAACCACAGAAAGCTTGAAAGCTCGTGGAAACTGAACAACTCTTTACTGAATATAAAGTGAGTCAAAAAGAAATTTAAAAAATGAAAGTAAACACTGGCTAGAATTGAATGAATTGTACACAACTGAAACAAATCTAAGAGACAAGCTCATAAAAGCTGGGAGAGGTCTCATCCCAGTAACTTAATAGCACACTTAATGCTCTAGAAAAAATAATAAATCATACTCAAAAGAAGTAGATACAAAGAAATAATCAAAACCAGGCTCAATCACTAATATACTTTGACTTTGGTGCACTTGTCTTAATTAATGAAATAATATTGACCTGTAGTTGCTAATGAAAGGAATTACTTATATTTCCTAAATTTTCATTGAGTGGATTTACTGTTCTGAGACTTTATCTGTCCAAGACACAATATTTAGTCATACTGTATATCCTCGGCACTCTCTTGACCTTAGCAATGTCTCTGATGCCCTTGTTTTAGACGAGCTTGACAATTTTGAAAGGTACCAGTCAGGTACTTTGTAGCAGATCTTGCCGTAATGAGTATGTGTGTGTTCCTTCCTGTGACATCTTTCTCCCGAATGAACTGAGGCTGTCTGTTTGGGGAAGGAAACAACAGAAGTAAGGTGCTATTTTGATCATATCACATCAGCCATCCTTAGTTTGACCTAATACAGAGGATGCTGACCTCATCACCTGGATGAGATAATGCCTGTCATCTTTCTCCACTGCCAATTTGCTGTTTGGTCCCCAATTTTCTGTACTATACTTGGGAAGGAAGTTACTTATGTCGATATATTCAAGGGGTTAGAAATTAAGCTGCAATTGTTTAAGATATAATATTTCATAAATCATTTGAAATTCTCCTGCTTCTAAGGATTACTTCCTTGGTGTTACTTATTGTGAACTCATTACTATTATTGGGAACTCTGAATTATAATCCAATACTTGTTGTGTTTCATTGTCTGTTCCAATTAGGGACATTGGAAGCCCCCATTCGTTTTAATTTATTTATTTATTTTTTGTTGTTGTTTTGACTTATCCATTTTCCATATTGCTCACTGCCTTCCTCCCAGTCACCCTTTGCCATAACCCCTTCCCCATCTCCCAATCTCTTCTCCTCAGAACAGCTGGGAGCTCTCCTAAATATGCCCCCACTCTGGTACTTCAAGTCACTGAGAAGCTTGGTCCGAGGCCAGACAAGACAACCCAGCTAGAATAACATATCGCACATGTAGGCAACAGCTTTAGAGATAGAACCCGAGCCAGTTGTTCAGGACCCACTGAAGTCCAAGCTGCACATTTGTTACATATGTGCAAGAAGACCAGGGTCGAGCCCGTGTATGTTTTTTGGTTGGTGGTTCAATCTCTAAGAACCCCAAGGATCCAAGTTAGTTGATTCTGTTGGTCTTCCTGTGGAGTTGCTATTCCCTTGGGGGCTGTAATCCTTCATCCTATTCTTCCATAAGAGTCCTCAAGCTCCATCCACAGTTTGACTGTGGGTGTTTGCATCTGTCTGAGTCAGTTGGTGGGAGGGGCCTCTCAGAAGACAGACATGGAAGACTCCTGTTTGTAAGCATAACAGAGAATCATTAATAGTGTAAGCGACTATTGTTTGAATATGGATGGATCGCAAGTTGGGCTAGTTATCAGTTGGTCATTCCTTCAGTCTCTGCTCCATCCTACAATAACTGCATTTCTTGTAGACAGGATAAATTCTGGACTGAAAATTTCGTGGGTGATTGTTGTCCTATCATTCCACTGAAATTCCTGCCTGACCATAGGAAACAGCTGTCCGAGATTTCATATCCTTATCTTGTGAGTCACAGCCAAAGACTTTTCCTTTGATTCTTGGCCACCTCCCTTGTCTCAGTCTCTTCCTAGAGATGTCCCCCACCTACCACCTCACCCTCTGTAAGGCTTGAGATTTACATTCATTTTCATGGTCATCTGGCCATCCCTCTGGCCCTCCCACACCCTACCTACACCGAATCTCCACACTTCCCTCCAGATCCCCTTGCCCACCCAGTTCCCTCCCTCCATCTGCCTTCAATGACCATTTAGTTGCCCCTTCCAAGTGAGATTCAAGCATCATTGCTTGTGCCCTCCATCCAGTCCAGCCTCCTTGGGTCTGTGGAGCATAGCATGGGCATCCTTTATTCTGTGGCTATTATCAACTTATAAATGAATATATATCATGCATGTCCTTTTTGGACTGGGTTACTTTACTCAGGAAGATATTCTCAAGATCAATACGTTTGCTTGTGATATTCATGATGTCTGTTTTTAATAACTGAATTGTATTCCATTATGTAGCTGTGCCACCTTTTCTTTATTCATTTTCAGTCGAGGAACACATAGGTTGTTTCCAGTTTCTGGCTATTATGTGTAAACTTGTATAAATATGGTTGATCAAGTGTCTTTCTGGATGTTGGAGCATCTTTTGAGTATATGTCCAGGAGTGGTATAGCTGAAACTTAAGGTAGAATTATTTCCAGTTTTTTTTGATAAACCACCGAATTTACTTTCAAATTGGTTGTACAAGTTTGCTCTCCTATCAGCAATGGAAAACTGGTCCACTTGCTCCAGATCCTTCCAAGCATGGGCTATCACTTGAACTTTTGATCTTAGCCATTCTGATGGGTATAAGATGGAAGGTCAGAGTTGTTTTGATTTGCTTTCCCTGATGACTAAGAACTTTGAACATTTCTTTAAGTGCTTCTCGACATTCTAAATTTCTCTGTTGAGAATTCTCTGTTTAGCTCTGTGCACCATTTTTAATTGGGTTATTTGGGATGTTGGCATTTAAATTCTTGAGTTCTTTCTAAGTTTTGGATATTAGCCCTCTGCCAGATGTAGGGTTGGTAAGGATCCTTTCCTAATTTACAGGCTGCTGTTTTATCTTATTTACTGTGTCCCTTACCTTGCAGAAGCTTTTCAGTTCAATGAGATATCATTTATCAATTAAGGATCTTAAAGACTGAGCCATTGGTATTCCTGTTCAAGAAATTGTCTCCTGCAACAATATATTCAAGGGTGTTTTCCACTTTCTCTTCTATAAGATTAGTGTATCCTATTTTATATTGAGGTACTTGATCCACTTGGACTTGAGTTTTGTTCAGGGTGATAAATATGGATCTATTTTTATTCTTCTACATGTAGACATCCAGTTAGTCCAAGATCATTTCTTGAAGATGCTTTCATTTTTCCATTGTATTGTTTTGGCTTTTTTTTTTTTTATAAAAAATCAAGTATCCGGGGGTATGTGGGTTTATTTCTGAGTCTTTAATTTGATTCCACTGATCAACATGCATGTTTCTTTACCAATACTATGCAGTTTTTATCACTGTTGTTTATAGTACAGCTTGAGGTCAACAATTTCGATTCTTCCCAAAATTCATTATTGTTCAGGATTGTTTTTTCTATGTTGGGTTTTTTATTTTTTCATATGAAGTTTAGAGTTGCTTTTTCAAGGTCTATAAAAATTCGTGCTGGAATTTTGGTGGAAATTGCATTGAATCTATAGATTGCTTTGATAAGATGGCCAGTTTCACTATTTTAATCCTACCTCCCCATGAACATGGGAGATCTTTCCATCTTTTGATGTCTTCTTCAATTTCTTTCTTAAAGGACTTGAAATTCTTGTCATACAGATCTTTCGCTTGCTTGGTTAGGATTACACCAGAAATTTTGTATTATTCATGGCTATTATAAAGGGTGCTATTTCCCTAATTTCTTTCTCAGCCAGTTTATGATTTGTATAAAAAAGGACTACTGATTTCTTGGAGTTAACTTTTTATCCAACCACATTGCTGAAGGTGTTTATCAACTGTAGGAGTTATCTGGTAGAATTTTTTGGGTCACTTATCTATACTCTCTTATCATCTTCAAAGCACTACTTTGACTTCTTCTTTTCTGATTTGTATCCCCTTGATCTCCTTTAGTTGTCTTATTCCTCTTGACAAAACTTCAAGTCCTATAGTAAATAGATAGGAAGAAAGTGGATAGACCTGTCTTGTCCTGGATTTTAGTGGAATTTTTTAAAGTTTCTCCCCATTGAGTTTGATGTTGGCTGTTGGCTTTGGTATATTGCTTTGATTATATTTAGTTATGGGCATATATACTTGATCTCTGTACTACTTTTAACATGAAGGGGTGTTGGATTTTTTGCCAAAGAATTTTCCAGCATCTATTGAGATGATCGTGTGATTTTTAACTTTCACTTTGTTTATATAGTAAAGTATGCTGACAGATATTCATATACTGAGTCATCCCTGCATTCCTGGGCTACTTGATCATGATAGGTGTTTTTGATGTGTTCCTATATTCTGTTTGTGAGTATTTTACTGAGTGTTTTTGCATTAATATTCATAAGAGAAACAGATCTGAAGTTTTCTTTCGTTGTTGAATCTAGGTGTTGTTTAGGTATCAGGGTTACTGTGGCTTCCTAGGATGAGTTTCTTCTGTTTCTATTTTGTGGAATAGTTTGATAAGTATTGGTATTAGCTTCTCTTTGAAAGTCTGGTAGAATTCAGTATTAAAACCATATGAGGTAATATCTATCTTTACTGGTGAGGTGTGTTTCTTGTGTGCTGTAGAATGATGGATTCTGGTTTGTTTTGTTTGTTTGTTCATTGTTTGTGTGTTTTCTTCCATCCATTCTGTTAGCTTGTATCTTTTTATTGGTAAAATGAGTCTATTGATGTTGAGAGATATTAATGACCAGTGATTATTATTTCCTGCTGTTTTGATATGGGTGGTGTTACTATGTGTGCATTTGTGTATGATTCCCTTGCTTGTGGGGAATTACTGGTAAGGAATTACTTATTTCCTGTGTTTTCTTGGATGTAGTTATCCTCATTGGGTTGGAGTTTTTCTGTATTCTTGGGTCTAATATTTTTCGTAGGGCTGGATTTGTATATAGATATAGTTTGAATTTGGATTTTTCTTGAAATATCTTGTTTTCTCTGTCTATGGTGATTGAGAGTTTTGCTGTATCTGTTTTTCTAGATTGGCATGTGTGACTTTTTAGAGGTTGCAAATTATCTAAAAGCCCTTCTAGCTTTTAGAGTCCCTGTTGAAAAATCGGGTGTGATTTTGATAGGTAAGCCTTTGTATGTTACCTGTCCCTTTTCCCTTGCTGGTTTTAATATTCTTCCTTTGTTCTGTAGGTTTTATGTTTTCATTATTTTGTGTCATGAGAATTTTATTTTCTGATCCAGTCTAATTGGTGTTCTATAAGCTTCTTACATATTTAATTTAAATTTCAAATATTATCCCCTTTCCTGGTTTTCCTCAGGAAACCTGCTGTCCCATCCCCTCTCCCCCTGCTTCTATGAGAGTGTTCCTCCATTCACCCACCCATTCCCACTTCCCTGCCCTATAATCTTTATAAGATTTTATTTCAGGTCATTTTCTTGTTCTTCTGTTATGTTAGGGTATCCATGGCTTGCTGTAGTGGGATAGCTGTGTTTTGGAGGTGTCATATTGCTCTGGATTTTGTTGATTATATTCTTTTGAAGGCCTTTAGTCATCTGAATGGGCTTAGTCTCCAGATGTTCTTGTTGAAGTAGGTATTGGGAAGGGGTGACATCCTGGCTGGTCATGGCGTGGCAGGCCTCAGATGGGTATCCTTGGGCTGTATGGTTCCTGATCTGGAAGTCTGTGTGGTTCAGGATCTGCAGGTCTGTATAGTTCTTTAATTCTAATTAAGCATCTACAGTATGGTTCAGGATATGCAGGTCTGTATGGTTCAGGATCTGTAGGTCTAATGAAGGTGTGAGGAGAAGTGGCAGAAAATGGAGTCCCCCTGGAATAGCAGGCTGCCCAGGCTACTCTGCTTACTCCAAAGGAATCAGAAAGCAGGGAAGGTAGGTGTGGAAAGAGAAGCTTACCTGTATGGTTGGTTCAGGGGCAGCAGGTGTGATGAAATGGGAAGGAAGGGAGGAGGCTGGAGTCCCCAAATTCATTCTCTCTCTCTCTCTCTCTCTCTCTCTCTCTCTCTCTCTCTCTCTCTCTCTCTGTCCCCTGTGTCCCCCTGTGTGTGTGTATGTGTGTGTGTGTAAATATATATTTCCATCACTTTAGATTTTCTTGAGGGGAAGCTTCTTATTTGCTGGAACTATGAGAAGCTATTCAAATTATCTTGCATAGATATTATACTTTTCCATGACTTGATTGTGTTTATAAGGATTTATAAAAATATTTATATGGGTTGCTGCACTGGCAAGGCTTAGTTCCAAGGGCAGCACTGAGAAAGTTTGTAACAAAGCAAAAACTTGGGAAAAGGACCAAATAAAAACTTTTTTCTTCTCTTTATTTTACAGAAAATTAGTCTTGCTCCAGAGAGCAATTCAGCCATATCAGGAATCTTTTAGAATTTTGCCTCTAGCTGTTTGGGGCTGGCTGATAACATGCAGGGTGATATAAATATTGCACAGCCCTATATTTCAGTGTTATTCATCTGATTATATGAGGGAGCTCACTGAAAGGTAGTTTCAGAATTTAAAACAAAGTCATTTTAAAGCAACAATCTGACTGTGTCTGGGAAATTATCCCATCATTCCCTGGAAGAAGTAAGAATGTTTGATAACATTACCATATGGATATTTTAGTTACTATTCAAAGTGACGCCTGACATTTATTCTTCAAGGATGCAAGCCTTTTATAAAAATACTTCTATACTTTATCCACAATTTTTTAGATTTTTGCCTGTTTATAAATAAATATGAGTATTTGCTAAAATTAACTGAAGGCCAGAACTAAGCACATGGAAATATGAATATGAATGTATAGTTCTTTAATTCTAATTAGAATAGCAGTTTTAATTATGAGAACTAGAAAAACAGCTTATTTTCAAAAATATAATAATTTTAGCATATATTATTTGAATTATGCATACATCTATTATTTAATGCAATTATTAGAATACCTCAAATGAATGATTTTTTTACCATTTAAAAAATGTGCATTTCAAAATATTATAAGGTTTGCTGACAGCAATTCAAAGGAGCTCTAAGTGTCTGACTGTGAATGGCTAAGGGATCACTGACTGTAATGCTAAATCATCACTGTCAACATGGTCACATTTAGAATCACTATGGTAGCTGGACTTTGGGTGAATATCTGAGGATGTTTCTAGAGAAGTTTAACTGGATGGAGGCATACTCTGAATGTCAATGGCTTTATCCTATGGGCTGGGATCCCAGGTAATAAAAATGGGAAAGCAAGCTGAATGCCAGTATTCATCTCTCTTTACTTATTGATTGAAGAAATAATGTGACCATCTGCCTCTGCCTCTGCCTCTGCTCTTGCTGTTCTCAGCACCACACCTTCAGTGCTCTGCTAGACTCCGCCTTCAAAGTGCGAGCCAAAATACTCTTCTTTCCTTCAGTGGCCTTTAGCAGCTATTGTGCCACAAAAATGAGAAAGTAATCAATGCCCTAATTAATTAACTGTTTGCTAAGTAACTTCAGTGGTGCTGACTGTCTTCCTGCTGGAATGCAGGTAGATTTTCCCAAAGAATAACAGATAAGCCTTGAATAATGTAAAGGAACTAGGCCTCTGGTTTGAGGATAAAATGTCCCCTTGTAGACCCATGTGACTGAACACTTGGCCGCTGCTGGTGGCATTTTTTGTAAGGTCTGAAGAACCTTTAAGAGGTAAAAATTTGGACAACGTGAGCCAGGTGAAGGTGGCCTTGAGGAGATATAGACTGGCCCCACTTCGGTTCCCTCTTCCTCCTGACTAAGGATGTGATGGGAAGAGTCAGACTGCTGTTCCTGGGGCCTTACCCTCCCATCACGATGGGATAAATCACCTTGAGCTGTGAGTCAGAAGAAACCTTTCCATCCTTTAATTGCTTCTTGCCAGATATCAAGCCACGAGAAGAGTAACAGATACCAAAGTTATAGTACAAGTGAATAAAGCCATCTAACAGATACTGTAATTACCTTGATCCCCTTCAGTGTACTCTTCTTTTCTTAATAAGGGGAATGGTGTCTTTTAAAGTGAAAATTTGCACCTGATGAGCCCGAATCCCTAAAATTCCATCATGCTTAAACTGTCATTTTCCTATTGCTTACAGAATGACAATTTGGCTTTAAGACCCATATCCCCAAGGCTGTTGTCCCTCAGTCTCTTTCTCTATCGATTGCCTTCCAGCTGGCTAAGAGACAGCTATCTTTTTGCATATGCCTGCATTTCTCAAACTTCAGTTGGCATGAGAATTGCCCCGGGATCTGGTTAGATGCATGCCAAGCACCAAGCACATAGCATTTTTTGATTCAATAGGTCTTCGAGAAGATCTAAAACTTGCATTTCTATTGAATTCCCTTTGAAATGTTTTCCCCAATGATGCTAATACAGCTGGTCCAAGAGTTCGGGGAAGCTGAGAGTTTTAGACTTGTACTGCTTGTTTGTTTGTTTGGTTTTTTTTATCCTGCTCCAGTATTTGCAAATCTTGTCCTCAAATGTCTGTTCTTTACTCCAAAAGCGCAGTAAGTACTAGTTATAATTTGTTCCCATAGGCAAAGCAATCCCAAATGTCAGTCAATACATGAATTTACATTATGATCAGGAGATATATTTTCCTTATATAAAAGTTGCTAGAGCAAAAATATTCTCTCTCAGTGGTATGCAGTGATCAAATTAATTCATCAGTTTACAGTTGCAATACTATTTTCTCAATTTTTATGCAACTGAACCCTATATTATTAGTTTCCACAAAGAAAAGACAAAGAAAATTCGATAGTCATGGTTAAAATTGCTTGTATAAATTCAAGAACAAGCGTTTTAAACTCACCACATCTCATTTTTATGAATTTTTAAAACTAAATTTTATACATATTTTGTGTGTGAGTGTGTGTGTGTGTGTGTGTGTATGTGTTTAGCTGTATAATTCACAAATGCCTCAGTTATCAATCTTGTCTTTAGTTCCCTCTGGTAGGACTCAATGACTACAATTTCTTTTTCTGGTTGTCTAATCAGATCATTGCCTATAATTGAGATCAGTGTTGATGTTCTGGCCATGATGATAAAGCCTAATAGCAGTTATGACAACTAATGTTAGTGAGCTCTAAGCACAAGCCAGGCACAGGGCTAAGACATGAGCACCTTCCACTCTAAATTTGTACAGTGGTCCCTAGACAATGGCCTAGTTCTGTCTAACTCCAAAGGTTTTCAAATAGTGCATCCATTAACTTTCTCAAATGTGTAAAACTATCTATTGCTTCATGGGAACTGTTACAAACTCTAGGCAATAATCAAACAGACATTTTAAACTTCCATTTTGTGAAAGCTGTATTGATGAAATCGGAAACCAGGTATTCTGGGCAGTAGGTGGTTCCACAAAATAAGACCTCCAACATGTTTCACAGGAGTCATGCTATCTAGCTCTCAGTGTAACTGATGTTATATTTCAGAACACTTTATTAAATCTTTCATTTTCTGGGACAGCCTCTGTGCCTATGTAATGATAAAACTAATTTCTAATAATACATTATAAACTTTTCACCTAAAATTTCCATTAAAACTTTTAAATTACCAATTTTTACAAGGCCAAAGACTGGTCCAAAGGTATAGCATAATTAAATTAAAATTCTAGCTAAATTAAAATTCAGCAACTGAAGGATCTAGTTAGCAAGACCAGAAAAGCTTAATTTTTTTAATCAAGAGGGAATGACTGAAGTAACATTTATTACCTCCAACATTAGCCATGGGTGTAAAAGTTGATGTCACAAACCTCCAGAGTCACTGGATATGAACACAGAAAGGCTTAAGAATCAAATATGTCCTGGACTTGTAGGCCTTCCCAGTCAGCAGGTAGAAGAGTTTCCCAAGCCGATAGTTGGGGACATAATCATGCTCACTGCACAGCTCCATTATCAGTTGAGTCTCAGAATCGATGGTATGAAGTTCATAGGAAGAAGCAAAGGAAGAAACCGCTTCGTAGTGGCTCCACTCCTGCAGAATGTGACACACATTCTTTTGCACCCCTTCTCTGTTTCTGGTACTGATTTCCTGCACTTCATTTAGAAGTGGAAGGTTCCAGGGAATCCAGCTCTTGCGTGAGTAGTTGCCAGCAGCAAACAAGCAATATGAAGATGTAGAGGGAGATAAAAGTTGACTTACTGATTGACGACAGCTATGGGGTCTCTGCTAGTCCTAAGCAAATCACTTTAAGGGAGATAAAACAGCAGTGTAGTGTCTACATGCACTCCCACTAATACTTACTGTTAGTCATACTAAGTCAACTATATTACTGCCTCCGAGTATAGAGAATTTATAAGCTAAAATATCATATCGTTGATAAAACAGCACAAGAAAATGTTACAAAATTATGCATATAGATTGTGTCATTACAGAAAGTCTTCAAAACCTTGATTCATGGATCAACCATCAGGTAGTCTTCAGGTATTCTAAACTTGGCTTTAATGTTTGGTATGCTCTCGCTTCCCTTTCTGGTTTGGCTATCCTCTCCTCTGCTCTTTGTTCGCCAGACTTGTAATATGATGATTTCAACGCACTTGAAAGAAGATGAACACATTTTCCTTTTCTTTTTCTTTCTGAACTCTTTTCCTGTTCAAAATATTCTAAGTATACTATTTGCATTAGGATGGCCTACTACACTGTTTTAAGAGAAGGAGGTAGCCAAGAGCTGATACAAATGAAATTCCTACTGCAATGGATGATCTATCCATTTTAAAAGACAAACAATCACCCTATTAGGGTAAGAATTATATCTCTGAAGCTAATTTCAAAGACACTGATGCAAGGACATTATTGTATAAAGTAAATCTCATTGAACACATTGCTTTATTTTACTTTATGACTAATTAAAAATACATCGAATTATATTTAATTTTTCAAAGATTTTATATATGCGTGTGAATATATGCTGTGAATTTATTTATAAAGAATTTGTCTGCTACTTTGAGCAGACGCTGCTATTGCTAATGATTCATTGAAATGTTTCAGGCTTTTTCTTTTCTGATGTAAAACAATTTCCCTGAAAGGTTGAAAATCATTTGAATGAACCTATAAAATAGGTGGTAAAATGGTTTTTAGCACAGCTAAGGAGGTTCCGTGCTGGTCTTAATGAGGTGTTCACTTATGAAAGAATATTATCATACTTACACAAATCATTTGTTTCGGTGGCATTAGAAACAGCTATTAATGCACAAAGTACACCTATAAGCCCCACTGTACCATTTTGTCTCACAATATTTCCAAGAGTTTTGACAGGCTAGACTACCCACAGGAAACTTCCTCCTTTCTCACAGGAGACATTGATTTTATTTGACTATAAGAGATTGTCAAGACCTGGAAAAATTTAAACAACACTGTAGCTTATCATTCTGTGTCAGTTCTTTAAAATGAGTGTAGTTGAGTTACATAGGAATCCTACTACATAATCTTTTTCTAATTGATAACATAATCTGAACATAAGTTAGCTAAAGCTAACAAGCAAAATAATCAGTGTTTCGAGTATATTCAGTTTTTCTGAAAATTAATGGTATATGCAAAAGAAGACGTGAGTCCTGTTTTTGAAGGCATCATACATGAATCGCTTGAAAGGTTGAAAAGGGAATCTGTTCCTTGTAGACAGGGTTGCAACTTTCCTTTTAAATGTATTTCGTTGACAAGGACAGGTATATTTCAGAGGAAATCTTCTATGAAGCTGAAGATGTCAAATTTTATCCAAGACACCAATTGTTCTCAGGTCTCAATGTGTGTTGTGATGGAGACTTAGAATGTAGCAATCTGGGATCCCCAGTTTACAAAGAGAATTTCGTATTTTCTTTCTGATGAGGCAGGTACTTTTATTTGATTTGTAAGCAGTTAATATTTCATTCTGATAGAAATATAGAACCAAGTGACAACTAGTCATGAAAATATTGAACAACTTTTAGCTCTGTATCTGTCAGTGTTGAATATGTTCTACCATGGTCTAATATTCTTCTACAAGCTAATGCAAATGAATGTGCCATTTCTTCTTCTTCTTCTTCTTCTTCTTCTTCTTCTTCTTCTTCTTCTTCTTCTTCTTCTTCTTCTTCTTCTTCTTCTTCTTCTTCTTCTTCTTCTTCTTCTCCTCCTCCTCCTCCTCCTCCTCCTCCTCCTCCTCCTCCTCCTCCTCCTCTTCCTCCTCCTCCTCTGACTCTTACTTACTATTTTCCAGGCACATGTAATTTTTCTCAACCTGACAATTGCATATATGTATCCGATGTCCTTAAATATATCCATATTGATGCCTTTCTTCAAAGTAAATCTGACATGTAGCATTTTATATCGGGGATGCTGAGAGACTAAAAATATAATCTGTAATTTTAGTGATCATGGCCACACCTACAGCAGTAGCCCAATCTGAAAAAGTAAACAACAGGAGTTCATGATAGATTAGATAAGCTTTCATTTAATGGAAAAATGACTTGAGTAATTCTATGCAATTTCACACATACATTCTTACTATGTTTAGCTTAATAGTCAAGTGCTAAGTTTGTGTAGATTTTTTCAGTAGGTTCACTGTTAACAATTTTATTAAAGTTACAGTATTCTTGCTGTCAAACAACAGAGAATCTAAATAAAGAATGGATAATGGATACCCTCGCCCACCTGATATCCTCACCCATCCATCTTACAGTGATTTAAAACCTGACTCATACATTTCTGAATTTTAAAAAGTTTTAACAAAAGTAAAATTTAAGACTTTAATTTAAAAGCAAATGTAATGTAAAATATATGTGCATATTCATTGTTCCAATGAATTATCACCTCATTATAATTTGAGGCAGAGAGTTTAGAAGACTTCTCATGGTGATTACATCAAGAAACTTAGAACAACTGAACTGAAAAGGACTGCTACTTAGAGCTTTGCTGTGCATGATAGTATGACTAGTCTCTTATTTAGTAAGGTATGGTTATATATTCAAAAGATATTTTGGCCTGTGTAAGATTTAGTGGTTTTAGTAATTGAACTATGTAAGATTTTGGTGTACCCAAAAGACGTATCAGTAGGTGACAAAAAGATGCTAGACATTAATTTGTCTCCTGCCTTAATGATGGGGTGATAACTGTCTTATCAATCACAAAACCAGTGTGAGGAAAACAAAACCCAGGACTAGGAGATCAACTCTGCAAGTGCAGAGCTCTTAAAGTTTAGCTAACAGTAAGTCACCAGCCTCACAAGGTCTATGTAACCCAATGTGCTTCATCGTGAGTTGGTAAATCAAAATAATCCAGCAGATATTATCTTTGTTCTTTAGGATGAATAACAGTCTGCAGATCCTTTCTTGTAGATTTCCCAATATTTAATGTGTATCAGATTGTTTTGAAAGGGTGATTGACAGTACCATGCTAGTGTCTCCCAGGGTAGACACTTCTGTCACTTTAATTCTAGCTCTGAACATCACAAACAAAGACTATATTCTTCGGGTGTCAAAATAAGTATTTAGAGAATACAATCTTACAGTAACATACAGTAAATATTTATGTGACGCTGGATCTTCCAAATTTTAATAATCAACATTCAGGTGACACAAACATCTGCTAAATTAGGGGCTGAAAGAGGTGACCAGAAAGCCAACTGATGGCTTTTTTTTTCACTGCTAGAGAAACTATTTTGCTAGAGAAACTATTTTGCTAGAGAAACTATTTTGCTAGAAGATCATTCTGTTCATCTTTCTGCCTTAGGCTCTGCACTGTGTGGCACTCCCTGGTACAAATTCTAAACACTGTAAG
Source organism: Mus caroli (assembly GCF_978045245.1). Classification (NCBI taxonomy): domain Eukaryota; kingdom Metazoa; phylum Chordata; class Mammalia; order Rodentia; family Muridae; genus Mus; species Mus caroli. The sequence goes on from NW_028227274.1 coordinate 70,759,274, forward strand.
AGTTAGAGAAGTAGAAGAGACAGTGAGGGACAGTAGAGTTCTAGGAGGTCTATACTTCATTCTGGCCCCACTGCAGCCACAAGCCTGGCCAATGAAAGGAAAGAACAATTCTGGGAGTTGTTTATGGTATGATTTTTTATTGTTCTAGACCGAGATGTTAACAACATCAATGGGTCAAAAGCAAGTTTTCTTTTATCTTAGATTTTTGTTTTGTTTTCCAATTTTTAATAAAACCGCAGTATTTCTCACTTCCATTTTCTCCCCCCAAATGTTTGTATATACTGGTGCATTTTCCTTCAAATTCATGGCCTCTTTTTTCACCAATTCTTACAGGGTGCCTAAGTCTATATATGTGCATATTCCTAAATATGACCTATTTGGCCTATACAATGTTACTTGTATGCATGCTTTTTTGGAACTGGATAACCAATCTATGTGCTCTTATCTGGAGAGGACCACTGCTCCTGCTTTATGGGATGCCTGTAGTTCTTCATGTAGGGTTGAGACTTCTTAGACTTTCACATGTCACTTTGGCATGTCCACTTGTGTTGACCATGTTCACTTTCTATTTGGGTAGTCATCTTAGTGACAGTTTATGTTTGGAGCTTTTGATGCTATTGGGACACACAATCTCTAGAAACCTCCCTAATCCTTTGACCCTCATGATCTTTCCACTGCCTTTTCTGCAATATTCCCTGAGCATCATCAAGTGCTGAAATGTAAAGGAGCTGGGGTGGGGGTGGGATCTGCAACCCTATAGGTGGAACAACAATATGAACTAACCAATACCCCCGGAGCTCGTGTCTCTCACTGCATATGTATCAGAAGATGGCCTAGTCAGCCATCATTGGGAAGAGAGGCCCCTTGGTGTTGCAAACTTTATATGCCTCAGTATGGGGGAATGCCAGGGCCAAGAAATGGGAGTCGGTGGGTAGGGGAATGGGAGGGGAGCATCTGAGGGACTTTTGGGGTAGCATTTGAAATGTAAATGAAGAAAATACCTAATTTAGAAAATATAAATTAAATAAAAAAAAAAGAAAAAAAAAAAAAGAATTGTCCATTGGGACTGGGCTACACGACTCTGCAATTTGTTTGTGGTTTATATAGTGGTCTCTGTCTGCTGCAAAGAGAATTTTCCTTGATAGAGGCTGAAGACTATACTTACCTATAGGTCCAAGGACAAGCATTTACGGAATGTCATGATGAATTATTCTCGTTTGGTAAATAGCAAGCCTTAAAATCCATGCTTAGAAGCTGTTTTATGATACCTATCAAAAAACAAAAGAAGGATATTGAACACAGAAGACTTGGAGTTAGCAACTTGTATAACCCATTAATGATTTTTTTCTTATATTTTATATGAACATGAATATTCATGATGCATAATATATGGGTTTCATAAACGTAGATATAATTTATTGTGTCATTATAGAGATACACTGTAATAGTTCTACTCCTAGATTGGTAGGTGTTTAAATTATATTCAGTTGTTATAATGTACATCATAGCCATGTGTAATGATGATTCTATAGTCCTCTGCAACCTAAAATATAGGTATTCTAGGAACTACAAATCATATCGCATTACAGCCCATACTAAGGACCTCCTGACCTATTGATAACAGGCTCTGTCCTTAAGCAGAGTCATGTTCTGAATATGCATTCTGAGAAGAGGTCTTCAAATTAATTTACAAGAAGACTCAGTAGGTTTACTTCCAGTCTGTTTCTACCAGCAAGAGACAAATAAATACAACATTTTAAGACAAATAGATACGTTTTCTCAAATCCATTCTTGTTCACTACACCCATCCTGAACCAAGCCTGAGTTTGAGTTTCACATTTTAAGCCACCCTGGAAATTTTCAGTTAGGGTTAAATTTCATTTTGAAAAATTAATCCTTCCCTCGTGCTAGAGTGTTCTGGATTTTATCCTCTGGACGGCTTATTATCAAGGCTTTTATTTGGCTTTTGACATTTATCTAGCGTGATACACCTTTAACTGTCAGCTTACTGTGCATCAAACCAAAGGTTATATTTGCCCTTATAAATTCCCTGCTCAAACCTTTGCCTTCTTTCTCTCTGGCAGTGAACTAGAGGTGGAAAATAGAGAAAAAAGATTATGCTCACATCTGCCCAGGTGCAACATGGCTTTCAAAGGTAGTTTATACTGAGCAGCGCTGTCAAGCTACGCTTGGCCTTCACTCTATGAAACAATGGGTGATGCCCTTCCTGTATGACTCCATGCTAGTCCATTGCTACATAGCTTTGCAGTGTATTGCTCTGAAATACTGAACAGATTCCCATGCAACCTAGGAAAAGCCAAGAACTTTTATCTGGCTCAATACTTTTCAGTTGTTGTTGTAGTGGTGGTGGTGGCGGTAATGGTGGTGGTATGTGTGTGTGTATTTGTGTGTGTATGTGTGTGTGTGTGCATATTTAACTGAAAACTACATGAAATTCTTATACATAAGATCAAAGATATTGATGGAAGATACTGCTAAACATCTCAAAGCAAGACATTACAAAATGACATCAATTTATTTGCTCAGTCTGTGCTAATACAAATAACACATGTCAGTGTTATCCAATCCATACTTCTTGGAGTAATTAATTTCACTATCATAAAAAATCATCATGATGATGATTTTGGAAATTTGTAGACTCCAGTACCCAACAGAGTTGTAATTCTTTTACAAATGAGTAAATATGAATGGCCATCCAAGATAACATCTCTTATGTAAGAAAAACTCCTTTTCTTTTCTTTTTCATTTTAAAAATTGGTTATTTTATGTAGCAGAGAATTGCCTTACCTAGTAGCATCAGTGGATGGAGGAGCCCTTGGTCCTGTGGAGGCTCTATGCCCCAGTGTATGGAAATACTAGGGCAGTGAGGTGGGAGTTGGGGAGCACCTTTATACAAGCAGGGGGGAGGGGAGGGGTTAGGGAGTTTGCAGAGGGGAAACCTGGAAGAGGGATAACATTTGAAATGTAAATAACTAAGATAACTAATAAAAATGGCTCAATTCTTAACTCAGATTTAGACATCACTTTTAAAACAGGAGAATACAAAACATGACTTTGATTGTTTGAGAGATATTGCATGAAGTAGAATTTGATATGAATGTCAATTAATTAATTACACATGTGTGTATATTATGGGTAGTTAAAGGGATTAGAAGAACAACTTTATATTTTCCATGATGATGCATCTAACAAATTTAGCCCAGTCGGGAATTCTGGAGAAAGATTTTTTTTACAGAAAAATTTCTTCTCCCTGTAGAAATGACAATGTCATTACATCATTTATTTAATTTATTTTTTATTAGGTATTTTTCTCATTTACATTTTCAATGCTATCCCAAAAGTCCCCCATACCGACCCCCCCCCATCCCCTACCCACCCACTCCCCCTTTTTGGCCCTGGGGTTCCCCTGTACTGGGGCATATAAAGTTTGCAAGTCCAATGGGCCTCTCTTTGCAGTGATGGCCGACTCCGCGGGAGTCATTACATCATTATCTTGAAAGTTACTGCCTAGGACTCCTTTGGGGGAAGACTGAGGCTTCAAGTACTATCACTTTGTTCAGCCATTGAGTGAACGCTTCTCAAAATATAATGTGGGGCTGGAGGAGGTGTGACAGAGCTTCCCAGTTAATGATAGTCGTTAGAGCTGGGCAGCTCATTCTTCTTTGAATGTGAATCTGAGTTTTCCAGTTACAGAATTCTACATAAACCCCTTCTTTAAAAAGCATCTATATATTTTTAGTTGTGTAAGAATATTTATTTATGCAAATAGTGATTATATAATATTTACTGTCCAAAGTAGGGCTGAGATTAAAAAGTAGAAGTTGCAATATTTACCCACTTGTTTTCTCAAAACCTATCTAAAGCTCCAGTAGACTCAACCTCAATCTACCAAAAGTTTGACTTGTCCATAAAATATAAATATTAAATTATTTAATTTAGGGGGTGGATACACTGATGTGAAAGGAGATTCATTACTGAACATGTCTAAGTGCTTGATGGCTGTGGTGGTGACATTTTGAGTTCCACAACAGGAATCCTCTATGTGTTCTCTGTCTGCCCTAGACTCTACACAGCACATCCCTAGTAGGCTGCTCAGTGCCTGAGAAAGTGTGTCTGAACCTTAGTTTACATGCTGATGTGTATGGGCTTATTCTAGCTCATATATGTGCCCCTTAAATATTGAAGTGTGGCTTGATTTCTGAAATTTGCATGTGCTTTGCTCATTAAGTGGTGTTAGGTATTTCAACAACCACAGCTGGAAAAGAAAACAAAGACATATTCATTTATTTAAGTATCTGTGAAGAGTGAGGGCAAAATTATTTCAAAGCTATGTAAAAGCACATTTTGTGAAGCTGTAATGGCCTAGAAAATTTGAAACTAAACGTAGGCTTTAGTTGTTTGAACTACCTATTATGATATTCGGAAATATAATTGATTTGAGCCTCTTCCAAAACATTTTACTTCAAAATCATCAATTTTAATGTTTGCAAATTTGCTATTGCATTTCCATTTTACTTATCAATTTGGTTCTATTTGTTGTTGAGTGAACTTATAGCTCTAGGAACTCATATTTTTAAAAACTCCATGCATAACAGTTTAACAGTTTAATAAAAATGAATACATTATCAGCTTCTTTTCTGTCAGTGATATATTTCATATACTAATGTGTGTGTGTGTGTGTGTGTGTCTGCTCCATGTGCACGCGCTTCTATTTGGATGAATTTACAAATCAGAATGTAATTGAAGAATTATCAAATTAAAAAGTGTCAACTTTCAAAATAATAAGGAAATTTGCCAACAATTTTACTACATAGATATTTATCTGAAGAAATAGAGGGAAGAGAGTAAATAACTGAATAATATCCATGAATTCATTACCCAGCTCAAGCGCTAACAATGCATGACTATTTCTGGTTTACTCATGTGACTATAAACTCCAGATCCCTACAGAACATTATGTTGAAGCCAGTCCCTGACATTACATTATTTTGTCATAAATATTTTAACATGTATATCTAATAGATAATAACTTTGATAGTTATATATACATTACCTCAATTGCATCATTCTGCCTCAAAAGATGACAATATATTTTTCTCTATTTACTCAGATACACACTATAAAATATCTTCAAATCGCTCATTGATGTTTTGCATGCTTAGTATATTTCTAATCAGCATCAAGATTATATTTGTCAACTGTACTTGTTGAATTATTTTTCCTTGAGGGTTCTTTTTTCCCATTATATTGTTTGCTACTATGTCTCAGGGATGTTGTGAGCTAAAACCTTGGATATTTCTATTATTTATTTGTTTGTTTTGTGCTGTTGTTACTACTTTTCTTTTCCATGATTACTAGAGAAATTAAGTCAATTAACCCATATATGGAGAATTATGGGGTTTGTTTCACAATTTAGTACTTGCTAGTTTTATTCCTTTTTTCTTTTTTTATTAGATATTTTCATTATTTACATTTCAAAAGTTATTCCCTTTCCTAGTTTCCCCTCCGAAAACCACCTATCCCAGCAACCTCGCCATGCTCTCCAACCCACCCACTCCAGCTTCCCTGTCTTGGTATTCCCCTACACTGGAGCATAGTGCCTTCTCAGGACCAAGGGCCTCTCCTCCCCTTGATGTCCAACAAGGCTATCCTCTGATACATTTGCAGCTGGAATCATGGGTTCCTCCATATGTACACTTTGGTTAGTGGTTTAGTCCCTGGGAGCTCTGAGGGTACTGGTTGGTTCATATTATTGTTCCTCCTGTGGGGCTGCAAGATCCTTCAGCTCCTTTGGTCCTTTCTCTAGCTCCACCATTGGGAACTTTGCACTCCATACAATGGTTGGCTGAAAGCATCCACCTGTGTATTTGTCAGGCACTGTCAGAGCCTCTCAGGAGACAGCTATATCAGGCTCCTGTCAGCAAGCACTTCTTTGCATCCACCATAGTGTCTGGGTTTGGTGACTGTATGTGAGATGGATTACCATGTGGGGCAGTCTCTGGATGGTCTTTCCTTCAGTATCTGCTCCACACTTTGTCTCTGTATCTCCTCCCATGGGAATTTTGTTTCCCCTTCTAAGAAGGACCAGAGTATTCATATTTTGGTATTCCTTCTTCTTGAGCTTCATTTAGTCTGTGTTTTGTATCTTAGGTATTCTAAGCTTCTGGGCTAATATCCACTTATCAGTGAGTGTATACCATGTGTGCTCTTTTGTGATTGGGTTACCTCACTCAGGATGATATTTTCTAGTTCCATCCATTTGCCTAAGAATTTCATGAATACAATTTTTAATAATTAAGTAGTATTCCGTTGTGTAAATGTACCACATTTTCTGTATCCAGTCCTCTGTTGAGGGGCATCTGGTTCTTTCCAGCTTCTGGCTATTATAAGTAAGGATGCTATGAACAATATCCAATATATACAAAGAACTCAAGAAGTTAGACACCAGAGAACCAAATAACTCTATTAAAAATGGGGTACAGATCTAAACAAAGAATTCTCAACCAAGCAATATTGAATGGCTGAGAAGTACCTAAAGAAATGTTCAACATCCTTAGTCATCAGAGAAATGCAAATCAAAACAACCCTGAGACTCCACCTCACACCAGTCAGAATGATTAACATCAAAAAACACTGGTGACAGTAGATGTTTTAAGCATATTCTACTTCATCTTAGAATTGTTATCATCAAGAATACTAGCTATAACAAATGCTGTCATAAATGATGGGAAAAGAGAATCCTTTTCAGCATTGGAAGGAGTACAACTAATACAAACCTTTGGGGAATCAGTATGAAGGATTCTCAAGTACTCTATCTCTAACTCTCACGTGAACCAGCTACATCATAAAATAACCTGTATAGATAGATCATTTCAGATTTAGTCACAACAACAAGGAGATCAAACCAACTTAGATGTTCATCAACAAATGAATGGACAAGAAAAAAATACAGTAAAAAGTCACACTGAAATATTAGTCATCAGAAAAGAAAAATGAAAGTAACATTTCAGGGAGTAGATGGGCAAGAAAAATTACTTTCAATGAGGTAACTTGGCACAAAAAGCCAAATGCTTTGTGATCTCCAACATAAGTGAATACAGGTTTCAGCTCTTTAGTTCTGTGTATCCAACATGGAGTACGGAGAGAAGCTGGAGCACTAGGATAGGAACATGAGATGTGATGCATTAAAAGAACAGAGTTGGAAGAGCACAGGTAACAGGACACTCAGTGTGTGTGTGTGGGGGGGGGGGGGGTCCATACTGAAGGATGTGGTTTAATCAAAATGGAAGGTATGGACAAAATCCAATTGGAAACAAACTCTCTTATAACCTCAATAAATACACAAAAGAGACACTAAAGAAGGTTGTATAGCTACAACGTTCTTTCTAAAAGCAACAGGTTGCTAAATAAGAATCCCGGTCCTACAAGGGATACACATAGACAGGAAATCTTTTACTGTTTTTCATGTTCCTAAATGTTAAAAAAAAAAAAAAATTTCAGTGTCTCAAACCAAACAATGCCTTTCCTTCTTTCCTACCATACCCCTACATATAACCATATGCCAAAGGAAAGGCAAAATAGAAATAGAATTTATGCATGATATAATACCCAGGCTCATGTCAGGAATATTATTTCCTTCTCTTGCTACTAAAAATGACAGTAGCATTCAAAGACCCACAAATCTTCATTTTACAAACCCTTGGGTCAATTTCTCAGACTTCATCTGAGTCAGTGAATAGAAAAACTATTGTCGTTCTTTCCTCTCTTAGATCCCTAAATACCCAGAACCCCCAAGGTAGCATTTTTTGGGGAGACACAAGGTGGCATATTTGGGGAGACACAAGGGTTGTCATTTGAAAGTTTCGAGGATATTTAAATCCATAGTATAGAACTGCTTGCTAGTGTGGAATCTTCAGATGCCAATCTGTTAGGTGATATGTATGATTTTGGAAGAGGGAAAGGAAAATTTTCAAACCTACTATCAAAGTTAGAGAATTTGAACTTTATGTCCATTGAGACATGCAGGGTGCTTTTGTTTGTTCAGTTAAGCTGCCATAGGACAGGTAAGACGTTTGGGTTTTTGCATCATACCTTTTGCCCTTCACCTGTCTCATCAGTAGCATTGCTAGCTGCAGCCAACAGAAAAACCTATCACAGCGACAGCAAATATAGAGGGAATTTTGTCTCATAGGGAAAAGAGGAACTCAGCCTGGTAAGGTAGTTTAGCATGCTAGTTTTTAGTCAGGAAGCCTTCGGGTTTAGTAGCAGAATTCCTGTCCTCATTATCATAGCCTCATGGTGTCATGCTGTATAATCTTGGGCATTGATCAGTTCTTGCTGTTAAATGGTGAGAGAAAAGCAAAACACATCTGGAGGAAATGGTAAAGGAGCTGATAAAGGCCAGTAGGATCTCACTCTTTAAATGGTATCCTGGAAAAAATCAGCCTCTCAATTTCTCCTCAGAGTTTGTTAGTCCAACCAGGAGATTTGGCTTTCACAGGGTCTGAGAAGGCACCTGACTCCCCTCAGCATCTAAGGGATCCAACTTTTACTAAGCTGGAAAATAGATACTTAGTAGTCAACGTAGTAGTTATATAGACTACATCGTATAAAATTCTTGCAAAGAGTACCTACCACCTTACCTAGGCCTGTAAGCAAAGCACAGTGTTATTCTCTATCCTTAATAATTTTCCTTCACATGAATATCTCCTCTCCTTTTTTTCTCTCAGACAATGCATTCACAGACTTTTAAAGATATATAAAAACCAAAGAAGTCATGTGTTGCAATTCATGTATACATCTCATACACATATTTTCTGTTCCCTGCTTGTATCACAAATTGGTCCTCCTCATCTCTCTTAGATCTCAAGAAGCCCATCTAGGTCAACCAGCACTGGCTGAAAACTTCACCCTCAAATTGATAGCATGTATCCATCCTTGCATCTGCCTTGCATCCATCTATGCATCTAGGCATCCATGCATGTATGCATCTGCTCACATATCTGTCCATACAACCATCTAGCCATCCATCTGCCTCTGTATATTTATATGGGCACCCATGTATGTAGGCCACTGTTTTTCATGAGTAATTCATCTTGAAACATTTCTCACTGTGGTCTAAAACTTACTAAGGAAAATAGGTTACCGAACCCCAGGGAATATCTTTTACCAGCTCCCTGGCACTGGGGCATTACAGCATATGCTATGATTCCCAGCTTTTTATATGTGTTTTGGGCACTGAACTCAGATGCTCATGCTTATGATTTATTGACTATGGATTCTCTCAATCACTGTGAAGTTACTTATGAGTGCTGTAAACTTAGAAAATTTAAATATTCTTATATTTTAAAAAAATAGCTATATACATAGGTTGCCAAAGAAGAGAAATTGTTAAAAATAAATTTGTATTTTTCCGTAATGTTTATGTTTCCTAAAATCATTATGCAGTAACTAAAACAAAATAAAGTAAAAAGGAAAGTAAATAGACACGTTCACACAAGAAGGTAATAGCACATTTACAAGAGTGTGAAATACAAGGGAATTCTCAAATTCCAGCAGATAAAACTAACATACTTGTTTGAGTATCTCTTTCAATATCTAAATCTGAGTTACATTATATGTATTACAGAGACCATAGGTGACATAGAGTATCAACATATCTTAGTGTCTACAAATTTCAGAGTACCTAGTCTGTGGCAGCCATAATGGCACATGGTTATAGTTCCTAGACTTGGAAGAGAAAGATAGAAAGATCCTGAGTTCAAAGTCAGACTTGGCTATATATTAAGATCTTTTCTCAAACATAGAAAAGCAATTGAAATATGCTACAATGGTATACTGTTTTTCCCATCATTACAGTGTTACACAGTGCAAAATGCATAAAAGGAATGTATACTTTGATGATTCGTTTCCCATTTGCAAATTTCTGTGCATTCTGCCTTTGATCTTTATCATCTATATTAAAGTTGTATTCCACCATACAGGGAAGGGAACAAATGTTACAAGAGGCTTGTGCAATAGCATTTAGAAATGAAAGGAAACTGTCTGCTCATTTGATGCATGGTTCTTTCTCCCACAACACCCATCCTTGTCCCAGTGGTAAACAATGCATGTAAACGTACTTACATGTGATTTGAGAGAATGATGTTTTGGTTTGTTTATTTACTTATTCCAAGTTAGAAATATGTTGTTATTGGAGAAAATACATTTTCAGGTTTAATGAAGTGGCTAACAGCTCTAGGCGGTAAATTTGCAACTAGAATGAGGTTTTGCTCTATACTTGATATCTGCTGGAATAGGTGAGGTTCATCATGTTGATTGCCAAGATGCAAGCCAAGGAGACACAATTATTTGTGATTGATTTATTGATCTCAGATCTGATCACATTTCCTTTGTGACCCTCACTGAGGATCGACTCCTTACTGACAAAAAGATCCTGAAATGAGATAAACTTCATTCTGGTACCTTAGGCCTCAAGCTATCTATAATTTGGATTTTTATAAAGAAAATTTCTTTCTTCACATCATCTGCCACAGTGATTTGTTCTGTAAGATTCCTTGATTCATGAATATGGGTCCTTAACTGCTCTGGTAGGTAACAAAACAAAGCAAACAAATAAAAAAAAATTGGGTAGAACCTTAAGTTTGGCTATGCTCACATTCCCATGAGATAGATAAGAAACACAGAACACTAGTAGGTAGTTCTATATCAGCATCATGTCAAAAGGCAAATTGAGAAAAGCTGGCAACTGGTAGAACATTGATGATACTTGCCAATGGATCCTTGAGGCTTTGAGAAGCTCAAAGAAGAAAATTGGGGAGGGGGGATGATGGAGAGAAAAATGTCCTTAGAGACTAATAAAATTGGAAGAAAATGGCCATGAGGAACAGAGGTGTCAGTGAGGTCTGTTAATAAATTAAAGATAGAAAGGGAATTCCTACAAATTCTCCTTAGTGGTACTGGTGTGTTAGCTCTTTTCATGTGTGTTGGGATTTATTCACTTGTAATAAAGTCCAGTATATGACAGGGAAGTGACTATCTACTAAGAACACGGATAAAAGTCTTCAAATGTGGTTTTCTTTTTTTTTTAAATACTTTTTATTAGGTATTTTCCTCATTTACATTTCCAATGCTATCCCCAAAATCCCCCATACCCTCCCACCCACTCCCCTACCCACCCACTCCCACTTTTTGGCCCTGGCGTTCCCCTGTACTGGGGCATATAAAGTTTGCAAGTCCAATGGGCCTCTCTTTCCAGTGATGGCCGACTAGAGTCAAGAGCTCCGGGGTACTGGTTGGTTCATAATGTTGTTCTACCTATAGAGTTGCAGATCCCTTTAGCTCCTTGGGTACTTTCTTTAGCTCCTCCATTGGGGGCCCTGTGATCCATCCAATAGCTGACTGTGAGCATCCACTTCTGTGTTTGCTAGGCCCTGGCATAGTCTCACAAGAGACAGCTATATCAGGGTCCTTTCAGCAAAATCTTGCTAGTATATGCAATGGTGTCAGTGTTTGGAAGCTGATTGTGGGATGGAACCCTGGATATGGCAGGCTCTAGATGGTCCATCCTTTTGACACAGCTCCAAACTTTGTCTCTGTAACTCCTTCCATGGGTGTTTTGTTCCCAATTCTAAGAAGGGGCAAAGTGTCCACACTTTGGTCTTCATTCTTCTTGAGTTTCCTGTGTTTTGCAAATTGGATCTTATATCCCATAGATAGTAAGATGGAGAGAAAAAGGCAAAAGACTTCACCTGGAGAAAGTTTCTTAATAATTTAAGATGGATTCGTGAGGACTACAAATGACCATAAACCCATCAGATAACCAATAGTATAACTAAGTAATACATATAAACACGGAAGTTAGAGTTGTTTTATAGCTTAATAAATTACACTCCAAAAGCCAATGAGAATTTTTAAGCTCATCTCCAAATATTGCAGTACCTGTGATTTGAACATGTAAGTATCATTTTGGCAGAAACACAGGAAAAAGGACCATGGCACACAGCTGTGTAGCAAAAGAACTAAACACTGCAATCTTCTGAGTGTTTCTGGGATCTTAGCAAGTAGATACCCATGCACCATAGTTACATCAAAGGAACCCTGAGATGAAGTCATATACGACATTTTTCAGTGTATATTGAACATGTCTAACCTGTGCTCTGGAGGGGGTACATAATCTTTCTTAAACTGGAACCATCAGAATAGCTTCTCCCACTTAAGACTATGATGTGAATCTTTTAGTTAACTATCCTTAAGACAGTCAGTATCTCTGTAGAAAAGATCTGTTACCCTCTGAAAGATCCCTACAGATTGTCTTCCAGTGACCTTTGATTTTTTTTGGGAGGGGTTGTTTTGTTTGTTTTTGTCTTTGTTTTTTTGTTTTTGTTTTTGTTTTTTTGATTTGGATATCTAACTTCTGAGCTAAAATTAAAACCCTATAGGAATACTAGGTGAAGAAATTTATCCCTATGGCTTTTCAAGTTAAATGAACTTATGGATCAGGCAACTATAAACCACACACAGCACATGGCCCTCGCTGGTGATGTGTGTCTGGTGCTGAATAAGGAGGAGCAACTGAACCATAGGCAGAACCCTGTTGAGGTTGCCCTGATGTTAGAAGAGCTGCCCAGCATCAGGAACAACTGGTGGTTGCCCTTGCCTAAGACAAGTCTTACAAAGATTTTACCTTCTAGTCTCATGTTTTCCAAGTCTGCAGTGACTGGGTAATTGTGAAGCCATGCCTTGAGGTCAGCAGATGTAGCTGGGCTATTGCTACTGTGCCAAGCTTTGAGTTGTGTCCTTTACCCTTGCATCTTTCTGTCTTAATGCTCTGCGCAAGGTATTTCTTATGAATCTGAATGGCAGTCCAAACCTCATCCTACTACACAGTTGGGAACAGTGAGCACTTCTTAGCTTGCTCGCTGCTCGCACTCTGGGATATCACTCCACACACGTGGTTTTCAGTATATTGTTTCTGTCTAATCACTTAGCCATGCAGTGGTTGACTCATCCTAGAAGTTGAAGCTCAACCTTCTGGTATTTTGACAAAAAGTTTTGCCTGTCTGTGAGGAATCAGGGAGGGGATTTGAGAGTTAACGCTACTTCTCATAGAAAGTCTCCATCAGTCTTACTTTTTTAATCACTCTGAGAACTGAGAAGCCCCTAACCATCTGCTGCCCGTCAGCTCATCCTCCAGGATTTTTGCTTCGCTCACATGGATTTTCTTCGTATCCATTTCCCCTTGTGTCTACCTTGCTATGATCTATCTTCTGTTTTTTCAGATGTTTCTTAAAGTTCTATTACACTTTATTGATGTCTTGGGGATGCACATGTGGTAGTCAGCAACCAGTCTTTAGGAATCCTCGACTTACTGGAGATGGATCCTGGGGTCAGACTTGGGTGGTCAGACTTGAGGGGGCCAAATGCCTTTATCTACCAAGTCATGTCCCAGCCCTGTGTCCTAGATTTTACAGTATGTTTTTATTATTCACCATAACTTCTTTTAGGTTGAGTAAGACTTTCTAGTTAATCTTTTTATGAATAAATAAAATGGAAACAAAATCCACTGATGGAAGTTTAAGTGCTGTGCTAAGAGTAAGCCAGTGTAAGTAACTGTGTTTGCTCGGATCCTCTTTCCTCCTTCCCTGTGCAATGGCAGGGTTTTTTTCCCCACCCCAGTGGCTGTGCAATTCTGAATTGCAAACTTTTTCCCCTTTAGCACTTTATACGGCTTGCTCCACTAGCTTCTGAATAAAGAGCTTCTAATGGAAATCTTTAATACTTCTGATTATTTTCTTTCTTTATTTACTTATTTCCAAGTCTCCGCTTTATGGTGCTTAATGTATAAAAACAAATATCATGGGATCCATTCTGTAGTAAATAGGTTTCCACAATGATGCACCTCAGTGACTTTTTTAGTTTATCATTGTGATGAATGGAGCTAACATCTCCTATAGCATAAAGCTCCCATAAGGTGTGCTATCATTGTTTCTATCCATGACGTGGATTAAATTCTAAGATTTGTTCATCCAACTTGTGTGCTACTTTAATTTTTTTGACCTGTGTCCCCATTCTCCATCCCCTGTTAACCACACTATTTTTTAAAGAGTGGAATCATTATTTTAATAATTGAGATAAGTTACAACACTCGTCCCTTCTCTTCCCTTACCTCCATCTGAACCCTTGTATATTAATCTCACCCTTTCAAATGGGAAGCCTCTCTTTTCATTAATTGTTATTATATGTGTATGTGTATATACACATATACTCTTAACTATCTAACCTGCTCAGTCTGTGTGTTCCTTGAATATATTTTTCAGAGCTGACCATCTGATTTTCTGTAACCATATGTGCTCTTCCCTTAGAAAGACTACTTTCCCTTCAGTATCGCTCACAAGTTGCTTGTGGTTCCTTGTGAGGTCCAGGCCTCATGACCTTTTCTCCACCCACTTTGATATGACCATTGGTGTCCTCATTGTTGATCTCATGTTTAGCAGTCATGCTGGTGACATTTCCAGGAGAAACAATCTCATGGCAAACTCTCAGATCATCTGGCCCTTATCGTACTTCTTGGTAAATATCGTCTTCACCCCCTCATCAAGGAAACATCTTTTTGCAACAGAGACTACTGTAGAAAACTAAGACGAATCAAATTGTAGAGTTGTGAAGCCCTCTTCCATTGGATGTCTTCCCCCCCCCCCCCCCATATTTTATTTGTTCCTTTTTGTTCAGTGTTAGATTTTGTTGCTGTTCTTTGTGTGTTCAAGTTTAGGACTTTTCCTTATATTTATTTTTAGTAACTTTGAATATATTTTAGACCTGTGTGTCCCTCACATTTTTTCCTATTTTGGGGGTGTAATATTGTCGTACATCAAGTTTATTAAAAGCCACTATCTGTTCTACTCTTTTGATACTTTTCACTCCTTCTAAATCTCCCATTACATGCAGGTTAGATTATTTGAATTTGTACTTCTGAGGGTCCTATCTCTATGTACCTCTCTGATGCTTTTCTCTAGCTTTCTCTTTCTCCTCTGTTTTCTTTACATTTTAAACAAATTGTTTTGCTCAATTCTCATCTTGTCTGGTTACCAGCTGTTACTTCATTGTAACAACTCAACTCCCATTTTTCTTTATCTTTCAGTCCCATGTCTGCCCTGAGTTTTCTTTGTACGTACACATCATCCTGAATTTTTAAATCAGATTTTCCACATATTATTTATAATAATTTGCAAACTATTATCCAATAGTTCTAACATCAGAAATATCTCTCTAAGACTAGTCTATTTATTGCCAGGATTCCTATAATTTTGGTTAAATGTTTTACAAAATGTGTAGCAGGTCGAATATTGAAGCAAATATTATTTTTCCTGTAACTAGATTATCTCATGTTCTATCTAACTAAGATGGGTTGTGTGAATCAAATAGATAGTTAAAGTTCTCTTTTCAGTTCACAGTAGCTTTCTTACCACGCAGGAGCTCTGGAATGGCAGAAGATTGTACCCAATGTTGGTGTGTTGCCTTCAGCTTACAACAGTCCCTGAGAGCACATGACACTACAGGAATTTCTTCCCTTGCTTTTGCCCTTTCTTTGGGTTTATTCTTTTGTTGACAGCTATTTAGCTCTAGACTTCTAGTAAGCATAGGGTGTGGCTCTTATGGTCCAGTAAAATTTCACTCAACATTTGTGTCTATATCTAAAGACATGGAAGCTTTAAGTTATTCCCAATAATAGCAAGGCATTGCTGTTTTGAGTGTGTGTGTGTGTGTGTGTGTGTGTGTGTGTGTGTGTGTTTTCAACTAATATGTATAGGAAAGCAGAGGTGTTTTGTATCTTTCTCTAGCCAACCAACACCATTTCTTGTGGTGCAGACAGAGATGTTCTCTTGAAACCTCTATACTCAATAGAAGCTCTAGAAATGAGCTTGCCGAGAAGTGCACATTTCTCTTACATCTCGGCTCACAGTGATTCAAAAACTACCTATACTCAGCATTTACGGTGCAACTAATTGAGTTAATTTCTTCTCAAATTACTTGGTTTGAAATAACTCTTTGGGGACTGGAGAAGAAGTGGACCAGCAATTAAGAGCACACACTGATTTTGCATAAGCCCAGAATACAGGACTTAAGGAGGCCTCTAACCACCAGTAACTCCAACTCTGAAAGATCTAAAACGCTCTTCCAGCCTTGATGACCATATCTGTGGGCACACACACACACATTCACATAATTAATAGTAAATATTTTTTTTAATTAGGTATTTTCCTCATTTACATTTCCAGTGCTATCCCAAAAGTCCCCCATACCGTCCCCCACACTCCCCTACCCACCCACTACCACTTTTTGGCCCTGGCGTTCCCCTGTAGTGGGGCATATAAAGTTTGCAAGTCCAATGGGCCTCTCTTTCCAGTGGTGACTGACTAGGCCATCTTTTGATACATATGTAGTTAGAGTCAAGAGCTCCGGGGTACTGGTTAGTTCATAATGTTGTTCCACCTATAGGGTTGCAGATCCCTTTAGCTCCATGGTTATTTTCTCTAGCTTCTCCATTGGGGGCCCTTTGATTCATCCAATAGCTGACTGTGAGCATCCGCTTATGTGTTTGCTAGGCCCCGGCGTAGTCTCACTATAGACAGCTATATCAGGGTCCTCAGCTATTAAAAAGAATGAATTTATGAAATTCCTAGGCAAATGGCTGGACCTGGAGGGCATTATCCTGAGTGAGGTAACCCAATCACAAAAGAACTCAAATGATATGTACTCACTGATAAGTGGATATTAGCCCAGAAACTTAGAATACCCAAGATATAAGTTACAATTTGCAAAACACATGAAACTGAAGAAGAATGAAGACCAAAGTGTGGACACTTTGCCCCTTCTTAGAATTGGGAACAAAAAAAACCATGGAAGGAGTGACAGAGACAAAGTTTGGAGCTGAGACAAAAGGATGGACCATCTAGAGACTGCCATATCCAGGGATCCATTCCATAATCAGCCTCCAAACGCTGACACCATTGCATACACTAGCAAGATTTTGCTGATAGGATCCTGATATAGCTATCAATAGTAAATATTTTTAAAAGGCCATTTTCTTACTTTGATCTACACAAAACAGAAACAGTTCTTTTAACCCAGTGTCTTCTGGTAAAACTTGTAACTCTGAAATTTCTATTTCACAATCTTAACACTATAAAATGGTCACATAAAGTTGGGGTTTTATGCTTTATCCAGGATTTTAAAAATCATTGCTAATATAAGAGCACTGCTTTCTTATTTTTCTTCTTTCCTCTCTCTTCTTTCTTCTTTCTTCATTCTTTTCTTCTTTCTTTCTTTCTTTCTTTCTTTCTTTCTTTCTTTCTTTCTTTCTTCCTTCCTTCCTTCCTTCCTTCCTTCCTTCCTTCCCTCCCTCCCTCCCTCCCTCCCTCCCTCCCTCCCTCCCTCCCTCCCTCCCTCCTTTCTCTCTCTTTCTTTTTCTCTTTCTTTCTTTCTTTCTTTCTTTCTTTCTTTCTTTCTTTCTTTCTTTCTTTCTTTCTTTCTTTCTTTCTTCCTTTCATTATGGGATCTTGACCAGAAACGGGCAATTTCAAATGTCATCATCGGGGCAAATAGCATCATCAAATGTAAGGCCAAAATGGACCACAGAGTGAGACTGGTGACTTTCTTTGATTTCTGAACTACACTTCCAAAAATCAGCATGTCAGCGGGAAGTTTCAAACTCAAACTTAGAAAAAAAACCAAGTAATGAACTAGAAAACCCTTATTAATTAGTATACTTCTCATTGGCCAAACCACATTGCTAGTTAGCTATGTCTATTAAGCGTTTCCAGCTTAACCATACCACCTGAATTATGCAGAGGAGAATTAACTAACCATCCATTCTTAAGAAGACACAGACTCAGTCTTGAGTCATGACTCCAGATGGAACCATGTCTTCTATTTGCAATATTTTTGCTCCATTCTCTATTGTGTTGTACTTCCTATCTACCCCAAATTTTATGAAAATGGTATTTCCATGCTCCTTAAACAACCAACAGTTCACCGTAAACAACACCACTGCGCATGCGCTAGCTCGAATCTGGTGCCAACCCCTCCCGAGCGGGTGCATGCAAATTAAGGTTCCGGCAGACTGACCAATCCCAGGAGGACACAAAGCTTTTCCCTGTGCTGGGGTGTATATAAAGAGTCCTCCCTGGGTTCTGGGGGTTCCCGTAGCATTGAGGCATTCCTGCAATAAAGCTGTTGAGAAGAATCCGACCGTGTTGCCGGACGAGATGGGCGCAACAGATGTGTCTGGTTATTTACCAGCATTATCTAACATTTATAGATAAACACACACACACACACACACAATAGCAGGATCAGTGATATAACTCAGGTCTCATGAGTTTAGTGTCATTAATTTACAAAATCAAAGTACCATAATACAGGATATTTGTATCCTGTTTTAAAAACTATGCCTTTTGTTTTAAAGACAACTTGAAGTCAATCATTTCTTCTAAAATCAATATAAGATTTAAAGGTATAAATTCATATTTGTTATTTCATGTATGGGTAAGCTTAAGAAGGAAGAGGGAACACACTATCACTCCTTTCCTTTGCCTCTCAGTGAGTCTAGAGTACTTATCCCATTAGTGCTGATCTCTAAGTGCACTAAGCTGGAAAAAAAAGTACCTTACAAAGACATAGATTATTGATGGACATACTATGTATATAGATAAATAGTAAAACATCTTAAGTATCACTCAGTACAGTTTAGGATTCTATTCCTTTGTAGTCAGTTTAGAAGTCAAGGTATTTATTTCTGAGAGTCTTAAAGAAGGAAAGAGAAAGCAATGGATTTATAAATATCTGTTCAGGGCCTACCAACCACAGTACACATAGCCTATGGCACAACTAATCCTTTTGGACAAGATTTTTTTAATTACCCTCTCCTTTATTTAACTATTTTAAAACTCAAACATCATATATAGGTATATATCTATACATATCAATTATATATAATTTTGTTACATATACATGGCATAAAATTTGAGTTTGTCTAGTTATTCATAGAAGAATATAGTGATAGTCCCTGAACAAGATGAGGGGCAACAGAAGGTGTTTTATCCTCCTTTCTAGTTAAATCATACACAGACCAAAAAAACAAAAAAAGACAGAAACAAACAAAACAAAAACCAGGAAAACAAAAACAAAAACAAAAACAAACACTTGTCTAAGATGCACATCACCATAGATTATCTCACACTCTGTCAAATATGGGCTAACAAGACACAACAAAGGAAACAAAGTAACAAAATCGCCCCCATTTCCTTTACTAAATTTAAGTACCACAAATTAGTGGAAATCGTTGTAATTATGGCTTTAAATGCAGCTGAGGACTAGCAAAGGCCACCATACTGTTAATCCATAGATAGTTACAAAAATTCTAGAAGGCTAGTCCTGTGATTGAAGTAGACACTTAGAAGGCAATAGGGTAGCCCTGATCAATAAAGAGATGAAAATTTAAATACAAGAAGGTATGGACAGCGTGTAATACAAGCATTACAAGTCAACTAGTTCCTGTTGAAATCCACTATTTCTGCCCATGAAAACTATGAAAACCAGAACCAAAAGGATTCTTTTTTCAATGTTTATCATTGATTTCACATTATATTATCACCTTCCATCCAGAAAACAAGACTGGAATTCTGGGCTTGGGATAGATAGGAGGGAGAAACCGAGGAGAATTGCCATGACTCAGAGGCAGAGGGATCAGATTTTAAGAGCTGCAGGAGATAAATCATCCAACAATATAGGTGGCAAGTGAAAGCCCCTCTTGGGGCTGGCTGCCCAGAAAGTAACAGGCAGCAAAGATAAAATATGGATTTAGAAGGTATTAAGCCAAGAATACGGTGGGGGAGTGTGCTAGCTGAGGGGAGGTTTAGAAGTGCTCAGTCATTGAGCTAATCAAGACATTTCAAAATTAACTGGTGTGTGTGTGTGTGTGTGTGTAGTTTGTGATTCCAGAGAGCTCTTGGGCAGGGGTCTAAACTCTCACAGGACCACTAGAAGCTCAGAGCAGGTTAACTAATTCCTGCTACCTCTTACCCCTTCTATTAACTCTTCTATGATTGCCCAGCCTTCTCAACCTCTTCCAACAGTTCATATAATATAGAAGAATCCACCAAACTACTTGGCAGCTAATAACTTGCTATCTATAATAAACTAATAATTGTTTCATGAACATTATTCTTAGAACTGGAAAATATTGTGAACATCTGATTAAATGACTTGATGTATACCACTCATTGTATGCTGTGCATCTTTTGGACTTAAACTGATGAGACAAAAGGCTTTTAGTGCTTGGTTAGTTTGTATGTGTTCACTATGTCTATCAGCTACTGTTTAGCATCCACTGACCCCATCTACTGCAATTTAATTAATTATGTCTTCCATCTCACCTTCTTATCTACATGCTTCCATTGTAACGTTGGATCTTTGGATGATGTATAGTTTCTTACACTTGTCTCATGTTTTGTTATATTCCCTTTCAATGTATCCTTTCTCTTGTCTTAGCTGATAATGCTTCTTGGATCTGGGAACACATCATCATATTATGAATCTCCTATGTATCTCTTGATTGAACAATGAAGCTTTAAAAAGAACAAAAATTGAGAGTCCTAATTTTTATCTGATCCAGAAGATAACATATTGTTTTCATATAGTAATCATCATAAACTTAGTTGATGAATTAATGATAAAAATAGATAAATTTCAAAAGTAAGTACAGTTGGAATAACTTGAAAATACCATGTTTTCTAAAAGTGTGGGTATAATGCATTCAGCCCAGGGGACATTGTAGAAGAATGGGGTGGAAAATTTTAAGAACCAGGGAGCAGGACATTTGCTGTAAGGTTTTTCCAGACCTGACAGAAAACTTAAGTCCAGTTGCCTAACTTAAGTCTTAGTTGCCTAAACAAGACCCAAAAAATAAAGTGGGTTGGCATGCTGGTATAGATACAGGGATTCTCACATGAGGTTTTGCCTCTAGAGAAAGAGATACAGCCAGTTAGTAGTTGCTAAAAGAATGAGTCTTCTCAAGCTATGAGCCCTCTCATAGGGTATGCAATACCTTAAACACATAGAGCAACAGTAAATGGAGTCAGCAGATTGGGTAGCAATAATAGTTAAAGAACAAAGGCCATAAAAAGCTAGCACAAGAATAAACTTAATTCCAAGTAATTTATGGGGAGAAAAACATAATCTACTGATGTATTATACTGAAGTAATATGACTTTATAGTTAAAGTTTCAAATCCTTATCAAAACTCTAAGTAGGTTACTTTCCATTTTTGTTCCTCGGCTCCATTTGGGAACATTCTAAGTATCTTTTGAGGAGAGTGTAGAGAGAAAAAAAAAAGACTCAAATTTCAGGAAGGCAGAATAACACTAATTGAAGCAAAGAACTAGACCAAGAACACGTTACCTAACCATGTGCTTATTTCTACATCTTGAAACAAAAGGTTAACATAAGAGATTTGCAAGTACATGATTTTATGCAGAATCACCATTCTCCTTTGAAAATGCATATTTCTATTAGAAGTAATCTCTCTCTCTCTCTCTCTCTCTCTCTCTCTCTCAACTGATATATTTATCAAATTGACATTTATTTGTAAGTCCAACTGTGTTTCCAATTGGCAAAATTTGAACTTTCCTGAGAACTAAGGGTTCATATTTCCCAAAGAATAGAACCAAAGAATAGAATACTGTAGAGAGGAGAGCAAAAGGCAGACTTGTAGGAGGGGAAAAGCCCAAAAGTAAAATCTAAGCTAAGGGCTTGGTTAAGTATTAGTTACGTCAACATAGTTTCACAAATTCTTTTGTTCACTGAATTGGCTCAAATGACCTTTCTTATTGCATATAAAAGAAAGGCTATTTCACCATTTATATTGAAATATAAAATACAGTACAGAAATCTTGAAAGAGTAGCACAGAAACCTGACTCTACTGTCTCCATGACTAGGACCCAAAAGTTTCAGAAGTTACCTCCATGTTTTATAGGGAAGTCTTGAATTGTGAACAGCATAATCAGAGCAAACGACCAAAAGAATGCCCCTCACCCCCATCTCCCATCACTGTTCCCTGCTTGCTATCCTTCTCCTTCTCCCTCTTGCTTTCTCTGGGGCTCTGTCTCTGAATGCCCTCTTTGTCCTTAAAGAACAAAGGATAATTATTTGAATAACCACAACCCTACCCATATTTCTCTCCATGTTGTGTGTGCCCTTAGATGTGTGTATAACCTACTCCAGCTAAGCCATGAGCTTCTGTTTCCTCTCCTCAAATGCTAATGAATTTGTCCTTTTGGGAAATCATCATTGATGTTCTTGTTTAGTCTGGAAACTTAATAATTACTGCTCCTTTAATTCCAATGTTTCTTTATGAACATTTTTATAGACCCCAGCCATCCCAAGCACACAACAACCTTCACCTTAGCTACCATGTTTAGTGTTTGTTTTGAAGTAAGCCCCAAAGAACTGTAGTTAAGAGCTAATTATTCGAAGCTATACTGTACATTCTCTTCCTGAGACAGACTTAAAATAGAATGCTTGAAATGGAGTTCAATAAACACCTAAGCAGATTTCTGTCTTCTACCTTGGGTGAAGAAAGCAAAAATAAGAAAGAATTCCATCTGCCAACATCACATCAAAACAAAACACCAGACAATCGGCAAACTGACAGTTGTTTTGATTCCATCAGAGAGCTGAAGCCAAGCAAATAGCTCGCCCAAAATCTAAGGATCCTCTAAGGAGAGGAAGCATGAGGTCATATATTCACCCAGAGCAGACAATGATATACACTGTATGCAATGACAAGGACAAATCAGTTTAAATTTTAAACAAATTGGTCAGTCACCATTTGGACTAGTGTGATAATATATACTGAGATGACAGATACCAGGACAATTTTTAACTGCAGAAAGTTTCCTTACCCACATATTTACGGATGCTAAGACGTTTGTTCTGGAGTAGTTCATGAAAACTCCAGAACAGGAAGCTTGATGTAGTACCCAGTCTGGGTGAAGTGTAGAGACAGGAGCCTTTCTTTTTTTACAGAAAAAAAAAGAAAAAAATGGTTTTTGCCATCCAAGGAAAGACAGCAAATACTGTCACCATCGGTTTCAAGCGAAGAATCCTCAAGACTGGGGAAGGCAATAGCTAAAACTTATTCCCATGAAGGAACACAGTATACATTTGCCACCACTGATGTGAAGGTCACTAGCTATCTCCTGCCACTAGAATCTGGAACAGAACATTAGGAATTGAGATCAAAGAGCTAATTATTCACCTCCAAGCAATTAGGTTTTTGTTCGTTTGCTTGCTTGCTTGCTTGCTTGCTTGCTTGCTTGCTTCTGTGCTATTTACATTTTGTCATCATAGTACAAACCTAGAGTCATCCAGGAAGAGAAAAATTTAAATGAGGTATTATTTCCATCCAATTGCCCTAGCCAAAATCTATGGCGGGTTTTCTTGATTAACAATTGATGTGGGAGGATCCAGGGCACTATGTGCAGTGCCAACCCTGGACAGGTAGTCTTTATTTATATGACAAAAGAAAGCTGAGCAAGCCATGGGGAACAAGCCTGTGAGCAACATTACCCCTAGTGTGTACTTCAGTTCCTGCCTCCAGGTTTCTGCATTGGATAAGCATGTAGCTAATGTTCCCATAAAACAGACTAGGGTTCTAGTGTGATTGAGAAGTCAAGTAAACCTTTGGCTTTTCAAGTTGATCTTGATCATAGTGCTAATCAGCAATGTGAAGTAAACTAGATCAGCTTCTGTCTCATCCCAATGCTAACCTTGGTTTCTATTATCAGTATTAATGCCTAGACATATTTTTCTTTCTTTCTTTCTTTTTTTTTTTTTGTAGACCTACTTTTTATAAAAACACATTCTTATTTTTCTCCTAGTCATGGTATAAGATTAAGCTTTTTGACTTTTTGAATGGCTGCCAATGGATGCGGTTTAAACAATCCTTTTACTCTGGGGCTTTGAAAATAGACAATAAATACAAAAAGGAGAAAAATATTAGAGGATTAAAAATTCAACAGCCCTCAGCATTTGGCTGTGTATATTCTTCTGTGAGCCTTTTTTTCCTAAGTCTAGTTTTTCTTTTATTATTAGGTTAGTTAGAATTCGAAAAGAAGAAGATAACCAAGTAGGGGAAAATCTCCTCTTCTCAATAATTGTTCCATTTGCCTTGTCCCTTAGGTGGTAGATTTAGATATGCAGGGCTAAAGAGACTGGATACTGCATTCCATCTGGCTGATGCCTGTGATTTTTCTGCTAGTGTCCTGGGATTCTATTTGCAAAGAGTAGAGCAGGACACCAGCCTTCCTGCCTTCCCCTAATCTTCTACATATGTCCTAACTTGCAGCTCACCTTGTGCTTGTTGGAAGAGACTCGTGGGTTCTGTTGTCCTTGTTTTAATACTGTGGGTTTCTTTTAATCGGCCCTTCCATCATCCGTTTTCCCATTCTCTGAGCCACTGAGGGATTTTCAGGAAGCAAGCAGGACATTACTCCACACTCACTGTATTACATTAAATAAGGACAATGACATTTCCAGATCCCCACAGTAATGAAAAAGAAGAAAAGAAAAGAGAGATAATTATGGTTATATTAAATGCATTCAGCTTTTCTCTGTTTAATCCCCCAAAGTCCTAAGCATTCAAAGCCCAAGAGACTGCTTCCAAAGTCATTTAAGAAAAAGGCAGACATAGGGGGAAATGGCTAAAGGGTTACATCCCTAGGGAACTCTATACCCGGGTGGTTTCATCATGCTGACTGGGCTTAGCAGGGGATTTTGGCAGAGTCTATTTTCTTTTTTCTTCCTACTGGTTGTAGAGTCAGTATTCCCTACTTGGGCAGTAACATCCCTTCAAAGAAAACAGTGATTTCTCTCCCCTATAGTTGGTATCATAGGTTTAGGTGGGAACCAAGATCCTCCTTCCCTTCTGCTCCATGTGTCCTTTATTGGCAAGATTTTAACACCTCCATATTCAAGATTTATTGCTTTCCCAATACCAGTTTATTAGAAATGAGAGAGACTATTCCAGAATGGACAAAACACAAGTTAAGAAGAGGTACCTGGGCAGCTTCAGTTTGGTTTTAATCAGCTGACACTACACAGTAGCACAGTTTATCTATCAAGATAAAACCTGGGAAAGCAGGCTCCAAGGTGGACCGTGAGCTTCCTATCAGCCCCCAGGCTTAATCATAACACTCCTGAAAACAACTTTATAAGTGAGTATGTAGACTTTGACTTGAGACAGAATTCTCTACGGGTATTTATTACTGAATCTATCCTTCCAAGCTAACCTTCTAACTATAGTTTAGGTAATGAGGAAACTAGACACATATGTGCCCTTTTGTCCCCTTCACTATGGTTACATGACAAGGAAAAGCATGTTGACACTGAGTTGGAAACTCCCTCCTTGCTGGCTGACATTCACAGTGCAGGAAGGTGTTACGCAGACTGCTGGGGAAGAAAATTCATCTAGTGTCTCACACAGCTGTAGATCAAATATGCTACAATAACAATCCACCCGAAAAAGTATACACTCTGAGGTAATAATGGCATTGCAGTTTTGATGATAATGAGCTACTTTGTGATTGAATTAGAAGCCTACTCTAGGGAAGGGAATACAGGTAAACCTGGTCAAAGGTCTATGGCTAAGGGAAGCATGGCCCTGTTTGGTAAGTGATCATGTTATCAAACTATCTTCTAATAATTTATTATTTTAGGATTTTTCTTTATTATTGACTCAGTGAGTATCTACCCAAGAATAGAGTTGCCCTTTGAGACCAAAGGTATCAGCTCCTCCTAGATCTGAAGTTACAGGTGGTTCTGAGCTATTGGGCTTTGGATCTGGAAAAAAAATCAGCTTCTCAGTAAGATT
The DNA here is from genome assembly GCF_978045245.1 of Mus caroli. Lineage (NCBI taxonomy): Eukaryota > Metazoa > Chordata > Mammalia > Rodentia > Muridae > Mus > Mus caroli. The sequence goes on from NW_028227274.1 coordinate 70,785,226, forward strand.
AATATAAACACTTAACTTGAGGGCACTGAGTAGCTGTATTTATACATATAGACAAGTGCTGTTCTCAGCTTTGGGCAGAAAAGCTCCTTTTTGCAAAATATATAACATTTAATACAAAACTCCCATGCCTGAAAGTGCTATGAATGAATGTTTGCTGAATATTCATCCCTTAATGTGACACCTATATGATTTCCTTTCCCCAAAGCTCAGGAACATGAAAGAATAAGTGTGGGGGGAGGGGCATTAGAAATAATTAAAGATGGGAGGTGTACTATGAAACACTACCATCCAAATATTACCAGGCTATTGCTGTCATGAACTTACAGTAGCAATGGAAATCTGCAAAGTACTGGGTCCTTCAAAATTCCATCATGGGATAGGAGGTATATGACGTGTCACCCCTTCTGAAGAGTTATTGGATATTAAGGCTTCCTGGAAGAAAGGGCTTTATTTTCTTTAATAATGAAGGCATTGGGAAACAAGTAGGAAAGAAGGGATCATAGAGAAAGGAGGAGAGATTGCAGAGAAGAAAACACATAAACGTAGCCAGTGTGTGTGTGTGTGTGTGTGTGTGTGTGTGTGCATGTAGCAAACAGCCAAACATGAAGAAATTGAAAGTACAAAAGAGGCCTTTCCAGGTTAGTGACTCTTAGAGGCAATATTTATTTACTCATTCATTCATTCATTCATTCATTCATTCATTCATTTCTGTATTTATTTATTTTTATTTTGAACACAAGAAGAGTTTTACTGTGGAATTCCAAGTTTGTTTGTTTGTTTACAATCCAGCCATTGCACCCTCTTCCCAGTTTCCCCTCCCACAATTCCCCATCTCATTCTTCCTTCCCCCTGTCTCTGAGAGGGTGCTCACCCACCACCAGGCCTCCCCCATTCCCCAGGACCTCAAACCTCTTGAGGACTCTGTACAACTTCTCCCACTGAGGCCAGACCAGGCAGTCTTCTGTTATGGGGGTCTCAGACCAGCTTGTGTATGCTGCCTGATTGGTGGCTCAGTGTCTGGGAGCTTCTAGTGGTCCAGGTTAGTTGAGAGTGCTGGTCTTCTTATGGAGTCACTCTCCTCATCTGCTTCTTCTATCTTTCCCCTAATTCAACCATAAGGGGGCCTGACTTCAGTCCAAAGATTGGGTATAAATATCCGCGCCTGTCTCAGTCAGCTGCTTGTAGAGCCTCTCAGAGGATGAGAGCCCATGCTAGGCTTTTGTCTGTAGGCACATCATAGCATCAGTAATAGTGTCAGGCCTTGGTGTCTCCCCATGAGGCAGATCCCCAGTTGGGCTAGTTAATGACTGCAGTATATAAACAGGATCATGTTTCCTAAAGCAAAATTTTCAAACTACAGAACTCTGAAGAGTTACTGATCCATTTTGTAAGCAAAACAAAAACAACACAAATGCACAGATCCATAAAATGTTAGTGTTCTAAAATTCTCCACCTCCATAATTTTAAAAAATGTCCACATATTACTTTCATTATATGAATGCATTTGTGTTTGTTTACTTGTTTGTTTGTTGAGAGTATCTTTGTATGGAACATTTACTTTGCATGGGAATTTCTTCTACAGTATTCCTGGAAGGTATTTTTTCAACCTCAATTCAAAAGACCTGACTGAGTTCATGAAGCAGCAAGCTTTTTTTTTTTTTTTTGAAAGATCCAGTTCTCTTTATGAACAACTAAACTATTACTGCAAGAACTTTTCTACAAAAAGACAAAATAAGAAAAAGAAAAAAAAACTATTTGAAACTATGTGGCTATTGTTTTCTTATGATGTGTTCACATCATTATTTTTCCATATTACCAAAGTCTCTAAGGTCACCAACCTTTCTGCTCTACCTGACTCTTTAAACCCACTCAAGACATACCTTTCCTGTAATGATGTTCTTTCTTTGTCTCTAAGATTTCAGAGCCTTCTCAGATACTTATCTATTTCAGTGTTTTGCAGGAAGTACAGATGCATAGATCTGAGTTCAAAGCCTCACATATAATCAGGTTCATAGAGTGTGTGCCCTCTTGACATGACAAGCACATCACAATGGATTCCTTAGTCACCCAATGTAATCTAATAAAGATAAAGCCTAGACTTTTGTGAGCTATGGAGATGACTGGTACATGAAGTGCAAAAATAGAGATTTTTACCAATTGTATAATTTATTCATGTAGTAGAAAATCATATGCATGTACTCCAAAATATAAAGAACTATTTATTACACATCAAAATATGATAGTTTTAATTCTTTGTATTGAAATATTAACATTTATTAATAAAAGATACTATCACCCAGACCTTTTTGGGTAACTAATAATTTATCATATGTTTTTTTTTAATATTTTTATTACATATTTTCCTCAATTACATTTCCAATACTATCCCAAAAGTCCCCCATAGCGCCCCCGACTTCCCTACCCACCCATTCCCATTCTTTTGGCCCTGGCATTCCCCTATATTGGGGCATATAAAGTTTGCAAGTCCAATGGGCCTCTCTTTCCATTGATGGCCGACTAGGCCATCTTTCGATACATATGCAGCTAGAGACAAGAGCTCCAGGGTTCTGGTTAGTACATCATGTTGTTCCAACAATAGGGTTGCAGATCCCTTTAGCTCCTTGGGTACTTTCTCTAGCTTCTCCATTGGGAGCCCTGTGATACATCCAATAGCTGACTGTGAACATCCACTCCTGTGTTTGCTAGGCCCCGGCATCGTCTCACAAGAGACAGCTATATTTGGGTCCTTTCAGCAAAATCTTGCTAGTGTATGCAATGGTGTCAGCGTTTAGAAGCTGATTATGGGACGGATCCCTGGATACAGCAGTCTCTAAATGGTCCATCCTTTCATCACAGCTACGAACTTTGTCTCTGTAACTCCTTCCCTGGGTGTTTTGTTCCCAATTCTAAAATTCTAAAATTCTGCACAGTGTCCACACTTTGGTCTTCATTCTTCTTGAGTTTCATGCGTTTATCAAATTGTATCTTATATCTTGGGTATCCTAAGTTTTGGGCTAATATCCACTTATCAATGAATACATATTATGTGAGTTCTTTTGTGATTGTGTTACTTCACTCAAGATGATGCCCTCCAGGTCCATCCATTTGGCTAGGAATTTCATAAATTCATTCTTTTTAATAGCTGAGTAGTACTCCATTGTGTAAATGTACCATAATTTCTGTATCCATTCCTCTGTTGAGGGACATCTGGGTTCTTTCCAGCTTCTGGCTATTATAAATAGGGCTGCTATGAACATAGTGGAGCATGTGTCCTTTTTACCGGTTGGGACATCTTCTGGATATATGCCCAAGAGAGGTATTGCTGGATCCTCCGGTAGTACTATGTCCAATTTTCTGAGGAACTGCCAGACTGATTTCCAGAGTGGTTGTACAAGCTTGCAATCCCACCAACAATGGAGGAGTGTTCCTCTTTCTCCACATCCTCGCCAGCATCTGCTGTCACCTGAATTTTTGATCTTAGCCATTCTGACTGGTGTGAGGTGGAATCTCAGGGTTGTTTTAATTTGCAGTTCCCTGATGATTAAGGATGTTGAACATTTTTTCAGGTGCTTCTCTGCCATTCGGTATTCCTCAGGTGAGAATTCTTTGTTCAGTTCTGAGCCCCATTTTTTAATGGGGTTATTTGACTTTCTGGAGTCCACCTTCTTGAGTTCTTTATATATATTGGATATTAGTCCCTTATCTGATTTAGGATAGGTGAAGATCCTTTCCCAATCTGTTGGTGGTTTTTTTGTCTTATTGATGGTGTCTTTAGCCTTGCAGAAGCTTTGTAGTTTCATGAGGTCCCACTTGTCAATTCTCGATCTTACAGCACAAGCCATTACTGTTCTATTCAGGAATTTTTCCCCTGTGCCCATATCTTCAAGGCTTTTCCTCACTTTCTCCTCTATAAGTTTCAGTGTCTCTGGTTTTATGTGAAGTTCCTTGATCCACTTAGACTTGACCTTAGTACAAGGAGATAGGAATGGATCGATTCGCATTCTTCTACATGTTAACAACCAGTTGTGCCAGCACCATTTGTTGAAAATGCTGTCTTTCTTCCACTGGATGTTTTTAGCTCCCTTGTGGAAGATCAAGTGACCATAGGTGTGTGGGTTCATTTCTGGGTCTTCAATTCTATTCCATTGGTCTATTTGTCTGTCACTATACCAGTACCATGCAGTTTGTATCACAATTGCTCTGTAGTAGAGCTTTAGGTCCGGCATGGTGATTCCACCAGAGGTTCTTTTATCCTTGAGAAGAGTTTTTGCTATCCTAGGTTTTTTGTTATTCCAGATGAATTTGCAGATTGCACTTTCTATTCGTTGAAGAATTGATTTGGAATTTTGATGGGGATTGCATTGAATCTGTAGATTGCTTTTGGCAAGATAGCCATTTTTACAATGTTGATCCTGCCAATCCATGAGCATGGGAGATCTTTCCATCTTCTGAGATCTTCTATATTTCTTTCTTCAGAGACTTGAAGTTTTTATTATACAGATCTTTCCCTTCCTTAGTTAGAGTCACGCCAAGATATTTTATATTATTTGTGACTATTGAGAAGGGTGTTGTTTCCCTAATTTCTTTCTCAGCCTGTTTATTCTTTGTGTAGAGAAAGGCCATTGATTTGTTTGAGTTAATTTTATATCCAGCTACTTCACCGAAGCTGTTTATCAGGCTTAGGAGTTCTCTGGTGGAATTTTTAGGGTCACTTATATATACTATCATATCATCTGCAAAAAGTGATATTTTGACTTCATCTTTTCCAATTTGTATCCCTTTGATCTCCTTTTGTTGTCGAATTGCTCTGGCTAGGACTTCAAGTACAATGTTGAATAGGTATGGAGAAAGTGGACAGCCTTGTCTAGTCCCTGATTTTAGAGGGATTGCTTCAAGCTTCTCACCATTTACTTTGATGTTGGCTACTGGTTTGCTGTAGATTGCTTTTATCATGTTTAGGTATGGGCCTTGAATTCCTGATCTTTCCAAGACTTTTATCATGAATGGGTGTTGGATCTTGTCAAATGCTTTTTCCGCATCTAACGAGATGACCATGTGGTTTTTGTCTTTGAGTTTGTTTATATACTGGATTACGTTGATGGATTTCCGTATATTGAACCATCCCTGCATCCCTGGGATGAAACCTACTTGGTCAGGATGGATGATTGTTTTGATGTGTTCTTGGATTCGGTTAGCAAGAACTTTATTGAGGATTTTTGCATCAATATTCATAAGGGATATTGGTCTGAAGTTTTCTATCTTTGTTGGGTCTTTTTGTGGTTTAGGTATCAGAGTAATTGTGGCTTCATAGAATGAGTTGGGTAGAGTACCTTCTGTTTCTATTTTGTGGAATAGTTTGTGAAGAACTGGGATTAGATCTTCTTTGAAGGTCTGATAGAACTCTGCACTAAACCCATCTGGTCCTGGGATTTTTTTAGTTGGGAGACTATTAATGACTGCTTCTATTTCTTTGGGGGATGTAGGGCTGTTTAGATCATTAACCTGATCTTGATTCAACTTTGGTACCTGGTATCTGTCTAGGAACTTCTCCATTTCATCCAGGTTCTCCAGTTTTGTTGAGTATAGCCTTTGGTAGAAGGATCTGATGGTGTTTTGGATGTCTTCAGGATCTGTTGTTATGTCTCCTTTTTCATTTCTGATTTTGTTAATTAGGATGCTTTCCCTGTGCCCTCTAGTGAGTCTGGCTAAGGGTTTATCTATCTTGTTGATTTTCTCAAAGAACCAGCTCCTTGATTGGTTGATTCTTTGAATAGTTTTTCTTGTTTCCACTTGGTTTTTTTCACCCCTGAGTTTGATTATTTCCTGCCGTCTACTCCTCTTGGGTGAATTTGCTTCCTTTTGTTCTAGTGCTTTTAGGTGTGTTGTCAAGCTGCTAATGTGTGCTCTCTCTAGTTTCCTTTTGGAGGCACTCAGAGCTATGAGTTTTCCTCTTAGAAATGCTTTCATTGCGTCCCATAAGTTTGGGTATGTTGTGGCTTCATTTTCATTGAACTCTAAAAAGTCCTTAATTTCTTTCTTTATTCCTTCCTTGACCAAGGTATCATTGAGAAGAGTGTTGTTCAGTTTCCACGTGAAGGTTGGCTTTCTATTATTTATTTTGTTATTGAAGATCAGCCTTAGTCCATGGTGATCTGATAGGATGCATGGGACAATTTCAATATTTTTATATCTGTTGAGGCCTGCTTTGTGACCAATTATGTGGTCAATTTTGGAGAAGGTACCATGAGGTGCTGAGAAGAAGGTATATCCTTTTGTTTTAGGATAGAATGTTCTGTAGATATCTGCCAGATCCATTTGTTTCATAATTTCTCTTAGTTTCACTGTGTCCCTGTTTAGTTTCTGTTTCCATGATCTGTCCATTGGTGAAAGTGGTGTGTTGAAGTCTCTCACTATTATTGTATGAGGTGCAATGTGTGCTTTGAGCTTTACTAAAGTTTCTTTAATGAATGTGGCTGCCTTTGTATTTGGAGCATAGATATTCAGGATTGATAGTTCCTCTTGGAGGATTTTACCTTTGATGAGTATGAAGTGTCCCTCCCTGTCTTTTTTAATGACTTTGGGTTGGAAGTCAATCTTATCAGATATTAGAATGGCTACTCCAGCTTGTTTCTTCATGCCATTTGCTTGAAAAATTGTTTTCCAGCCTTTCATTCTGAGGTAGTGTCTATCTTTTTCTCTGAGATGAGTTTCCTGCAAGCAGCAAAATGTTGGGTCTTGTTTCTGTAGCCAGTTTGTTAGTCTATGTCTTTTTATCGGGGAGTTGAGTCCATTGATATTAAGAGATATTAAGGAAAAGTAATTGTTGTTTCCTGTTATTTTTGTTGTTAAAGTTGGCATTTTGTTCTTGTGGCTGTCTTCTTTTAGGTTTGTTGAGGGATTACCTTCTTGTTGTTTCTAGGGCGTGGTTCCTGTCCTTGTATTGGTTTTTTTCTGTTATTATCCTTTGAAGGGCTGGATTCGTGGAGAGATAATGTGTGAATTTGGTTTTGTCGTGGAATACTTTGGTTTCTCCATCTATGTTAATTGAGAGTTTGGCTGGGTATAGTAGCCTGAGCTGGAATTTGTGTTCTTTTAGTGTCTGTATAACATCCGTCCAGGATCTTCTGGCTTTCATAGTCTCTGGTGAAAAATCTGGTGTAATTCTGATAGGCTTGCCTTTATATGTTACTTGGCCTTTTTCTCTTACTGCTTTTAGTATTCTATCTTTATTTAGAGCATTTGTTGCTCTGATTATTATGTGTCAGGAGGTATTTCTTTTCTGGTCCAGTCTATTTGGAGTTCTGTAGGCTTCTTGTATGTTCATGGGCATCTCTTTCTTTAGATTTGGGAAGTTTTCTTCTATAATTTTGTTGAAGATGTTTGCTGGTCCTTTGAGTTGAAAATCTTCATTCTCATCCACTCCTATTATCCGTAGGTTTGGTCTTCTCATTGTGTCCTGTATTTCTTGGATGTTTTGAGTTAGGATCTTTTTGCATTTTACATTTTCCTTGATTGTTGTGCCGATGTTCTCTATGGAATCTTCTGCACCTGAGATTCTCTCTTCCATCTCTTGTATTCTGTTTCTGATGCTCGTATCTATGGTTCCAGATTTCTTTCCTAGGGTTTCTATCTCCAGTGTTGCCTCATTTTGGGTTTTCTTTATTGTGTCTACTTCCCTTTTTAGGTCTAGTATGGTTTTGTTCATTTCCATCATCTGTTTGGATGTGTTTTCCTGTTTTTCTGTAAGGACTTCTACCTGTTTGATTATGTTATCGTGTTTTTCTTTAAGGATTTGTAACTCTTTAGCAGTGTTCTCCTGCAATTCTTTAAGGGATTTTTGTGCTTCCTCTTTATTGTCTTCTGCCTGTTTAGCAGTGTTCTCCTGCATTTCTTTAAGTGTGTTATTAAAGTCCTTCTTGAAGTCCTCTATCATCATCAGGAGATATGCTTTTAAATCCGTGTCTAGCTTTTCCGGTGTGTTGGGGTGCCCTGGACTGGGCGAAGTGGGGGTGCTGGGTTCTGATGATGGTGAGTGGTCTTGGTTTCTGTTAGTAAGATTATTACGTTTACCTTTCGCCATCTGGTAATCTCTGGGGTTAGTTGTTATTGTTGTCACTGTTGAAAGATTGGAGCAGAAGCTGTGGTCCACTCACCAGCAGTCTCTAAATCCAGTGGCGGGGGTCGTGGGTAGCTGATGGTACCCCGGTGCTGGTCCAGCTGGAAGAGGCCTGTGGTCCTACTCAGGCCGTTTTTCTGCTTCCCTAACTAATGCAGACTCTGGTCCCGCGTGCAATTGGATTGGAGCAGAAGCTGTGTTCCAGTCTCCAGAAGTCTTAAGATCCTGTGGTGGGTGTTGTGGGTAGCTGGTGAGTGTCAGCCGACCCTGCGCCCCAGCTGCCCTGGTGCTTTTCTGATCAGAAGAGGGTTGTGGCCCTATGTAGGCCGGATTTCTCTCTCCCCAACCAGAGCAGTCTCAGGTCCCGCGTGATTGGACTGGAGCAGAAGCTGTGTTCCACTCACCAGCAGTCCCAAAATCCTGTGGAGGGGTCGTGGGTAGCTGGCGGGTGTCAGGCAACCCTGCACTCCCGCTACCCCGGCGCTGGGCCGGATGAGTCCTGTGGCCCTACTCAGGCCGGTTTCTGCTTCCCTAACTAATGCAGTCTCAGGTCCCGCGCAATTGGATTGGAGCAGAAGCTGTGCTCCACTCACCAGAAGTCTTAGGATCCTGTGGTGGGTGTTGTGGGTAGCTGGCGAGTGTCAGCAGACCCTGCGCCCCAGCTGCCCCGGTGCTTTTCTGACCGGAAGAGGGTTGTGGCCCTATGTAGGCCGGATTTCTCTCTCCCCAACCAGAGCAGTCTCAGGTCCCGCGTGATTGGACTGGAGCAGAAGCTGTGTTCCACTCACCAGCAGTCCCAAAATCCTGCGGCGGGGGTCGTGGGTAGCTGGCGGGTGTCAGGCAACCCTGCGCTCCCGCTACCCTGGTGCTGATCCGGCCGGATGAGGCCTGTGGCCCTACTCAGGCCGGTTTCTGCTTCCCTAACTAATGCAGTCTCAGGTCTTATCATCTGTTTTAACAAAATCTTGTTGATATACATATATGATGAGTGTGAATGAATTCTCTATAGGGAGTGAGTCTATGTGTATATGGTTATAAGCCTTTATGAAAGCTGGATATTTAGCCAGAAAGCCATCCTAGACATAGTGATACTTCAGGTAGGCCTGAAAAGGTGACATAATTTGGCTACAAAGAACCAGAGGATGGCACTAGAGAGATGACTCAGTGGTTAAGAGCACTGGATGCTTTTCCAGAGGTCCTGAGTTCAATTTCTAGCAACCACCTGGTAGCCACAACCATCTGTAATGGGATCTGATGCCCTCTTCTGGTGTGTCTGAAGACAGCAACAGTTACATATATATATATATATATATATATATATATATATATATATATATATGTATATATACACATATATATGTAAAGTATATGTATATATAAAGCCAGTAAGTAAATCTTTTTAAATAAAACTATTAAAAATATAAGATAAAGAATGAGAGGAGAAAGTTTCATCAGGGGTCAATTCATAAAGGTAGGCCAAGATAGGACATGTCAGATGAGAGCAGCATGACTGGGGGCTAGGAATAATTTAGATGTAGAAAGGGTGAGTCTAAATGACTTTGCTTGGCCTTCAGAGGATGGTCTTTCTACTAAGGAAAGCCGTGTCAAATAAAGATTATCATTACAAAATTAGTGTAGACCAGCCACGGCTCTCAAGAGATAATTGTATGAAGTAGTGTGAACAATGGCTGAGATCGAAGGAAGGCAAAAATAATAAGATTAACTACAAGGCTTCAACAAGAGTCCAGAAATAGATTTTTGCATGTATATACAAAAATGGGCACCCATATAAATACTATTGGGTAGCTTATAAAACTACAGGCTTAAATGTAACTCATGACAGTTCTACTAAAGACCTGCAAAATCTCCACTAACACATACCTACTGGTTTGGGGACTCATTAGTGATGAAAGCTAAGAATTGCTACAACCCAGGTTATTTTATTTTTTATTTGATTATTTTTTTATTGTGAGAGAGTTTGTTTCTGTAAATTTTTAAATTTATTCATTTGAAATTTTATGCATTTATACAATATACTTTGATCATATCCACCCATTGTTATCTACCCACAACCTGTCCTGTATCCTTTAACCCTCTCTTCCAATTTATATAGTCCAGTTCTGCTGTGGTTGTTGTTGTTGTTGTTGTTCTCATTGATAAGTTATTGAATTTACTTAGTGATGACTATATTCACACAAATCTGGGGACATTCACTGAAGCATAAGTAACTCCTTGTACCCAAAGAAGACTGTCTTTCCCTCTATCAGCAAACCATACACAGACAATAGCTCTTCTGCTATCTGTGTTGGAATTTTGACTTGCTTGATATTGCGCAGGTTCTTGCACACATAACCACACTGTGACTTGATATGACCAACAGCCAATGGTATGTCCTAAAGTCTGCATTTTATAGCTCTCTTTCTCATCGTCCAGTTCTTATCTTCATTTTGCCAGATCTTTCCATGGTATTTGCTAAGTGTTGGAAGCAGAACTATAGAAAATTCATCTATAGCTCAGCTCTTACAGTTATTTGTACTTGACATTCTGCATTAACCTTTTACGCACAGCCCAAAGTGGATTCTTCACCAAAGTTATTATCAGTACAGATATATTGGTATAGGCATAAAATATTAAGAAGGCAGTTTGGCAGCTTCACTATTTCATATAAGAGCCACAATATGTTCCTCTTAGGGCCTATGATATTCCCACTCATAAACTTTTGACCAAGTTTTCAGTGCTAGGCACTGAATGTGCAGTAGACCTCATATCCAAGCTGAAAGTGGTATGTTGTCTTCATCATTATCATGCACTACATCTTGACAGGCAGGATGATTTTATTCCATGCAGGACCCAGGGCTGAGTAAAACCACTGGGGTTTATTCTCTCACATCAGCCTACACAGCATTTCCTGGCACTATACACTCTAGATAATAGGGAGAGTTTTCAGACCAGTTGATGTTGATTTCTCTATGATAAGAGACTGATATTGGAAAAAAAATCACTCAGTTTTGCCATCTAGTTATGGTGGACAACCAAGAGCAGTGATAATAGTCTATGATGTTTGCAGAGGGGCTTTCACTGTCCTCCTTGACGACTTATTCATAAAGAAATATCCCATGTCTAGCACAATTATTTTAATTTAATGAACCATGGACTCAGAGAGCAGCGTTGTTGTCTTATACCAGGGGACATCTGTTCTAACACCATATATATATATATATATATATATATATATATATATATATAATCAGAAATTAGTGGAATTTATATTTCTTCGTGTATTCTTAGATTTAATTAGCCCATTCTCTATCCTCTGCCCTTCTCTATCTCTGTAACCCCACCTATACATACCTTTACATTTTTCATTTGCTTCTTGCATAAATACACAGGAAACAATTCAAACCTCTTCAGTGCTAGGACTGAAGAAAGCATCTCCCCCTTCTACTGCATTTATTTCCTTCAGTTGTTGCACCTGTGTTCAGGTGGCTCGTGAATTATGCAAATCACCAAAATCTTTAAAACAATGTTCTATTATAGTAAAATGTTTGGGAACATTATATTTTTTTTCTGTAATTCAACCTTTATAAAGTATCTATCGTAATCAAAGTCATAGAAGTAGAAGAAGCTGCAACTTTTTAGGTACTGAGGAAGAAGAAATTGGAAAAATTAGTATCTTAAATTGAATAAAGTTTCAAGTTTTGTAAGATAAGCTGTTGAATTCACCACACAGGACAATATCTCTAGTGACCATTGCTGGATGCAATGTGAATATGTGCTCTTAAAAGTTTGCTATTGTCTTAGTCAGGGTTTCTATTCCTGCACAAACATCATGACCAAGAAGCAAGTTGGGGAGGAAAGGGTTTATTCGGCTTACACTTCCATACTGCTGTTCATCACCAAAGGAAGTCAGGACTGGAACTCAAGCAGGTCAGAAAGCAGGAGCTGATGCAGATGCCATGGAGGGATGTTCTTAACTGGCTTGCTTCCCCTGGCTTGCTCAGCCTGCTCTCTTATAGAACCCAAGACTTCCAGCCCAGAGATGGTCCCACCCACAAGGGGCCTTTCCCCCTTGATCACTAATTGAGAAAATTCCTTACAGTTGTATCTCATGGAGTCATTTCCTCATCTGAAGCTCCTTTCTCTGTGATAACTCCAGCTGTGTCAAGTTGACACAAAACCAGCCAGTACAGCTATGGAGATAGAAACATTGTGGTACTTCTTTCTGAAACAGAATTATCAATAACCCAGTGCATGCAGTACATTTTCTCTGATGTAAGGCGTTTAGGGGGTCAAATTGAAAACCTCTCAGAACCCGACAAGAAGAACCTGTATCTGCTTTCTAGGATAAAAAAGTATAACAAGTGGTTCATTTTTATGTAATTATATTACTATCTTAAAAGTAAAAGAAAAAATAAACATATTGGGAATATGGATTCTATGACATTATTCAGAGAAAGAATATGTGTTTAAGTAGAAAATATTTGTAAAAATAAGATATTCTGCCATGTCTAATGTATATGTACACAAAACTCTAAAATGCTTAGAGTGAAAATAAAGTTTGAATTGTTCATCAAAAAAAAAATAAAAATAAAAAAACAAGGGTACAACGTTTAATTGTCGTATTACTCCCCTTTTAATAAGCAGATGAGTCTGTTTTACCAAAAAAAAGTTATTAACACTTGGATATTTATGGTGAAATGAAGTTTCTCTCAGAGATTAGCAGCTCTATATTAACAGGCAGGTGAAGCCAGAATCAAAGCAAAGGCATATCCATTTGCCCAACCCCTAAACTCTGGCTCCCTTTCTCTTTCACTATCTAGAAGTCACTAAGGCATACTGGTTAAGAGTATATAGTTTAGGCAGGCTGTCAAGATTTAAATCCCATCTCTAGAACTTTTTTAATCCTTTGGCATTACTTTATTTCTATTTATTTCTATTTATTTCTATTTCTATATAGTTTCTATCGAAACTAGATTAATGTCTAGATTACTGATCTATGCCATAGACACCTATGTGTACAGCCAACATTGAGCATTGGAAAACACATAATGTTAGGAACATGGTATGATAGCAAATGAAAGGGAGAAAGGACAAGGGAATTAGAAATGGATTGGTTGGTTTTGTAGGTCATTAACTAGGACAGAGACTATGGAGTAGGCTGATAGGAGGTAACACTTGAAGAAGGGGAGAGGGTGGTTTTATGCTAAGATAAAAGTTACAACAGGAAGCAGTGGGCTTTTTTTGTAGCGCTAGAGAGGGAAGAGCATGAAGAGAGAGGCTCAGAGAGGCTTGTGTGGCCAGTTCCTTTGAACTTCCAGAACACTTAATGAACTTTGGCTTCATGGATAGAAACGTGTCTGATAAGGAGTGACAAGAGGCTGATTTAATTCCAGTCTGACCCTGCACAGCACACATTAAGCACACACTAAACCAGAATATCCTGTTTACTTATAGCCCACATCTTCACAGCCCAAACTAGAAAACCGGCATCTGATTTGCACTCATATGATGCCTGGTTAACAGCCACAGATCATCCAAATGGATGCCCAATTGAACCATGTTTACTCTCAATTCCTTATCTGTCTGTTATTTTCCCCTCTGACACAATCTCTTCTCCAAGGTGACATTGCTTTCTAAGCTGCAGAGTTTTAAAAAGTCATGCTAGTGTGCACGTGTGTTGTGGTATCTTCCCTCAAGTCTATAATGGCTTTTAGGAAGCTGTTTCACCAAAGCAGTAAGTAGACCAGCAAAGAGTTTACTTGAACTAATACATTCCTATCTCAATAACTACTGGCTCTGCCATGCAATTTTTAATATATATATTTGAAACTCTGTACTTAGGTGCTCCACAGATAGAATTAGAGAAACAAAATGTGTTCTTCCTGCATCTCAAGGCTCTGCACCCCATAGGGCCACGCTATAAATTCTGCCTGAGGGCCAGTAAGATGGCTTAGCAGGTTAAAACCATCCAGCTTAGCCGGGCGTGGTGGCACACGCCTTTAGTCCCAGCACTCGGGAGGCAGAGGCAGGCGGATTTCTGAGTTCGAGGCCAGCCTGGTCTACAAAGTGAGTGCCAGGACAGCCAGGGCTACACAGAGAAACCCTGTCTCGAAAAACGAAAAAAAAAAAAAAAAAAAAAAAAAAAAAAACCATCCAGCTTGATCAGCTACAGTTTATCATTGGGATTTACACAGTGAAAGGACTGACTCCTGCAGGGTAACTGCTATGACTTATGTATACTGATGTGTACGTACATGTGCAAGTGCATGCGCACATACACACACTTGCATGCACAAATAAAAATGGGTGAATTTGTAATAAATATAAGAAGAATTCTGAGTGTTAGACCATAAAGCGAATATTTGTTTGAAGTAAGAAAAAAAATAGATTTATAGTGATCACAGGAAAGAAAGACATGTCCATTCAGTAGTTGGAAAGAACTAGTTTAAACACATAAAAATTCACCAGAAAGACATCAAAAGCCAGCACGGATTGAAGACCCATGCCTGTATCTCTTCATCCAGGAAGTTGGGAAGGGAGATTTGTCATGTATATTAGGCCAATTTGGGGTAAAAAATGAGTTTGATGTAATTACATTGAGGAATGAAGTCTTGTCTCACAAAAACATGTAAACATTGAGTTGAAAAACAAAACTTGTAAGTCACGATACATATGCAAATAGATTGGATATTTCACATCTTTCTGTTGTAAATATAATTAATAAAAAGTAACCATCAGAATAATTGGCAACTGAATCCTTCATGAGCTTTACAGAATTGCAAGCAGTCCTCCTAGCCAGCAGACTTCAGGAAATATTAAAAGAAGGTTCCATTCAAAGTGTTAAGTATCATGAACAAGCTAGAGAGGAACAGATAAATATAAAGGACATACCACAGGGGGTGGGAGCTGACTACATTCAGATGAGAGCATGTTTCCAGACTGCAGGGATAGATCCCGAAGCTGAGAGGTCCTGGATTCTAACAAAGAACATAGAAGGAGACTTCTGTGTCCTTGTCTTTAATGCCTTTGTATAAATAAAACCTCACAGATAATATTTGGATATCTTACTTTGGAAAAAAATGGTTACTAATCTGAACCTTCATGTATGGTTTTAGATGCATAAATCCAAGACTCTTTCAAGGCTGGAACTATAGTTTAAAAATAAGAGCAGATTTTTGGTTTGATACTGTGATGATTTATATATGCTTGGCCCAGGAAGTGGCACTATTAGAAGTTGTGGCCCTGTTGGAGTAGGTGTGCCCTTGTTGGCATAAGTGTGTCACTGTGGGTGTGGGAAATAAGACACTCATCCTAGCTGCCTGAAAGCCAGTATTCTGCTAGTAGCTTTTAGACGAAGATGTAGAACTCTCAGCTCTTCCTACACCATGCCTGCCTGGATGCTGCCATATTCCTGCTTGATGATAATGAACAGAACCTCTGAACCTGTAAGCCAGCACCAATTAAATGGTGTCCTTTATAAGACTTGCCTTGGTCATGGTGTCTTTTCACAGCAGTAAAACCCTAAGACGGGTACTATTTCTAGCTATAATCCTATCTGAGTAACTGTATACTGATTATCTTTCCTTTCAGAATTGTACATAGGACTCAGTTAACTCTTGGATTAATGTTATATTCACTAAATTTTATTAAAACCGAGGAATAACAAAATTGAAATTTGAGCCATGAATTCTCTTCTGGAATATGCACATATTCTATAACTGAAGTTTGAAACTTCAAAATATGTTTAAACAAGGAAGATATATTTGATTAAATAATGTGAACATGGAATCTATGACCCTCTAGTAGTCTCAGAGAATAATAAGTATCTGAGAGTCTTTCATCCTTGAAAAATTGTAGAATTTGTTGTATGTCTGTGCATTTTCTGGTTAAGTCAGAAGTGTCCTAGCTCTTTGTCTCCTCTAGTAAGTTACTGACATGCCTTCATGGCCTCTCTCACTTCCTCAGACTAAACTGCTCCTCCCTGGAATGCATTATGGTGGCCACACAGCTAGCTTCTTCTCACCCATTTTCTAATCTAATGGCAAAATCACTTAAGTACAAATCAGATTCAGATAGCCTTGCAAATCACTCTCTGGTGGATTCACAGAATCCACACCATAAACATATTTTCTTTACTACAGTCTTATTAATAACTCTCCTCTGAGCATGGTCAGCCACAAAAGGTCTCCCCTTCTTCCTGCAGACTTAACACTCTTCTGTCCTTGATCTTGATCATTCCATACAATCAGCTCCCACCGTGCCCGGCACTTGCATCTTCCTTTCTGTTCATTCTTGATAAATCAGTTCTAGAGTCATCTGCTCAAAGAAAACTTCATACAATTTGCCATAATGTGTTACAATTATTTTCTCCCTCTCTCCTTCCATCTTGGTAGCACTAGGTGGCTAATAAAGAAGAGAAGTCTGAGATTAAGGTGTTAACATGGTTGGGTTCCGATGAAGGTTTCCTACTAGGCTCCAGAGTGCCAGGTTCTCAATGAACCCTCACGTGATGTAAAAATGGCAACTATACATTGCCTCTAATAAAGGTGATAATGTCATTCATAGAAGATTCAATCTTCATGGTCTAAACACCTTCTAAAGTTCTGTCCCAAAATACCACAGTACTCGAAGCCTTCTTATCTAGCGTCTGAGATGTTTCTCTCATCAAATTCTGAACTCTTCCCACTTCTATTTCCGTTGTGTCCTCTTGCTCTCTGGCAGGTGATCCTGATATTGTTATTCATGTGCACATGGATAAGAAGGAGCCTCCACACCAGTCTTTCTAATCTGCTTCTGTCCTTAATTTGCATGCTGTACCAGCCCTGTCTATTCAAAGTATGCTTCTGGCTGAGGCTATACACACCTTACCACATATGCACAATCTTTGCTCTGGAACACTTCAGTGGGTCTAAAATTCTAATAACGCTCAAGTCCTTAATAACTGCAGGACTAATAGTGGTTAAGCATTAATTAACTAAGAAGTATTTATTGCAGCTCTTCTACATGCTAAGGATTTTGTTTAATGCAGAAAATGACATAATGAGCAAAACCTCATTCTTTCATTTATATCAGTTGAAGAGCAAATCTTGAGCTTATAAGCTAGAGGATGGGTCCAGACAAGTTAAAATGAAGATACAAATAGCCTGGCCTGTAATTTCAAGGAACTTAGAGTTAAGAACTAGACGTATTAACACATGAACACTCAGTCATATGAGGAATAAAAAGACTGCTAACAATCTGAGGCAAGGATTTCAGTAATAGATTCAACCCTTCACTATCTTTGATATGTTGCCTACGAACACCTGGAAGGATGAGGTCTCTTAGTTCAAAGAAAATGCATTTATTTCACTGTGTGTTTATCAACCCATGAGCACTTTCATGGGTAGTATTTTGAGCTCATAAGTAAATAAATGAATGCTAAATAGGGAGTGGGGAACTCTTAGCAAGGAGTTACAACAGAAAGTCTGTCCCACTCCGAGAAGCCCAAACAGATTTTTTTTTCCTCCAGAAAGATTACATTTAATTAGCTCCCAATTTGCTTCAAGTAACAGAAGGAATTTAAGAGTTTATGGTAATAATATGCAAAAGGTTGAAATGCCTTTGAAACATATGCTAAAGTTTGCCCCTGAACAGAGTGTAAGATGCTGTTGGTGCCTGGGTTGCATGAAGGGAGGGCAGATGGGGGATGAGAAGTGCACTGAGCTTCTGAAGTACAAAAGAAGGGGACTGGCAGTGACTCCCAGGGATGCATGATTAGATGCGGGGTCAGAATAGGTTACACTCAGGCTGCACTGTCCTGTGTCAACGTGTGCAGGTGAGACCGAAGTTTTTCAGTGCATACATTTTCTAAGAATATTGGCTCATTCTTCATGAATGCTTAATATATACTAGCCTCTATTTTTAGAGTTATATGAATTAACATATCAATTCTTAGGAGGATACAAGGGATGTATAATTACATTAAGTTTGTAAATGAGAAACCCAAGACAAAGAGGATTTAAAGAAATTCCTCAAAGCCATCCATGAGCAGTAAAGGGAGGGTCAGAATTAAAATCAATTAAAATAATAAAAAAATTGCCTTCTAAACCCTTCACTCTGCATAAATATGCTACCACACATCCCCTCCTGTACATATCTCAAATATTTATTATGAGGATAGACTTTGTTAGGAGCTTAGAACATTTTTTGGCACACAGGTTTGCCTATGTATATTGTTACATATATATATATATATATATATATATATATATATATATATATATATATGTAAGGCATCAACAAATATTTATTCACAGAATAGTGTGCCCATGACAGACCAAAATATCTATTGTACCCAAGTTGAGCTCAGTGAATCAGGGAGTTTATTGAGGTAACTTGTAGAACCATGCATGACTCAAAGGCTATATTACCCCAAATCCCATTTTAAATGGAGTGATGGATGACTTAACAAACCAAGTCTCCCTGTGTGGACTAAAGGAAGTTTGTCTTGCCAAAGATTCTCTTCTACTGAGCAGTTGTTATTGCTTGCCTGTCCTTGGGGAGGATCCTTCTGAACTCTGTAAGTTTCAAGAAGCTCCTGAGACTTGTAAGTTGTTACTTAGTGAGCCTTATGGGTTTTATTCATTTCTTGGTTCTTATGGAGCCCCTCTCTAGGATGGAATGTTTCAATTCAGAGAGCATGGTGGGACGAAAGCCTTGGATACTTTATCTGCTTTTCTTTAGTCTAATGCTTAATTCTGGCAACTATTCTAGTATGAGATTCCCTTGATTAAGGTTACTCAGCAACCATAAACATACTATTACCAGTTATTATCCATCTCTCTCTCTATGCCTCTCTCTCCCTATGTCTCTCTCTATATATGTGTCTCTCTTTCTCTCTCTCTCTCTCTCTCTCTCTCTCTCTCTCTCTCTTTCTCTCTTTCTCTCTCTTCCTTTTTTTGTGTTGAGTCTCACTATTAAACCCAACTTGGTTTTTAAATCAGGATCCTTTTATGTCACGTTTCCAAATGCTAGGGTGACAGATATAAGCTACTATAGCCCATACATTAACTTCTTTCCTGTCTAGTTCATTCAGGTTAACAGTTGGGATAAGCAAGAACACAGGGATGCATCTGCACACTGGTGACTTATGCAATGCCCGTGGATGGAGGACTTTAAAGGAACCAAAGTCTCCACATACCAGTATAGGCATAGGATGATAATCATAAAATACTGTCGAAAACCAAGATGTCTGAAGGCGTTAAAACAACTTATATTGTAGTCACGTATTTGTATACTGTGTCCCTAGGGTAATGGTTGAGGGTCATAAATGATAATATAAGCACTAAACGATACACTATGTGGGGCCTGTGAAGATGGTTCAATAGGTACACTATCGACCCTGTAAGCTTGAGAACGTTATTTAATTCTCACTCAGCATCCATGTAAAAAAGATACATGTGATAAGACAAGCTGATTGTCTCAGCACTGGGGAAGCACAGACAGTTGGATCCCTGGGGCTCACTGCCTTGTCAAATCAGGAAAGTTATGGTTGAATGAGAAACCTAGGTCAAAAAATAAGGTAGAAAAAAACTGAGGAAGCTACCAACTGTCAACATGGCCTCTACACATATGTGTGACTGTATATTATGATCATCCTTCTCTCTGTCTCTCTGTCTCTCTCTCTCTCTCTGTCTGTCTGTCTCTGCCTCTGACTCTCTGTCTCTGTCTCTCTGTGTGTGTGT